>NW_006399885.1:9286843-9302374 GCF_000299155.1 Elephantulus edwardii | reverse complement strand
CACAATCAGCCCCCGGCCTAGTTTTCACAGCTGATATTGAGCTTCTCCAGCGGTTCCTTCCACAGATGTAGTCGATCTGATTCCTATACATAGAAGGGTTAGTCCTCAGAAAAAGATATCATGCTTGGAAAGGTGAAATGTCAGCAAAAGAGAGGAAGACCCTCAATGAGATGGATTGACCTGGAGATTGTAACAATGAGTTCCATAGGAGAGGGCAATGTTCAGATCTGTTGTTCATAAGGTCACTATGAGTTGTTCTCAACTTAATAGCATCTAATAACAACAATTACAGACTCAAAATGCTAGCTAGATTTTTGTTAGAAATTATTGTTGAAGATAGTCAAAGAAAAACACTAACCCAAAATTTCTATATGTATAATTCAGTAATAGGACAATGACTAAGGAGGATAGAAGGAGAATTGATGCCTTTGAGCTGTGGTGCTCGAGAAAAGTATTGAGGGTACTATGGACTGCTAAGAAAACAAACAGATTCATTCTGGAGAGGGTTAAACCAGGTGGCTCCTTGGAGCCACGGATTCTGAGGCTCAATCTAACATACTTTGGACATGTTGTAAGGAGGGACCGGCCCTTGGAGAGGGACATCATGCTTGGGAGGGTGGAGGAACGGTGCAGGAGGGGAAGGCCCTCTATGACGTGGATTGATTCAGTGACTGGAGTAATCAGGAAGGGTGTGTCAGAGACAGTGTGATTGGCACAGGACAGAGCAGAGTTTAGGGCTGTTGTACATAGGGTCGCTATGAGTCGCAAGCGACTGGATGGCACATAACAACAACAACAACATAATTCAGTGATATTGTCTTCTTTAGCTCTTATTTAAGATAATAAATACTGGATGGATCTGGTGCTAAATGATTAGGTGCCTTCTCTGAAACCAATGAAATGTTCATTATTAAAATTTTGCTCTCTATCAAGACTGATGGTTGCGAAAAAGCATTTTTATTAACATTTGGGTTACTTACCTGCCTCTGTTCACCTTGTCCTGTCTGTTACCCCTCCCAAAATTTAAGATAAGAGAATTCTTAAGTGGGTTTTAACATTGCTATAAATTATGCACAAAATGATATGAACATGTGAAATAATATTTCATTAATAAATAAAATACTGAAAGACTAACTTTGTGTTCATATTTCTCTTTTAATTTCTATTTTAAAGCAAACAATATGTTTTAAGTTATCTGGCATTATTCCTTCAAGTTTTTTTTTAATCTTTTTATCATATAAGCAGGCCCATAGGGAAAATTTAATTTTGAAATCATGTTCAATAAAAGCTCAACTTATATTTGGGACTCTTAAAAATTTTTGTTGTTGTTGTTGTTAGGTACCATCAAGCTGAGTACAACTCATAGCGACCCTATGAATAAAAGATCTAAAATTAGTCCCATCCTGTGCGATCCTCACACTTCCTGACACCCAAGAACCCATTGTAGCAGTCACTGTGTCAATCCACCTGGTTGAGGGTCTTCCTCTCCTTCACCAGCACTCCACCCTTCCCAGCATCATGTAGCATCTCCTACTAATATGTCCAAAATATATGAGGTGAATTCTCATTATTCTTGCCTCTAAAGATCACTCCAGCTGCACCCTCTCCAAGACATATCTAATCATTCTCTTGGCATCCATAGGATGTTCACCACTCTTCTTCAACACTACAGCTCAAAGGCATCAATTCTTTACTGTTATCCCTATTCATTGTCCAGGTCTTGGATGCATAGCTAATAATTGGAAAGACTATGGCCTAAATCAGACACACTTTAGTCCTCAAACTAACATCACTACTCCTCAATAATTTGGAAAGTACCCTGTTGTTGTTGTTAAGTGCCGTCGAGTGGTAGATGACTCACAGTGACCCTAGGAACAAAAGACCTGAAAACCTGTATAACTTTCATCATTTCTCCAAGTTCATAGGGTTTCTGAAGGCAAGCTATTTCAGAAGGGTCCCTAACTGCACATTTTCTCAGTGCAATACATCTCCTTATTTCCTGACTGCTTGTACCAAGTGTGTTAATTGTGGATCCAAGCAAGATGAAGCTGTTGACGGTTTCAATCTCCTCTCAATCCATCATGGCATTACGTATTGGTTGGTCCAGTGGTAAGAATCTTTGTTTTCTTGATATTGAGATTCAATCCATACTGAAAGCTGCATTCCTTGATCTTCTGCAACAAGTGCTTCAAGTTTTTCTCACTTTCAGCAAGAAAGGTGTGTAATCTGTATAATGTAGGTTATTGATGTCTCCTCCCTCCAATCCTGATGCCACATTCCTCTTCACAGAGTCCAGCTTCTCAGAATATGTCCCTGACACAATTCCTTCCCAATTCCAAGCCATGCAGCGCTCCCCTGTTCCGCTGGTACAACAGCCTCCTGAACCAGGTATAGGTTCCTCATGAGCACAGTCAAGTGCTCTGGGATCCCCATTCTTCTTCTCAGCCACAACTTGTCATGATCTACACAATCAAATGCTTTTGTATAGTCAAATAGCACAAATAGGCATTCATCTGGTTTTTCTTACTTTCAGTCAGGCTCCATCTGACATCAGCAGTGATATCCCTGGTGCCTCAGCCTCTTCTAAATCCCACTTGAACTTCTGGCAATTCCCTATCTATGAACCGTTCCAGCTTGTTTTCAATGATCTTCAGCAATGTTTTGCTTGCGTGCCATATCAATAATATTGTTCAATAATTTCCACATTCAGTTGAATTACACTTCTTGGGAATAGGAACAAATATGGACCTCTTCCAATCCATTGGCCAGACAGCCAAATAGCCTGGCATAGACCAGTGAGTGCATCCAAGGCTGCATCTGTTAATTGAAACAGTCAATTGATATCCTATTGCTTCTTGGGGCCTTATTTTTTTTGTCAGTGCCTTCAATGCAGCTTCCACTTCCTCTTTTATTATCATTGGCTCCTGTTTGTATGGTACTTCCTGAATTTTTTCAGTGTCAATCAATTCTTTCTGGTACAGTGACAGTTTATTCCTTCCATCTTTTAATGATTTCTGAGTCATTCAATATATTGCCCATAACATCTTTCAACATTGCAACATGAGCCCTAAATTTGTTTTTCAATTCTTTCAGCTTGAGAAATGCAGAGTGAGTTCTTCCCTTTTTATTCTCTAATTCCAGTTCCCTGAACATTCCATTATAATATTTTGTTTTGTTCTCCCAAGCTGCCCTTTGAAACCGTCCAGCTCTTTCACTTCAACATGTTTTCCTTTAGATTTGGCTTCTCAGCGTTCCAGTGCACTCTTTAGAGTCTCTTCTGACATCCATTTTGGTTTTCCACACCCCTCTCTCTTTTCATGATCCTTTGCTTTCTTCATGGACGATATCCTTGAGAGCATAGTGCAAATTTGCTATCTTGGGAAAATCTAAAGACATGTTTTCAAATCTCCTTTTGCGTGGGACTAACCTCGGGGTTGGGGTGAGACTGAGTAAGATGGGTTCAATAATGTATATTGCACTGAAACAGAGGAGGGAGAAAACTGTTTAAAAGAGATATGTGACTAGGTATTTCTGTCATCACAGGAGTCTAGAGCTATGGCTCCATGGTGGAGGGGACCTGGGGGAGGGTTTGTAAAACAATGAAAGAATCTTTTCTTTTACTTTTCCATAATTTTTGACTCATGTACTTATAACTTGTTAGTTAAATTTGTGTCTTCTAGGTTGCAACCCCCCATGATACATCTTCAAGGATATGAACATGTACGGCTAAGCACAATTAATAACAGTGCATCTAAATTCCAAAATCAATCTCCATAATAGTCTATGTGTTTCCTACTGCCAAAGGGGCCCTTTAGAGTAGTGAGAGAAGATCTTCACCCTGAAACCCACAGCGTCCCTTTTCAGCAGGAAGTAGCTAAGAGAATACGCCATCCCCTTTTCCTTATGAATCAGGGTGAAGTCTCTCTCAGGGAGCAGTGATAGGGAATGGCAAAGGACACACTGACAAAGGAGATTAATCAGAACTGACTTTGACAAGCACTGTGGCAATTGGACAATTAAAACAGACATTCAGATGGCGGGGGAAGAAGAACAAACTGGGGAGGAGGGTAGAGAGAATGGTGCAGCAATGAAGGAATGAAAACCCAAAATCCCTGTAAATGTTCATTAAAACTAATTTAAAAAAATCTCCTTTTGCGGAGTTGTATTATACCTGTAGGGAACTCTGGGGAGCCTAGAGAGTGAGGAGATACATTGTTAACCCAAAATGGTATAATCTCTGGTTCAGATCCACCAACAGTTTCTTGGGACAAACATGAGCAATTTCCTTCTGTGCCATTTATAGCCTCTGCAAAGAGCTTCAGTTATGAATTGGTTATCACTCAACAGCAATGAGTTCTGTTTTGTTTAACTATACCTATGACTCGACGGCACTTAACAACAAGGGCATAGAGAGAGCTCAGTTGGCCCAGTGAACAGAAGGTGATGCTACCAAGCCAAAGGTGGGTGACTTTGATCCAGGGCCTTCAGACCTGTTTTTAGTTGTTTTTGGTGAAACATTCTTCTAGGTCGTATGTATAGTTCTGGTCTGTGCACTTGCTGTACAGAGGTGGCTAGTGGTCGCTGTGCAGCTGAAAACTGTGACACTGATGTGTCAAATGTGATAATGATTACTCATGGTGGACAGTGTTTGGTGGAGCTCCCTGAATAAAACAAGCTTGGAAGCAGGAATGGAATCCACTTCCAAAATAGCTTGCCTCCGGAAACCCTATGAACCTGGAGAAAGGAAGAAAGTTATACAAGTGTCCAGGTCTTTCATTCATAGAGTCACTGTGAGTCACCTATAACTCGATGACACTTAACAACAACAATCAACAACAACAACAATGGACTAAAATGCGCCTGATGCAGGCCATGGTCCTCTCAGTCACTTGCTCTGCATCTGAGAAATGGACAATAAATAAGGATGACAGAAGAAGAATTGGTGATTTTGAACTATGGTGTTGGAGAAGAGTATTGAATAGCCCAGGGACTGCCAAAAGATCAAACAGGTATGTCTTAGAGAGGATTCAGCCAGAGTGTCCTTGGAAATAAGAATGGTGAAGCCTCATCGCATATACTTTGTATATGTTGCTAGAAGAATTTACTCCTTGGAGAGGGACATCATGCTTGGAAATCTGGAGAGACAGCAAAGGAGAGGAAGATGCTCAAGCAGGTGGATTAACATTGTGACTGCCGCAATGGGCTCAAATATGTCCGAGATGTTGAGGATGGCACAGGATAGGACAGGGTTAAGATCCTTGTTTATTAATTCACAATGAGTCATACTCGACTCAGTGGTACCTAACAATAAAAACAACAGCTGGCTATAAAGCACAGTGGATGTCTAAGAGAAGATAAAGAAAATAACGTAAAATTATAATGTATTTCTTACTGGGGCTATCATCTCCTGGAAAACTCCATCAAGCGAAGTACATAGGGATCAAGATGGTTATATAGTTACTTTTATCACTATATAGAATCCATTTTTATTAAATTGAATTATATTTTCAGAATATTAATATGAATGATATAAAAAAGAATATTTTAAAAATCCTGACAGTATCAAGAGTTAGCAAGGATGTGAAAGTATTGGAACCTCCTTACACTGTTGGTTGAGAATGAAAAGTGGTACAGCTACAATTCGATACTTTCTTGACAATTTAAATGTGCGCTTATCATATGTCCACTTATCCCCCTTTTTGATATTTAACTCCAAAGAAATATAAACATATGTCTATATAAATGCATGCATGCAAACGTTCATAGCAGGTTTATTCATACAGTATGAGCAAAATACTGAACATAATCCAATTGTCTACCAACAGTCAACATCATGGTAAACAGAGAAAGAGTTGAAGCTGTTAGTTCATCTTGCTTGGATCAACAATCAATACCATTGGTACCAGCAGTCAAGAAATCTGGAGACATACTGCATAGGGCAAGTCTAAGGACAATGCCAAAATACTCGGTATTGATGTAAACTTGAAGATTAAGGTGAACCTGAGTCAGCCATGGTCTTCTCAAACACCTGCTAGGCATCAGAAAGTTGAATAAGGATGACAGAAGAAAAACTGATGCCTTTGAGTTTTGCTGGAGAAGAGTACTGAGCATCCCATGGAGGCCAAAAGAACAAGCAGATACACATTGGAGAAAGGACAGCTAAAGTGCTCTTTGGAAGCAAAGATGGAAAATCTTCATATTTTGGACATGCAGCATCATGTTTGGAAAGATGGAGTTCAGCAAAAGAGAGGAAGATCCCCCCAACGAGATTGATTGATACAGAGATTGCAGCAATGGGGTGTAGTGTGTCTAAGATAACGAGCCTGGCATGGCGTATGTCAGGGTGTAGGTCAGCTGTTCATAGGACAGCTATGAGTTGTGGTCTCGTGCTCAACTTGACAGCATCTAACAACAAACACCACCACTAAGTAGTGAATGGTTAAAAACATAGTGATGCATAGATAATAATGTTTCGTGACAGTACGTGACTCTGATCTAATAATAGTTGCTACTACAACATGAATGAACATTGATCTTATTCTAAATGTTGTTCTTAGTTGCAGTGAAATCATCTCTGACCTATGGCACTGTAGCACGTAACAGAACTAAACACTGCCTGGTCCCATGCTGCCTTCGTGATCTTTGCTAAGTTTGAGTCCTTTGTATCAATCCCTCTCATTGAGAGCTTCCTTCATTTTTGCTGGCCTTCTTCTTTACCAAATCAGAGGGGGTTTTTTGGATCAGCTAGATTTGCATTATAGCCTTGGGGTTTCCTCAAAGCTCTTATAAGATCAATAAACCTGGTGGGTTTTTTTTTTTTTCTTTTGGGTTTTTTTTCCCCTTTTTTTTCCTATGCTACCCAGGATCCTCTGTTATGGTCCCTGTCAGACTGGTCAGCGGGCACCATCTGGTTCCGCTGGTCTCAGGAGCCTTGAGGCTGGAGTTCATGGGTCCACTAGTTCTTTAGATTAATGGTTTCATTGCTTCTTTGCTCTGCTTCACTCTAAGTTGCTTTGGACAAAGAAGGAGCAAGAGCTACGCCTTTGATAATACATGCTTGCGTTTTTAAAATGGAATACTTCTGCCAAATCTGAGTGACACCTACCTGTCATTCTCAGGTTTATCCAAATATCAGCCAGGAAGCCAACACCTTGACCTAAGGCTCTGTGATACACAATGGTTGTTTTCAGAGGTTTTTTTTTTCTATCCACTTATTGAGCTCTTCTTTAAAACTATGTTTAATAAGAATAAAGCCAATATAGAAACTATCTTCTATAAATGTCATTTCCCAGTGTACTGTATAGCTTAAAAGTAATCAACGGTGAGTTGACTGAACCAGTGATTTTTTTTCACTTCACTTGTTAATAAATATAGCCGGCCAACCCCTGGTGGCCTTTTGAAGCTGTATCATAGATATCCCCAGCTCTTCCAATGCTCAGATCTCTGTGGCCCCTCAAGATAAAACCAAGACTATACTTTCTTTTATTTCATTGTTCCTGAGTCTCAAGAATGAATCTAAAGCATTTTTCTCAAATCTTTGATTTGAAAATGTGTTTATTTCCTCCAACCCTGATGCCCATCAGTGCTATCACTATGCCACACTGCAAACTCCAGCCCACACTTGAAATCCATTGCCATACAGTTGGAACCGACCTACAGCTGACCCTCCACTGGGTTTCTGAGACTGTGAATCACATGGAGAAAGTTGCCCGTCTTTCTCTCTCTAAGCAGGTAGTGGATTTGAATGACCAGAGAGGCATTAAATGAGTTAGCTAAATTCACTAATAGACTATGCCACACGAGTTTCCCTTAGGGAGCCACACTTAGGGTTAAGTAATTCCTGGGTGGCACAGTATTCAGAACACAGGACTATGATTGCCTTCTCTTACATCTTAATCTTCCTTCCCTGCTCTGTAGGATAGAATATAAGCCCATATCCCCACCCCTTCCCATTCTGATCACAACCTTCACTGTGATTAGAATTATATCTAAAGTATCTCAAATGCATGATATCCCCCAGGCAGAACCTCCTCTGGGCAACCCTTCCTCTTTCTGGAAACTTCCTTCATCATGCATGAGGGCCCCTGGTGAAGACGAGACTGAGTCCCCAGCTGCCCCATGTGTCTCAGTCTCAGGGCAACGGCTCTTGAAGGTTCCAGCATTTCTGACAGCATTCAGCTCTTAGGCTCCCTTGAGCTGCTGCATTTTAAACACTTCCTGACAGGGGTAATCTATACACACCGGCGCCAAAGTCAGTTGTGTAATGCGTTGGGACAGACTTAATGGGCATCTCTGTCTCTCTCAACGAACACACTGAGATTCCAGGAGCTAAGAATTGATTTTCCTCACTCCAGCTTCCATTAAATTCTAAATACTGTTTACACTGGATGACAATAGGGTAGATGAGTGAGCTCTTAGAAAACCAAGCACATTAAGTCTCTATCCCCAGTCCTTAAATCAGCATTTCTCAGCACACAAGCGGTGACAGATCACCTTTGTCACACAATTACCTGTGTCGTTTTGTAAGCATACATTTTCTGGGTGGGCTTTATCTCAGACTTTTCCTTCAGGCCAACACTGATTCATGTTGACTCTGTGTGTGCCCCAGCAGAGCTGTAGAGTTTTCAGTGGCTGAGTTTTCAGGAGGAGATGGCCAGGGCTTTGGGGCTCACGTGTTTGAGCCACAGAAGGGACTGCCTCTCAGGCTCACCACCATCAGCTCTTTCTGCAGAGTGGTGAGGGGTATTTGCTTTCCAAACACATCTGTGTTGTGCTGGAGTTGAAGACCTGCAAATGCTTCCTGAAGTCTGAAAATGAGACTCCACGCCCTGGAGGACTCAGCTCTCTTCGAGGGCTGATTTCCAAGTAAAAGTTGTGAGCAAATAATGACTGAGTCATGAGCATGAAGGAATTGTCCATTTTCTTTCAACCCAAGGTTCCTGGAAAATGCCATGAGACGTTTCAATAGGATTTAATGCCCCCAAACCAGCCTCATGGTCTTACAGCCCACAGATCAGCTCATCTACAGTGTTCTTCCTTGGCACAGCTATCTTTCAGTTTCTTTATTCTTTTCAGCCTGGCCACAGCCTCTAACAGTTTTCTTTACCTTCCTGCTGGAGCCCAGTGGTTCGAAACATTGGCTGCAAGCTGGTGTCATCCGGTCAAATCCAAGACCCAAGCTCTGGCTGTTGATCTCAAGGTTGATGGTTCAAAGCCACTAGCCTCTCTGTTGGAGACAGATGAGACAAACTGCCCCATGAAGATTACAGCTTTAGAAGCCCCATGTGGTGCTTCTACTCTGTACTGAGGGGCTGTGATGGATTCAATGGCAGTGGGTTATGTTTCGGTTTGGTATTGCTGTCATGTTAATTCCAGCTTAAAGTGATCCTTAAGGACCTACACGGTTTCTAAGGCTGTTAATATTTTTAGAATCGGTCAGCCCTCAGAGAAGCTGGTGGCTTTGAACTACTAAAATTTTTGATTGGGTACCACCAAGCATTTAGCCTGTTTCACCACTAGGGCCTTTTTTATCAAGGCAGTTTTGGAAAAATATCAGTGCCTAAACCATGTGCCTCTGGAAACTCTATGATCATAGAGAAATTATTTTAGTCATAGAATAGGGTTAAGTTCTTTTGTTCATAGGGTCATTATGAGTCGTATTTGATTTGACGGCACTTAACCATTGCTAAGTGAGACTGGTGGTGTTTTTTTGAGGAACATTCTTCTAAGTTGTATATCACTCTTCTGTCAATTCTAAGGTAATCTGGGTTTGCTGTGATGCTGAACCTTGTTCTATTAGGGTGTCAAACGCCATAATGGCTAACCATGGTGGACAGTGTTTAGTAGAGCTCCCAGTTTAAGATAGGTTTAGAAGCAGGAGTGGCATCCACTTTCTAAACCACATGCCTATGGAAACTCTATGAATTGGAGAAATGATGATAGTTATAGAAAGACTTCAGGTCTTTTGCTCATAGAGTCACTATGAGTCGTGCTCGACTTGACGGCAATCAACAACAACAACGACAACAACAACATATGCCCATGCAAAACCTGAACACAAACCAAAAAGCAGTTGTTTGAACAAAACAACAGGGCCTTACCTTATTTAAAACCAGGGAAGATGTGCGACAGGATTGTATCCTTTCCCCACACCTCTAACCAAGTGGCGCTATCCAGGTTATTTATATTTGCATACCTTGACTCCTTAAAGTCTCATCCTTATTCTATGCACTTACCCTTGTTATCACTCCTACTATCACTCTGATACCTAGTGGAAAGAGCTAAGACAAGCAGCATGTGGCTAAGCCGTTCTGCACCCAGGATCTACTCCACCAATCACGCTTCCTCTGCTCCATTACATGATGTTCTGCTCACTAAGCCTCAGAGAAGAGCAAAGGAGACAGAAGTAGGTCAGCTTGCCAGGAAATCAGAGTTTCTTAGAAATGCATTTAAATGTTTATTTTTGTGGACAAGCAGAAACATATTCTTTTGCTCATATAGACCCATGATAGGAAGAGAAGAAAACTTCAGGATCAGCAGGTTAGGCGCTGAGAATCTAGAACAGACAGCTCCTCCAGGGACCTTTTTTTCCTGCCTGCTTGTCTGTCTTCTGCCCCTTTTCTGGCCTCTCTCCTGCCCTCCCTTTCTCGTAGTTGTTGATTATCTTCGAGTCAAGAACGACTCATAGAGACCCTAAGAATAAAACACCTGAAGTCCCTCTATAACTATCGGCATTTATCTAATTTTACAGGGTTTCTGGAGGCATGCTGTTTAGAAAGTGGATATATTTAGCATAATGAAGCAAACCAAAATCCAAGCTGGCTGCCTGGCATGGGTGAAAGTAGAGCTGTGTGCTGTAGCGTTCTCATGGCTGCTTTTTCTGATGTAGATTGCCAGTCCTTGCTTCTGAGGCACCTCTTGTGGTTGTCATTGTTAAGTGCTGTCGAGTTGAGCACGACCCATAACGACCCTATGTACAAAAGATCTGACCTGGTGTTATCCTGTGTTATCCTCACACTTCTCTTGCAGCAGTCACCATGTCAATCCACCTGGTTGAGGGTCTTCCTCTCTTTTGTCAACCCTCTGGCTTTCCTAGGATCATGTCCTTCTCCAAGGAATAGCCTTTGCTAGCAACATGCCCAAAGTATGTGAGGAGAAGCCTATTCATTCTTGCCTCCAAAGAGCATTCTGGCTGACAGGCAACATTATGATGGATGGAGAAGAGATTGGCACTGTCAACAGCTTCACCTTGCTTGGATCCATAATTAACACCTGGAGTACCAGCAGTCAGGATAATAAGGAGACATTGGGAAAGTCTGCCATTAGGGACCTCTCTAAATTGTTGTTATGTGCCGTGGAGTCACTTGTGACTCATAGCAAACCTATGTACAACAGCCCTAACCCTTGCTTTATCCTGTTCCTATCTCACTGTCTCCAACACACTTAGCCCGATTTCCCCAATCACTGACTCAGTACTCCACATAGAGGATCTTCCTCTCCTGTGCTGTCCCACTACGCTCCCAAGCATGACGTCCTTCTCCAAGGATTGGTCCCTCCTTGCAACATGTCCAAAGTATGTTAGACAAAGCTTGAGAATCCTTGCCTCCAAGGAGCAGCCTGGTCTAACCCTCTCCAGGATGAACCTGTTCATTTTCTTAGCAGTTTATGGTATATTCAATACTCTTCTCCAACACCACAGCTCAAAGCATCATTTCTCCTTCTATCCTCCCTAGTTATCCCTCTGACACATAGCAAGTGATTGCAAAGACCATAGCCTTTATGAGGCACTCCTTAGTCTCCAGAGTGACACCATTGCTCTTCAGTACTTTGGAGAGGTCCTTAATAGCAGACTTTCCCATTGCAATACGTCTTTTAATTTCCTGTTTGCTGGTGCCAAGGGTGCAGACTGTGGAGCCAAGCAAACTAAAGCTGTGAACAATCTCAATCTCTTCACCATTTATCTTGATGCTGACAATTGGCCCAGTGGAGAGAATCTTTGTTTTCTTGATATTGAGCCTCAATCCACATTGAAAGCAAGCACTTCAGGTCTTCCTCAGTTTCAGCAAGAAGAGTTGTGTCATCTGCATAACGCAGATTGTTGATGAATCCTTCTCCAATCCTGATGTCATACTTCTCTCTAAATTACTGAGAAGTAATGATGTCAGTTTGATTCAGTCTTTTCAGTCATTTGCTATGCATCTGAGAGCTGGGAAATGAATAAGAATGACAGCAAGAATTGACACCTTTGAGCTGTGGTGTTGGATAAGAGCATTGAATAGCCAAGAGAATGAACCAATATGGACAGCCAAGGGAATGAGCAGATTTGTCTTGGAGAGGGTGCAGCCAGGGTGCTTCTTGAAGGCACGTTTAGGCAGATTTAAATCTCCAACCTTTGGTTATCAATTGTTGAGAGTATGATTAACCATCTGTACGACCTAATCCAGGGGCTCCAAGCAATTTAGAGTAGACAAGGACTTAAAACAAATTTATCCCTGGGCTCATTCTTTTGGGAAATTATCTTTTTTAAAAGCTTACACACTTTCATTTTAAACTTTGTTTCAAATACAGCACATGGCATTGTTTCATGGATTTAGGCCTAACCTGGTTTTTTTTTTTTAATTTAAATTTTTTTATATTACTTTGATTTACTTATAAATAGCATTGGTCTGTCCATTTGCTGTACAGAGGTAACTCGTGGTTGCTAAACACTGTGACACTGATGCAATAGTAATCACCCATGGTGGTCAGTGTTTGGTGGAGCTTCCCAATTAAAACAAGCTTCGAAGCAGGAGTGGCATCCACTTCCCAAATAGCTTGCCTCCCGAACTCTGTGAACTTGGAGAAACAAAGAAAGTTATACATGTGTTCAGGTCTTTCATTCATAGGGTCTCTCTATGAGTCGTCAACGACACAACGGCACTTAACAACAACACGACAATGATTTATTTACAAAGTTTGAATAGATTGTTTTTCACAAACCATCCTTCCATTTCCTTTATCACACCCACCCAACCAGTTGTGCAGTCCTATGATTAACCTCCCTTTCTCACACCTCTTTTTCTACCTTTCCCCTTGCCTTGGATCCTCATATTCATTCTATAGTAATGGTTTTGTACAGTTTTGTCCTTGTGGGACAGAGTTAGTTCCCTCAGCATAATGCTCTCCAGTCCCTCCCAAGTTAGGTAGTAATTTACAAAATCATTTCTCCTACGTGCTGCATAGTATTCCATTGTATGAATGTACCACAATTTCTCAATCCATTTGTTTGTGATTGGACATCTGGTCTGTTTCCATATTCTTTGGATGGTGAATAATGCTGCTATGAACATTGGTGTACAGGCGCCCATTTGAGCTTCAGTTCTCATTTTCTTGGAGTATATTCTCAGCAATGGAATATCCAGGTCCTATGGAATTTCTATGTTCAGCTTGAGGAAGCACCAAATTGCCTTTCGGAAGTGATTATACTTCTCTTTTTCCTTTCATTAAAAAAATAGTTCTACAGGTGATTACTTACAGCTTTGTTTTCTAAATCACCAATTTTAAACAGTGTTTATAAACCTCTCACTGTCTCCTCCAAGGTCCTTTCTTAAGTTGTATTATAGTACTCTTCTACAGCATCTGAAATAAGTATACTGGTTGTCTTTGCAACTTTAAATAATATGTTTAAATCCTAGTGTCTTAGTTGGTCTCCATTAGATTGTATCGATAGACTGGCAGCCTTGGAGATCCATATTTGTGCCCATCCCAAAGAAAGGTTACTCAAGAGAATCCAGACACTATCTAACAAGATCATTAATATCACATGCAAAAAAATGTTTATGAAGAGCATTCACAAATGCATGGAGAAATACAGAGACAGTATACTGCACACTACAGATAACGTGCATGCTTTGGTTTTCTTTCCCACAACCATTTTTTCAACCTGATAATCTGTATGGTATAACCTACTGCCATTGGATCAATCCCAGCTTGCGGCAAGTCTACAGGTTGAATTAGAACTTCCCCATAGAGTTTCCAAGGCTGTGATCTTCCTGCAAGCAGATTCTATGTCATCTTCTCTCACAAAGAACATTTGAACTATCAACATTGAGGCCAGCAGCCAAGTGTTTTATCACTAGACCAAGAAGGCTCTCGTCCCTGTAATACAGGTGAAAGCAAATTGGCTTTGGAAACAGAGATGCCCTTCACTTGTCCCTGACTCTCCAAGCAAGTTAGCCAGGTTTTCTGACCATCTGAGACATTTCTGTGGATCATGGATGAGGAAAGTTGTAGGGAAAGGGTTTCTACTGTACATAGTCCTATGTGGAGTCTCTGGATGATACAAATGGTAACAGACATTGGCTGCTAACCGAAAAGTTCAAAGTTCAAGTATATCCAGAGGAACTTCAAGGCCACCCAGTGGTGCCCAGAACCTTCTTCTATAAAGTCAACTATTGGAACTTTGTCAGAGGCCACAGGTCCCCTCTGACACACATGACTCACCATGAATTAGAGCTGACAGGACAACAATTAGTTATTGGTGCGCTGTTTGTGAGGAAAATAGAATGAGACTCTGTCTGTCAGTTGTAGGTCATTTAGGGGAAGAGGGCATTTCCTCTCCTTCCTCTTCCCTTCCTCCTCAACAGAAGCCATTAGTCATAAACCCAGCAACCTCTCCAGTTGACCACCTGCACATGGGTTGCAAGGGAAGGCTTTGTTATAAAATAAGTGGAAACGCCTTTAGTGGTCACTCCACACAGCCTTTGCCCAAGGAAAGGCTCACTAGAATTCAGAACCTTTAATTTTCTTCTGAATGAGTTATCTAGGACCAAGGGACTGACAAGTACAGCGTTCTCATACCTTTCGATCAACTTACAAAATCAGTCTCAAAAAGGTTACTTATTATAGGTTCATAAATACTAATTAACACGAAGCTGGAAATAAAACAGCAGAAAATTGGACAGAATCAGCATTAGCAGCAAAAAAAAATCATGTGTGTTAATTGCACACATAGGCGGAATTGTTGATTCAACATCAATGTAATTGGGTGATAATGATATCTCTGTCCAGAGTGCATGGCTATAGTTAGATGCTGGTCATCCGGCTAGGACTCACAGCAACTATGAAAACAGATAGGAACTCCGCGCTGTCTTCGATCATCCTCACAATCTCTGCTTCACTCAAGTCCATTGTTGCAGATACTGTGTTAATTCATCTCACTAAGGATCTTCACCTCCTACACTGGCTCTCTACTTTCTCCAGAGTGAAGTCTTTTTCCAGGAACTGGTATCAGACCTTGGAGCATATTTAAAAACAAACAAACAAAAAACCAAATCCTCAAACTCAACACTGTGGAGTTGAGATCAAATGATAGCTGACCCTCCTGTGGGTTCTTAGAGGCTATAAATCTCATTAAATTAAATTAAACCAAATCCACAGGAGCCAAAATATGACTTGGATTTCATACCACCTGAATTTCAGAATCATCTCAGGAACAGGTTTGAGGCCTTGAACACTAATGAGCGAAGACCAGATGAGTTGTGGGAGGATGTC
>NW_006399885.1:9271987-9284410 GCF_000299155.1 Elephantulus edwardii | reverse complement strand
TGTGTGTGTGTGTATATATATATATATATAGTGGTGGGAGCGCAGGAATCGTGGCAAGCTTTTAGAGTTGACTGCTTTTCCGGGAATGTGTTTGACGTGCAGGTTTGCTCTGTTCCTGGAGTGAGGCTAGCCAGCCTGGGCCTAGGGTTTGAACTAGGAGGCGGCCCTAAGTGTTGGCTGGAGCTTACCGCCTAAATCAAGCCTGGAAGCAGAAGCGGCAACCGCTTCCGAAATGGCTTACCTCCGGAAACTCTATGTACGAACTATGCTCAGGCTGTTCGTTCATAGGGTCGCTAGGAGTCGTCTACGACTCGACGGCATCAAACAACAACAACAACAACAACATATACATATACTTTTTTTTTTAAGCAGGAATGTCGTCCAGTTCCTAAACTACATGTCTCTGCAAACTCTATGAACATTGATAAATGTTGATAGTTGGAGAGGGACTTCAGGCATTTTGTTCATAGGGTCACTGTGAGTCACAGTCAACAACAACAACATACATACATTTATCGAGCACGACTCATAAGGACCCTATGAACAAAAGGCCTGAAGCCCCTTTCCAACTATCGACATTTTACCAAAGTTTGTAGTTTCCAGAGGCATGTATGTAGTTTAGAAAGTGGATGCCACTCCTGCTTCCAAACACACACACACACACACACACACACATTTAAGAAGAAAAAAGTCTAACAGCTCACCCAAAATAGTGTCTTTCCATTTCAGAGCTGTTTTTCATGATTGAAATTAACACCCTAGGCAGATGCTTTCAAGTCTGCCCCAGATTCTTCAAAAATGCTTTTTCATCTGTCTATCTCTCACTTGGGGATAAAAAATCTAGGGCACAGGATCCCACATCTGTTTTCCTGCTGCTGAAATTGGACGTCTTCTTGTCACAAAGTTAGGGACTTCCCTGCCGCAGACCTTGGGACTAAAGCCAGGCAAATTTTCCTACTCAGCACCTAGTGAGGAGCCCGAGAGCCGGGAAGCTGAAGTTCTTACCTCCAGAGAGGATCCTAGTGCAGTCTCCCCTTAAGGAACTGGGGTCAGAATCTGATGTGGTGGATCTTGTATCCGCCCAGCTTCCTGTTGAACCAGTCTCTCTCTCCACTGGCCTTAGACATGGCAGGGCTGGATCCTGATTTTCTTCTGTCCATGTGGGAGTTTTTTTCAGTCCTTGTCAGACACCCTTTGCATGACAGGAAAGGGAAGTGATACCCTCAGGCCCGCAGGCTTACGTCCCTAAGAAGATTGCCACATACCCTGATGCCTTCTTGTTGCCTTCTTGAACTTGACTGTTTTATAACAGAACCAACAATTGAACACATAGCTGGTGGGTTGGCCCAGACTCATGGTGGCAACACACAGAATAGGACACATTTGCCTGGCCCTGAGCCATCTCCATAAGACATCAGCATAGCTCTGGTTCATGGGCTGACTAAGGTTGACAAGCTTTTCTTCCTGTTGTAATTTAGTCTGGAAATTCTCTTGAAATCTATTCATTTTATTATTTTTCTTGTGAATTGAGTTAAAGTCCACAAAGAATTTTAATTCAACTGTTCATATGTATTTAGTTTTTGCATTTTTTCTTTTGTTCTGCCATTTTTTATTATTATTACTTCTAATTAACGTTTACAGTGACTTTGAGTTTACATTCATTCAACGTTGCATTTTTCTCCCTGCCCACCCCTTCCTCCAATTCTTTCTTCTCTTTGAAAAGTAAAAGAAAAATCCTTTCATTGTTATACAATCCCTCCCTCCGAGTGCACTCCACTATCCAGCCTTCATTCTGGACTCCTGTCATGACTATAATACCTAAGCATATATTGCTTTTAAACAGTTCTCTCCTTCATCTGTTTCAATGCCGCATACATTATTTGTTCCCTCTTTCCTAGTCTCTCCTCAAACCCGATGTCAGTGCCATTTTACAATAGTGGCACTATGCAATATTTGTCCTTTTGAGACTGAGATATTTCACTCAGCATAATGTCCTCCAGGGGAACCCTTATTCACTGTTGGTGGGAGTGTAAAACAGTGCAACCACTATGGAAGGCTGTATGGAACTTTCTCAAAAAGTTGCAAATAGAAATGCCTTTTGATCCAGCATTTCCACTACTGGGAATATACTCCAAAGAAACCATAACTGCCACCCAAGCAGATATTTGCACACCATGTTTATTGAGGCTTTGTTCACAATAGCAAAGAGTTGGAAACAACCTAAGTGACCATCAACAAACGAATGGATAGAGAAGCTCTGGTATATTTACACAATGGAATATTATGTTGCATTGAAGAACAAAGAACTCATAAAATATTAAACAAAATGGATGACCCTGGAGGATCTACTTAGTTTTATAACATTAATTATAATACTTACAATGCAATCATGCTCTTTCATGAATTAATTAATGTTTAATGTAATCGTTACTTTTCCATCCTGTCCTTTCCTGCCTTCAGGGCTTTTATTGGTGGGCAAATGCTGCCCTTTGAACTTATCTGGTTGGTTATTCTAAGGAGTGAGGGCCTCCCTGGTGTCACTGGCCACCTAATAGGTCTGTCTGTTTGGCTGAAATCTGATCCATGGGATGGGTTTTGTTCGAGGCTGAAGAGTGACTAAGTAGTCTCAGTGCTTTCACCAATCTCTAGTGAACCAGTATTTTCTATTTTCTCAAGTTTTGTTTCCACTCTGTCCAAGATTCTCTACTGTCATTGCACCATTTTACATCCACACCAGCAGTGAATAAGGAAGGGTTCCAATCTCTCCACAGCCTAGCCTGCATTTGTTGTTTGCTGCTCTGTTGAACTTTGCTCTTGTTGCTAGGGTGAGATGATATCTCATGGTTGTTTTAATTTGCATCTCTCTGATAACTAGGCATTTCAAACACTTCTTCACGTGATTTTTTGCCATATGAATTTCTTCTTTGGTGAAGTGTCTATCCATATCTTGTGCACACTTTGCGACTGTGTTGTCTGGCACTTTCTCAAAAAGTTGGAAATAGAGCTACCATTTGACCCAGCAATTCCACTACTGAGGATATAACCTAAAGAAACCAGAGCCACGACTCTGCATATCCATGTTTATTGCTGCATTATTCACAATAGCCAAGAGATGGAAGCAGCCCATGTGCTCATCAACAAATGAATGGATAGAGAAGCTGTGGTACATTCACATAATGGAATATTATACAGCATTGAAAAACAATGAACTTGTAAAACACTACACAATATGAGTGAGCTTGGGAGACATTATTCTGAGTGAACTATCGCAGTCACAAGAAGACAAATACTGCATAACACTGCTGTTATAAAATAGGACAGACATGGGAGGCATGGGGGAGAATAGGGAAAGAATGGCTAGATAATGAACCTTGCATTGGAACAGATGAGGGAAAGAACTATCTGAAAGGAATATGTAATTAGGCATTATATGCATGACAACAGTTTGGAACAAATTGCACTTCAAAGTGGACTAAGCAGGGAAAGAAGAGTGGGAGAGAGGAAAATATGCAACAACGAATGAATGAAAACCCAACCTTTCTATAAACTTTCATTAAAACCACAATTTAAAAAATTTATAAACAATAAAAAGAGATCTTCCACTATCAGCCCTTTTAGTGCTAAAACCTGTTTAGGATCATAGCAACACATAAGTCGCCACTGGGCAATGGCTTGGGGCCACATGTGATGTAGATTGTTAGGAAATGCAACCTGGATCTCCCTTACGGAATATCACTAAATCATCAAATTATATCAAATAATGATGACTAATAGAAATCCCTAGGCAAAGAGAGCTCAATCATTCATAACACAATGCTTCAGAAATCACTGTATTAATAAATAAGAAATTACTGTATTAATACTATATTAGCTACACCCTGTATTAGTTTCCCAGAGAAGGAGAAGGCCCTCTATGAGATGGATTGATTCAGTGACTGGGGCAATCGGGATGGATGTGTCAGAGACAGTGCGATTGGCACAGGACAGAGCAGAGTTTAGGGCTTTTGTACATAGGGTCGCTATGAGTCGCAAGCGACTCGACAGCACATAATAACAACATTCTGTTCTTATGATAGTCTCACATACTTTGGGAATGCTGTTAGGAGGTGATATTCCCTGTGAAGGGATGTCATGCTTGGAAAGGTGAAGGGTTGGTGGGAGAGAAGCCCCTGAACCAAGTGGACTGACAAGTGACAGTGGCAATGAGCTGAAATATTTCAGAAAAGGTGAGGATGGCATGGGTAGGACAAGGGTCAGATTTGTTGTTCGTAGGGTCCCTGTAAGTTATACTCGACTTGACAGCACCTAACAATCATTCAATTTTATTTTCCACTTATCACTTAGTGGACATTTGGGTTACTGCCACACTTTAGCTATTACAAATACCATTATGAAGACAAATGTACAAGGTCGATACGTGAACATTTGCTTACAATTGTTATGTGTCATCAACAAGATAAACTGATACAGTGTCTATAGCAAAAGACAATGTGTCAAGTGTGTCAAGATGATGAGGATGGCACAGGATAGGATGGGGTTCAGATCTGTTGTTCTAGGGTTGCCATGAGTTGTACTTGAGAACACTTAACAACTCTGCTCCTTGCTGTTCCAGATGACCCGATTCTAAGTCTGAGAAATAAACTAATTTCTGGAGAAGGACATCCTGCTTGAAAAGTGGAGGGACGGGGGAAAAGAAAAAGACCCTCAACAAGATGGATTGGTATGGTGACAGCCAGGATGAACTTGGGCATGGTGGAGATTATGAGGATGGCACACGACTGGACAGGATTTCATTCGGTTTTACAAGGGGTCACTATGATGTGGAGTCAATTCAATGGCATCTAACAACAATAACATGGCAAATAAGTTCTAGTCTAGTGTCTACAGTTCCTGGACTGGGTGACACCATGGATGTTCTTTGGCAAAGGAGGGACATCTAAGGAACTATGCTCTACATCATGACATAGCCAGAAGTAAGGTTGCTCTGGAGGCCTAGTGGTAAGAAGCTGAGTTGCAATCCCAAAGGTATGTGGTTCAAATCCCCCAGCTACTCTGAGAGAAGGATGAGCACTTCTCTTCCCATGAGATTGCCTGCCTCTGAAAACCTCCTAGTGGGTCAGTTATGGGTCAGTTCCAAAATGATTGCAAACAACAACAACAACAACAACAACGAGAAGATCAAGTGTCAAAGATCCCAGGGTCTTTCTAAAGGGCAAGGGTTCTCCCCAAATGTGGATTCTCTTTTGATGTTTTTCCCTTCTAGAAGTCAGAATGACTCAGATATTTTGCAGTGTGACTTGTCTGACTTCATCTGCATAAACCTGGAGCGTGGAGCTTTGTGACTTCATTTGCCACAACTCGCCACCGCATAGCACATGTTGAGGAGAAGAAATGGGGCTCTCTTTGTATGGTGTGAGCTAAAAAGGAGGGGGTAACGTGTGATGGTCCCCGGTGGGCAGGCAGAGGTTCTGAGGATGCATGTGAGCTGGGCTCAGCTGGGACAAACAATCCCCTTGAATATCTCTCCCAGGCAGATAAGCTACACACTAAGCCCTTTCTCCAACCCCTTCCTGCTTCCAGGAGTGTCAGTCACTGTCCCCCATGACAAGGGACTGCAGCTTTTGGCTGATGAAATTGCTTTCTGGCTGACCAGCACAAAATCCAGTCTCAGGAGAGATAAAGGAATTGTCCTCACTACCCATGGGATCACTGAGAGGAAACGGATAGCTAGGGCTTGTTTGCTGCCAGTTTGACAGCGGATGCCTTTCATCCTTGGTTGTCATGGCAATGTGCAGTGATCACCCTCTCCGTGTGCAGGTGAATCCCTCATTCCGGGCTTTGGTTTGATCCGATGGCTTCCTCAGGCCCCTCTGGCTTTAAAATTCAGACTTAAGGGAATGCCTGTTTCGCAGTTCCATCTCCATATAGATCATCTTTTCAGACAGAGCCAAACACATTGAGATTCCATCAACGAGCTCATCAGCCTGGAATACACACACCCCAAACCATAAAAACTCCTTTTCTTTTTTTTTTTTAGCTCAACGCTCACCTTTATTTCCTTCAAACACACCTCGTTGCATTTGACTGATTTCCAGGCAGTGTTTTTAATGGGGTCCCATGTCTCTGAAGAGTGACCCCATTACTGTCACTCACTGTAACCCATGTACAGAGCAGAACTCCTCCGTTGCATTTCCAAGGTTGAAATCTTTATGGAAACAGACTGGGTTTGCAGCAAAACTTTCAAACACTGTGCCACCAGATCCACTGGTGTTGAGTCAATTCCATCTCATGGAGACCCTCCCTCTGTGGGGTCTCCTAGGCATTGAGTCTTTCTGCCACAAAACGGCTGGAGGACTCAAACCATTCACCATTCAGTTAGCAGTTATGTTGCACAGCACACTACACCACCGGAGCTCCATTACTGTACCGTTTGTGGTTGTTCTTGTTATGTACCCTTGAGCTGATCACAACTCGTAGTGATCCTGTGGACAATAGTTCTGAACCCTGATCTATCCTGTCCTGTTCTCATTATCTCTGATATACTCAAGCTCATTACTACGGACACTGTATCAATGCATCTTGTTAAGGATCTTTCCCTCTTATTCTGACCATCCACCTTTCTAAGCTAGATGGCCTTTTCCAGGGACAGGCCCCACCTGAAACATGTCTAAAGTATATGAGACAACGCTTCCTTGCCCTCGACGCCAAGAAGCACCCTGGTTACACTTTCTCCAAGATATATTTGTTTGTTCTTTTGGCTGTCCATGAAATATGCAGTATGCTTCTCCAACACCACAGTTCAAAGGCATCAATTATTCTACTATCATTCCTAGCCGTTGTCCAACCTTCAGACGCATAGCAAGTAATTGAAAAAGACCGTGGCTTGGATGAGGCACACCTTTGTCTTTAAATTGACATCATTACTCTTTATCAGTTTGGTGAGGTCCTTGACAGAACATTTTCCCAAAGTATCACTTTATTATTTTTTTTTTTTTTACTGCTGGTACCAAGGGAGTTGGTTGATGAAGCAAGATGAAATAATTGATCATGATGTTGCCTATTGACTCAGTGGTGAAGGTTTTTGGTTTTTGATGCTGAGATGTAATCCATATTGAAGGCTGTAGTCCTTGATCTTCTGCATCAAATATTTTAAGTCCTGCTCAATTTCAGCAAGCAAGGATGTGTCATCTGCATAATGCAGGGTGTTGATAGAACTTCCTCTGATCCTGATACCACATTCTTCTTCATAAAGTCCAGCTTCTCTAATGATTTGTTCAATGTACTGGTTGAACAGATATAGAGAAAGGATACAGAGCCAATACGTACTTTTCCTGATTCTAAACCATGCAGTGTTTCCTTGCTCTGTTTGAATATTTGTCTAAGTATAGATTTCACATGAGCACAATTAAGTGTTCTGGCATTTCCATTCTTCTCCAGGCCATGACGTCTCCATAATATCTTGCAACAAGTTCTCAAATCCAACTATCAAACCCAAGTTGATCTAGTAGATACCAACTCATAGCCACTCTACAAAACACAGTAGAATTATCCCATAGAATTTCCATAAATGTAATCTTTATGGAAGCAAAGAATCACAACTGGCTTCTGGGAAGCAGCTGGTGGATTTGAACTGTTAGTCTTTCAGTTTGCAGCTGAATGCTTAACATCTGTGCCCCAGGGCTCCTTTGAGGAGCAACAGGTCCCTGATATTAAAGAAAATGCTTTTAAACAAAGGATGATTTAAGAATCCCAAGCTGTTGTGTAAAAGTGTTCTCTTTGGACAAACAAAAAATGAAGGATACCTCCAGGAGCAAGGAAGGTGGGAAAGACAGGACCATCAGCTGATCTCTTGTTTTCCCTTCTAAGAGCAATAATGGTACAGGGTCTGAGGTAAGAAGAGTGGACAGTAACCTTGTGATGCACATGTTGAGCTTATGATCCAGAGAACTTGAAGATCACAATGGCAAACCCTGTCTGTCCTAGAGAGGGTGAAACCATGCTGCTCCCTGGAGGCAAGGATTTTTGAAGCTCCCCCTCACATACTATGAGCACATGACCAGGAGGGACTAGTTCCTTGGATAAGGATATTATGCTTAGAAAGGTGGAGGGACAGCACAGGAGAGGAAGATCCAGGATGAGATGGATTGACTCAGTGACTGGAGAAGTGGGTTTAGTTCTGTTGGAGATGATGAGATTGGCTCAGGATAGGGCAGAGTTCAGAACGGTTGTACATCGGGTCTCTATGAGTCATAGACAACTTGACAGTACATAACACACATGGTCACTGAAGGTGGGAACAGTTGTAAGTGGCCCCCAGAGATTTAAACACTGATGAACATGCACATGCACACACATCCCTACCCCACCCCCAAACCCAACAACTACTGCCGCTGAGTCATTTCTGACTCACAGTGATGCTTCATTTTCTGAGGTTTCCTGAAGCTGTATTATTGATGAAAGCAGATTGCTACATCTTTCTCTCAAGGAGCTGGGGGATTCAGACAACCAGCCTTCTGGTTAGTAGCCCAACAGGTAACATACTACTTCACCTGGGCTCCTCAAAGGAGATTGTCTGGAGGTCAGTGGTCTGCAGTGGGTTGGGAGGTGCTCCTGTTCCTCATGGTGGCTGGCCTGATGGAAGCAGAGGCCATATTAGAAAAGTGACTCTCTGAGTCTTCATTTCAAGCCCTATGTAGTTGAGACAAAATTTCAGTTTTGGTTGGTGGGTTAATGAGTTATGGGTTTGGCTGCAGAACAAAGGCCCGTGGTTTGAATCCACCAGCTCCTAAAGGAAGAAGATGAAGCAGTCTCTTCCTCTAAAGATTTACAGCCTTGGAAACTCTTGGCATTCTCGATGGAAGGTCACCATGAGTCGGTTCCAACTCAATGTGAGTTTGGTTTTGACAACTACATCAGATCAAAGGGAATCATGGTAGACCTTATGCAATGTGATAGAGCTCAGAGGAGCTGATGGTTGATGGGGTGGATAGAAAATCAACATCCTAGCATGAGAGAAGTAAGATGGAAAAACACAGCATGGTTTTGCTTCTGTTCTTTGCATCCACAATCATCTCAGCCACATTTTCTTGGTTTTCCACACCCTGAATTCTGTCCTCTTCTTAGAAAGTTTCACCAGTCGTTTGGACATCCATGCCCTGGACATTTCAACCTCACATCAGCATTCTATTATAGGTTGAACTGTGTGCCCACAAAAAGATATGTTGAAGTCTTAACCCTCAGTACTTGTGAATTAGACTTTGTTTAAAAAACAGAGGGGTTTAAAAGATGTTATTAATCATTATGAGGTCATACTGGTGTAGTGTGGGTCTTAATACAATTTGAGTGAATTTTTATGGAAGATGAGAAGCAACATAGGAAATACACAGAAGGAAGGTGGCTACAATGCAGAAAATGGGGTGAAGATTGGAATGACACAGCTATAAGCCAGGGAACACCGAAGATCACCAAGCATGACCAGAAGCTTGGAGACCACAATGGAACCAATGCTCCATTAGAACCCTCACACACAGTCAATGCTGCTGACACCAGGATCTGGGACTCCAAGCCCTCAGAATGTGAGGCAATAATCTTCTGTCCTTACAGTTCACCTGCTTAATGGTTATTTTGTTGCAGCTTCTCCTCCTGCGCTGTCCCTCCACCCTCCCAAGTGTGATGTCCTTCTCCAACAACATGTCCACAGTATGTTAGATGGAGCCTCAGAATCCTAGCCTCCAAGGAGCTGCCAATTGGCCCAGTGGTGAGAATCTTTGTTTCTTGACATATTGGAGGCTGCAGTCCTTGACTCTCTGCAGCAAGCGCTTCAGGTCCTCCTCAGTTTCAGCAAGCAGGGTTGTATCATCTGCATAATGCAAGAACAGAATAGTTTATGCAAATCCACACACATATTTATGCCAAGCTCCTATCATACTTTAGATTCCTTCATATGGTTTCCAAATAAACTCTTGGTTCAGTGAGTAAGTGCTCAGCTGCTAACCAAAAGGTTGACTATTCAAACCCAAGCAGCTGCTCCCATCAGAGAAAATGAGACAGCCTAAAGATTAGCCCATTAGTCACAGAGTCAATTCTGACTCAGAACAACTACCCATCTGGTATTTGAGGCTATAAATCCTTATAAGATACTGTCTATCTTTCTCCTAAGGAGCAACGAGTGGACTTGAACCAACCTTTGGGTTAGCTGTCACACAGTGCACAGCCTTGGAAACTCTATAATGCAGATCTGTTCCATCCTACAGGATTACTATGAGTCAGAATCAACCTGATGGCAGTGAGGTAGGGCTTTCACCTAGCATCTCACCCTCAGGTCTCCACTTTGCTGACGCCTTTGATCCAGCTATCTCCTACAACCTCCAGTCCCAAGTCTTTCCCTGGGAAATTCTGTGCATTTGCTTTTCAGTTCTCAGGAGATATGAATAATTAGAATCTTCCTGCACCTCAGACACTTTTATGACTTCATCTTTTAATGATTCAAAGCCAGAGGCTTGGAAGGGTTAAGTAAACCACTCAGGGACTCTCAATTCAGAAGGGATAGAACTCAGACCACCTCTAGGTCTTTCCACCTCTGATTGTATAAATCCTTCACAGTTCTGCAGGGAGGCAGTCTAGGAAATGAATAGTCATTATCATCACCATTTTCAGTCTACAAACATTTTGAAAACAGAAAGAAATCCACAATCTGAACATCCTCTAACAATAAATAACAGCTATTTCTTCTCTGCATGATAATCCATTGCCCTATTGACCCTAAAGGGAAGAACAGAATTGTCCTATAGTGTTTGCAAGACTGTCCTGTGTGGATTAAATCAGGAAATATGGGTGCCAAAGTTACACCCTTTCGTAAACACTGCATGGTTCAAATTCAAGAACGGACAGGGATGCATTGTGTCCCCTTAATTTTTCAATCTGTATGCAGAACAGATCATTCGGGAAGCAGGGCTTTATGAGCACTGTGGCATCAGGATTGGAGAAAGACTCATTAACAACCTGTGATATGCAGAAGACATAACCTTGCTTGCTGAAACTGAGGAGGACCTGAAGCACTTTCTGTAAAGGGTCAAAGACTATAGTCTTCAATATGGATTGAAGCTCAACAGTTTTTGAAGACAAAGATTCCCACCACTGGGCCAGTTGACAGCACCATAGTAGATGGAGAAGAGATTGAGGTTTTTAGCAATTACAGCTTGCTTGAATCCACAATCAACACTCTTAACACCAGCAGTTAGGAAATGAAAAGATGAATTTCATTGGGAAAATTTGTTGTCATGGATCTCTCTAGAGTGCTGAAGAGCTATGATGTCAGTCTAGATACAAAGGTGCCCCTAATCCAGGTCATGGTCTTCTCAATTACTTGTTATGCTTCAGAGTTGGACAATGACTAAGGATAAGAGAAGAAGAACAGATGCCTTTGAATTACGGTGCTGGAGAAGAGTCTTGAACATACCATGGACTGCCAAGAAAGCAAATAGAGGGTGAAACCAAGTCTCTCCTTGGAGGCTAGGATTTTGAAGCTCTGCCTCACTTACTTTGGGCATGTGGCCAGGAGTGATCAGTCCTTGAAGAAGGACATCGTGCTGGGAAGGGTAGAAGGACAGTGCAGGAGAGGAAGATCCCAGATGAGATGGATTGATATAGTAACTGGGGCAATGGAGGTCAGTGTGTCAGAGTTAGTGAGACTGGCTCAGGACAGGGGAGAGATTCAAAGCTGCTGTACATAGGGTTGCTATACATCACAGGTGACTCAATGGCACATAAAAACACTAACATACAATGGCAGGTTTGGAAGAAGGCGTGGCATCCATTTCCTAAATAACATGACTCCGGAAATTCTGTGAACTTTGATAAATATCTGTAGTTGGAGGGGGGCTTCAGGCCTTTTGTTCATCGTGTTGCTATGAGTTGTGTTCAACTCAAAGACAATCAACAACAACGTGATGAACAAATAAAATGAGAAACTACTACATGAATAATTCAGCATAAGGATTGGAGGATGATTCATTAACAACCTGCATTATGCAGATAGCACAACCTTGTCTGCTGAAAGTGAAGAGGACTTGAAACATCTACTGAAGTAGAACAAAGACTCCTCAATGTAAAGGGGGGGAAAATCATACAGTTGGACCACTAAGAACATGATAAACAGAAAAGCATTATAGACATTATTAACAATTACATTTCACTTGAATGCACAATCAATGGCCATGGAAGCAGCAGTCAAGAACTCAAACAGCAAACTGCATTGGGCAAATCTACTGCAAAGGAGATGTAAAGTGTTGAGGAGCAAGGATATCATAGTGAGGACTATGGTGTGCTTAACTTAAATCATGGTCTTTTTAATCCTCTAACCCACATGAATGTTGAGCAATGAATAAGGAAGACTAATAAAGAATTGTTGTTGTTGTTATGTGC
>NW_006399885.1:9232030-9266332 GCF_000299155.1 Elephantulus edwardii | reverse complement strand
TGTGTTTGAGACGGCTAGGTTGGCACAGGATAGAATGGCATTTAGGGATTTTGTACATAGGGTCGCTATGAGTTGCAAACGACTCGATGGCATATAACAACAACAACAACAACAACAATCTTAAAGGAAGTGCAGCTAGCATGCTTATTAGGAGCAAGGATGGTGAAGCTTCATTTTACATACCTTTATCATGTTATCAGTAAGGATCAATCCCTGGAGAAGGACAGCAAGCTTGGCAAAATAGATGATCAGTGAAATAGAAGAAAACTCTCAATGCAGGATTGACACAGTGTCTGTAACAGTGGGTTCAAGCACAGTGTCAATGCTGAAGGTTGGTACAGGTCCAAGCAGTGTTTTGTTCTGTTTTACATAAGGTGCTATAAATTGACAACCAATCTTATGAACACTGACTGCCACGTTTTTCTCCTGGAGAACAGTTGGTGGGTTCAAACTGCTGACCTTTTTACAAATGGCCTAGCTCTCTAATCACTGAGAATAAGTAACCCTTCCTCTAGACTACAAAACGTATTTTTTATGTTCTCTTCAAATGTTATCTCAAGAACATTTCTACATATTGCTTCTCTCGTAATTGTTATTCCAAATATGCTATACAGTTTCTCATATAAAGTCCTCTCATAGGAATTTCTTATTACTTCTAATTTTACAGTATTTTAAATAATCTAGGATGACTATCATGGGGCATATAACAGTTTCATCACTTGATTTTTCTCCCGTTCAGTACAAATTCCCAGAGATAAGTCTTTATATCAAAGGATACATCATCTTATTTCACAGAAAACTCACTGCCAACTGAATTTTAGATTAATTGTACTGTTTTCTAGTGCCTGGTGTTTTTTACTGTACTCTCTCAATTGTTGGTGAAAGGGGCTATGGTGATGTAGTTGGTAAAGAGTTGCAGTTCTAACCCAAAGAGAGGTGGTCCCAAAGCCCCTTCTGTGTGATTTACAGCCTCCAAAAACCCACTGGAGGGGTCAGCTATGAGCTGGTTCCAACTCAACAGCAATGAGTTTGAATTTTTTTGAGCCTCAGGCATTAATCCGTGGTTGCTGTTGTTGTTGTTATGTGCCGTCGAGTCGCTTGGGACTCATAGTGACCTTATGTACAACAGCCCTAAACTCTGCTCTGTCCTGTGCCAATTGTACTGTCTCCGACACTCCCATCCCGATTACCCCAGTCACTGAATCAATCCACCTCCTAGAGGTCCTTCCCCTCCTGCGCTGTCCATCCACCCTACCAAGCATGATGTCCCTCTTCAAGGACAGGTCCCTCCTTACAACATGTCCAAAGTATGTTAGACGGAGTTTCAGAATCGTTGCCTCCAAGGAGCCACCCGGTTTAACCCTTTCCAGGATGAATCTGTTTGTTTTCCTAGCAGTTCATGGTAGTCTCAATACTCTTCTCCAGCACCACAGGTCAAAGGCATCAATTCCCCTTATATCCTTCCTAGTCATTGTCCAACTCTCTGATGCATAACAAGTGATTGCAAAGACCATGGCCTATATCAGACACACCTTAGTCTCCAGAGAGACACCATTGCTCTTCAGTACTTTGGAGTACTGAATTTCCCTAACAGCAGACTTTCCCATTGCAATATATATTTTAATTTCCTGGCTGCTGGTGCCAAGAGTGTTAACTGTGGAGCCAAGTAGACTAAAGCTGTGAACAATCTCAATCTCTTTGCCATCCATCCTGATGCCACCAATTGGTTCAGTGGTGAGAATCTTTGTCCTCTTGATATTGAGCCTCAATTCATATTGGTACTTCCTTTTTTATTATATTTACTTAAAATGAAAGGTGGTATTAATTTAGATTGTTTTCCTTTCTATTTAAGTGGAACAATTTGGAGAGGGTAGCTGTATAATTCTTTTAGGGGTCCAAGTGCAGCCCAGCAATACATTTGACACATACTTTCTCTTGCATACACACACACACTGCCAGATATCACACACACATTATATCCCATATGCACATACACACTCAGGTACCACATATTTCTCTATACTCACATTCACTCATGTACATACCTCACATATCACACACAGATATTCACACTCGTGTATACATTTCACACATACACACATGTCATATGCATTCACACAACATACATACACATGTTCTTATCCACACTTACATAGCACATATCACATAATATACTACATATCATACAGCTTGGAAGCAGGAGTGGCATCCACTTCTGAAATGGCTTGACTCCGGTAACTATGAACAATGCTCAGGTCTTTTGTTCATAGGGTTGTTATGAAAAACTACAACTCGAAGGCACCTAACAACAACAACAACAACATCATACATATACACACCTTATGTGTATTTATACACTACATACTACACACAGTCATACACACACACTACAACACATATTGTGATGTTAAGGGTTTACTTTCAAAATGGCTCCTCTAGCCAATGACTGACTCTGCCGTGTGGATGGGTGGGAATATGTAAATAGGGTGTGTTAGCCTCTCCACCAGGGGGTTAATTAGTCTTGCCATAAAATTGAGCAGATCCAGCAGCAGAATTGGAAGATCTCTAGCAAAGAAGCAGGCATGGGGTGCATGCTCCTGGGGCCAGAGATTCTTGCACCAGCTAGACCTACAGCAGCCGCCGCCTCAGCAGGTCAGCAGCAGAGAACCAGATACCAGACATAGATGGACTTGGGACAGCTACCCGGTGGGGAACCAAAGCCAAGAGTCTTTGCCCTAGTTTGTTGGAGGACTGAGTGAGAGGAAACATAATTTCCAGGACTAAGGGCCTAAAGTCGTGAGGTGATAGCTGAGGTACCTCTGAGCACATGTTAGCAGCTGTTCTGACTCAGAGATTTCATTCTACTACTAACTTGAATTGTAGCCTTTTGGTTTTATGATCCTGTGTGGACTGTGAGCTATCACAATGGATTTATTTTAATCCAATAGAGCTGTAAGATTGGTGTTGGGGGTAAGTAAAAAGAAGCGTGGAAGCGTGGGGGATATGTCAGACCACGCAGGAATTGGTTTTGTGTTGTTCAGGCTGCTGATGAAAATAGTTTCCCTTTGTGGAGTTGGTAGAGGTCAGGTACGGCCATCCGCATGTGGCCCTTGCTCTTTTCACATATATATATATGTGTGTGTTCATATACACTTACATATCACACACATAACATACCACACATATACCCTTAGTCCCACATACACACACACACACATCATCTATATATATTCACACACAAACCACTAGGACATACACCAACACACCACAAGCAACATACTGTCACACAAGTACATCCATTCACACGTGTACACACACACACACACACACACACAGTGAGAGAGAGAGACAGAGAGAGAGAGAAGAGGAAGCTACTTGGCCTCACTAATGCCACAGCAACAATCTAAAGCTCATCTTTGTACCAGCGACCTCAGAGCACACAGCAGACACTTACTGTGTGAAGGAAGAACAAGGTAACAGGAGGAAGTGTCAGAGACAGAGGCATTACTGGCTGTCTTAGGCCAAAGCTTGACCATTTCATAACTCAGCAGCACCTGTGGGAGTCAGTCTAGTTTCTGCAGATCTTTCCTCTGTCCTTTGTAGACACAGGATAATCTCTTTCAAGTTATTGAGGCTTGATAATATCCTTTTTCCATTAAAAAAACCACAGATTTGCTTTAAGACCTGAAAATTGGGGGTGGGGGGAAGCGGTAAAATACAGAAAAGTCTCAAAGGAGAACTAAAATCACCCATAATCCACAACAACTCACTACTAATACTTGATGTGTTCTTTCTGCTGTTTTCCCAAATGAAGCAAAATTTGTGGTATCCTAGATACAGATGGCTCTATAACCTTTAGTTACAATGAAATATTGTGTTTTATTGCATCATTCTATGGTCTTCAAAATATGACAGTAGAGGCCATCTAGTACTGTTGTGATTTTGACTCATGGTGACCTCATGTGACAGAGTAGGACTGCACGAGTTTCCTCGGATGTAATCTTTATGAGAAAACTTCCTGGTGGTGCTACAGTTAAGCACTTGCTCGATAAACAAAAAGTCCTCTTGCATATCCACTGGGTGGGTTCAAACCCCCAAACTTTCAGTTAACAGTCAAGTGAGGGCTTAACCCTGACTCCACCAGGGCTGGAATTTCAAAATTCTTCTCTCCTCCCCTCCTCCCCTCCACTCACATGGAATGAGAATATCTATGGCAGCATTTAGGGGTGAGAATGAAAGCACTGCTCTTATAGATCTTTGTGTGAGGAGGAACCTTCTGAGGCGAGCTCATTAGCAAGCACATTAGAATTAGACTACTACTAGCAATTAAGATGAGAAAACAATAATTAAGCAAGAGGAGACATGGTCTGGGACATGGTGGGAAAGGGGTGATGTTTTACTGGCAAGATTCAAAGAGGAAATCCACATTCTCCAGTTCAAGTGTTTCTGTGTTCAAGGGTCACTGCAGAGAACATGGGGTTTTGGGACATAACAACTGGAGAACAGAGGTGCAGCGTCTCTTGGGGTCTGGGACACAGTCTGTTATGAGACCTGCTTACTGCCAAGCTTTTGCCATCTCCACAGCACTGCAGGCACTGGGTCACTGGCAGCTTGTTGCACAAAGCCTGGAACAAGATCTGTCTCAATAGCAGCTTCTTGGTGACTGAAGATTGAAATGTAAGCAGAAGACAAAGAGTTTCCCTTTGGTTCCTTTTTGGTCCTCCCTCTCCCCGCCCCGCCCCTGGCTTTGCTAGCCTGCTTACTGCCCCTGTCAGGCTCACAAGATAAAAGGGAGCTGAAGAGGAACTATCTAAGGAGAGCTCTGGAGGTGAACTGGAGAGAGACTGAGCTCCTAACACAACCAGCTGCTCTGAGAGAGATGGGAGGTCTCCGTCTGTAAAAGAGATACAACTGATAGCAGTTATTCTTTCTGTGGTGTTTAAAAAGGAGTCCTGGTGGAATGGTGCATTGCATGTTGTGCTGCTAACTGAAAGGGTAGTGGTTCAAATCCATCTGTTGCTCTGAGGAAGAAAGGTGGGGCAGTCCTTGACTTAACATTTTTTGTGACTCTGTTTAAGATTATTATGATGCCTTTTAAGGGTTTGCTGAAGGGTTTCTTCTTGACAATGTTTTTAGCCTCAGTTCCAAATGGGGTTTCACTGTGAGTTGGTATCTACTCAACTGCAGTGGATTTTGCACAGTGGCTAAGTGCCCATCTGTGAAATGAAAGATGGTTCAGAGCCACCAAATGCTCCCATGGGCAAAGGTGAAGCAGTGTGCTCCTGTAATGATTACAAGCTTGGAAGTCTCTGGCAGTTCTCGTCCATCTTACAGGATCATTACAAGCTGGAATCTACTCGATGTCAATGGGATTTGGGTTCCTGTGATGCCATCACACATTCTGTAATAAAAGAGTAAAAGGTGAGAGGGAGGGAGGGGAGTAACAGAGAATATGAGAGCCTGGAGTCCAGAAGCATCTCCTTCTTCCTCTGTGGCTTTTATTTTTTTCACTCTAATTCCACTTGGACAACTGGTCAAAATACCTCTGCTTAATAAAGGCTTAGTCCTAACTAGCTAGATTGTTACAGGCACAGCTCATCTCAGAATTTATCTCATGGAGAGAAAGATTCCTACAAAATGAGTCCGTAGATGTTGTTATGTGCTGGTGAGCCGCTTGCTATTGGGCTATGTACAATAGCCCAATATCCCCGAACCCTGCTCTATCCTGAGTCAATCTTATTGTCTGACACACTTATCCTCATTACTCCAGTCATTGAAACAATACATTTCATTGGAGGTCTTCCCCTCTTACGCTATTCCTCCACACTTCCAAGCGGGACTCTTCTTGTAACATACCCAAAGTGTGTCAGACAAAGCCTCAGAATCCTTGCCTCCAAGGAGTAACCTGGTTTCACCCTCTCCAGGATGAACCTGTTTGATCTCCTGACCATCCATGGTGTATACATTCAACACTTCTCTAGCATTACATCTCAAAGGCATCAATTCTCTATCATCCCTAGACATTGTCCAACTTTCTGATGGATGGTAAGTAATTGCGAAGACTATGGCCTGGATCAGGCAAACCTTGCTCTCCAAACATCGTTACTCTTCAGTACTCTGGAGAGATCTCCAACAGGAGACTTTTCCAATGCAATTTGTCTTTTGATTTCCTGGCTGCTGGTACCAAGAGTGCTGATTGTGGAACTGAGAGTATTGATTATGGAGTCAAGCAAACTAAAGCTACTAACAACCTCAATTTCTATACTTCCATAAAAGGCTTGCTTGATGGAGACCAGCACTCACAGTGAGATTTTTTTTTAAAGGTAAAAATTTTTAATTTTGAGGAACATTGAAAATGACCATTTAAAATAGGAAGGCAAAAAAAGAATCCTTTTTTTTAGAAGACCACAGTCCTTGGAGATGGACATCATGCTTGGGAGGGTGGAGGGACAGCGCAGGAGGGGAAGACCCTCTATGAGGCGGATTGATTCAGTGACTGGGATAATCGGGATGGGTGTGTCAGAGGCAGTGCAATTGGCACAGGATAGAGCAGGGTTTAGGGCTGTTGTACATAGGGTCCCTATGAGTCGCAAACGACTCGATGGCACATAACAACAACAACAACAACAACGACTATAGCAACACTAAAGAAATATCCAAGGTATAAAGTGGAAGGATAGCCAGGATTTGAACATGAGAACGTTTGTTGTTCTTTAATTAACAACTGCAAAAGGAAAATGCCTGTGGGATTTCCAGCAAACAGATTCCAGGAACATCTGCACAGAAGATGAGAACTTTCCCAGTTTCAACAATCATTGATTTTATGGATATATTTTCCTGGTTTTTAATGTTTGGGTAATATGAATTGAAAAAAGAAATATTAATATCACATGGGGGGAGAACTCTAAAATCGCGAGGAGATTGAAAAGCCTGACCCTCATGCACTGATCCAACACCAGAGGGCGCCGAGCCCCCGGACTCCCAGGCGCAGAGCAGCCCTGACCAGACGTCTCTCCCATGCTGTGGAGCTGGGTCTAAAACCCGCTTGGCACTGCAGGGAAAATGTTGTCAAGCTCACCCAGGCAGGGGGTTAGCTGTTGATGTTCTTCCCAAGTACATTCCTGTCCCATAAGTAGAAAGGAGAAGATGATACACTTTGCACAGGGTCAGATTGAAATGAGGTCTTTTCAATCTTAATAAGAAAATGGGCATACACAGGGACCAGACCAAAAATATTTTCTAAAGCCTTCTTTAAATCCAGCAACCAAAACTCCAAATCAAATCACTGCCTTCAAGACCTGGAGACCCCCCACCATGTGTCTAATCTAAATTGGAGTACAGAGCTTATCATTCTTCCTTAGAAGGTCTGTTGGATTTGAACTGCCAGCCTTTCAGCTAATAGGCCAAAATGTAACTCAATACACAATTATTGTTGTTGTTGTGTGCTATCACGTTGGAATCGACTCATAGCTGACCCTCCAGTGGGTTTTCAGAGGCAGTAGTAAATCACATGGGAGGAGATTGCCCATTCTTTTTGAGGGGCATTTGGAAGATTTGAACCATGTAACTTTGGGATTGCAGCTCAGATTATTATCACTAGGCCACCAGAGCTCCCTACTATATACTACTAAGGTTATTTAATAAATTTGCTTAATAAGCCAAACAATAAACTTAAAAAACCTCATTGTCATTGAATCAGAACTGATAGCTGATACTCCAGGGGGTTTTTGAAGATTGTAAATCTTTCTCCTGGGAAGTGGCTGGTGGATTCGAAGCCCCAGAGAAACACCACCTTTGGGTTAAGCATAACTCCTTCTGCACTAGACCACCAGAGCTCCCTTAAGTTTAGCATGATTTCTGAAGAACACCTGCCTTGAGCATCCTATCTATATGAAATCTGTCTGGCTATCTATATGAGATCGAAATGACAGCAGCACTTCCAAAGATGAGATAGAAACCTGGAGGGGCAAGGAGTTATAAGGGAGAAATAGTTTAATAAAAGGTGAGAATGTTTACACAATATGAAAAAATGTAATTAATGTTATTGAAATGTACATGTGAGAATGGTGAACTGGTGGTTGTTCTACTGTGTACATTCTTGACAACAATAAAAATTAAGTAAATTTTTAAAAAAAGACCTATACTAACACAAGTTTCTAGAACAGACTAAAGATTTTCTTTTAAAAAGATGCAACACCCAGGTAAGGACCTTGGGTGGGACCAGCATCATTACTAAGCAATTTCACGTAAAAATTAGAATTATTTTCTGGGATAAATACTGCAATGTGTCCCTGAAGATTTCTAAAACTCTTAGTTCTCTCTGGGGCCAGAGAAGGCTATTTTTGTGTCCCTAATTTCTCTTCCTTTTGTGTATAATCATTAAGTGGGGGTTAGAAACTTGAGATACAGACTTGCAATATTCTATCTTAAAAAGAAATAACAGCTTGATTTTGTTTTTTCAGCTCAAGATGTAGATTTAGCAAAAGCTACATGCAGGCTGGGTATAGCATGGGTCAGATATCTCCTTTAGAGTCAACACAGGCATATTCATACCTAATTGTTGTTGTTAGATGCCATTGGAGTAAAATTCTAAGTCACAGCAGCCCTTTGGCAACAGGACTATAACCCTGTGTTTTCCTTAGCATTTCCTCTGTGCTTAAGTCCATTATTACAGTTGCTGTGTTGATCCACCTTGCTGGGGGTCCTCTTCTCCTTGCTCAACCCTCTACCTCTTCAAGCACCATGTTTTTCTCTAGTGACTGCCCCCTTCTGATAACATGAACCCCTATATGAGACGGCACTTAACAACAATTACAAGAACAACATAGAGAAAGCTCTGTTGACCTAGTGGGCAGAAAGTTATGCTACCAAGCCAAAGGTGGGTGATTTTAATCTGTGGCCATCAGGCCTGGTTTTAATTGTTTTTGGTCAAACATTTTCCTAAGTGGTATAGCACTGGTCTGTCCAGAGTACAGAGGTAACTTGTGGTTGCTGTGTTGCTAAACACTGCGACACTGATGTGTCAAATGTGATAATGATTACTCATGGTGGACAGTTTTTGGGGGAGCTCCCCAATTAAAACTAGCTTGGAAGCAGGAGTGGCATCCACTTCTGAAATAGCTTGCTTCCAGAAACCCTATGAACCTGGAGAAAGGATGAAAGTTATGCAAGTGTTCAGGTCTTTTGTTCATAGAGTTGCTATGAGTCATCTATGACTCAAGGGCACTTAACAGCACTTAACAATATGAGATGAAGGCTCACCATCCTTGCCTCTAAGAAGCACTCCAGTTGCTCTTATTCTGACAGAAATTTGTTTGGGTTTTTTTTTTTTTTGGCAGTCTTTGACATATTCCCTACTCTTCCCCAACACTATAATTAAAAAATATCAACTCTTCAGTTGTCTCTATTCATTGCCCAACTTTCACATGCATATGAAGCAATTGAAAATACCATGACTTGGATCAGGTTTACTTTCATTTTAAACTGACATCCTTGTGCTTTAACTCTCTGAAGAGGTACTTGACAGCAGCTTTGCTCAATGCAACATGTGATTTGATCAGCAACCATGCTGCTTGCATGGGTGTTGAATATAGACCCAAGTAAAATGAAATCTGTGACCATTTCAATCTTTTCACTAGGCTGTCTAGGCTGTTGGTCTAGCTGTGAGAATTCCGTTTTCTTTATGTTGAAGTGTGACACACACTGAACAATAAGGGATCCACATTGACTACAGAGTTAGTAGTAAATATTAAATTTATGGCACAGATGATGGATGATACAGGCTATAATTACAACCAACTCAAAACCTCAGTCATAGCTGAGCCTCCAGCTGGTTCTTGGGAGTCTATAAATTGCACAGGTGGAGATTGTCCATCTTTCTCTCCAGAGCTGCTGGTGGATTTGAACTCCCAGAAAGGCACCATCTTTAGGTCAACAGCACAACCTCTTACAGACGATACCACCAGAGAAAGAGCCATCATGAGTCCATAAAGGATGTTATGAGATACTTAGGGAGGAAGGGTCTTGATTCAGACCTGGGATAGGAACTAGTACAAGGGAAAGCTTCCTCGAATTAGTGATGTCTAAACTGGAATCTTAAGATGTTAGTTGTCTAAAGGACAGGAATAGTGAATAATGTTTCAGGCAGAGGAAACAACACACACAAAGGCCACGAGGCAGGAGGCTGTGTTTCGTTTGCAGAACTGCAAACAGTACTGTCAGCTAAAGTACACAGACTGAGGAAGGAAGAAGTCGTCAGGAGGTGCAACCACTGTGGAAGGCAGTATGGCACTTTCTCAAAAAGTTGCAGATAGAGATACCATTTGACCCAGCAATTCCACTACTGGGAATATACCCCAAAAAGACCATAACTGACATCCAAGAAGATATATGCACACCCATGTTTATTACGGCTTTGTTCACAATAGCAAGGAGTTGGAAACAACCTAAGTGCCCAATGACAAACGAATGGATAGAGAAGCTGTGGTATATTCACACAACGGAATACTATGCTGCATTGAAAAACAAAGAACTCATGCAATATTATTCAAAATGGGTGACTCTGGAGGACATTATGCTGAATGAAGTATCTCAGTCACAAAAGGACAAATACTGCATGGTGCCACTGTTGTAAAACAGGACTGACCTGGGGGTCGGGGAGAGACTGAGAAAGATGGGTTCAATAATGTATACCTAACTGAAACAGATGAGGGAGAAAACTGTTTAAAAGGGATATTTGATTAGGTATTTTTGTCATGACAGGAGTCTAGAGTAAAGGCTACATGGTGGAGTGGACCTGGGGGAGGGTTTGTAAAACAATAAAAGAATTTGTCTTTTACTTTTCCAAGAGGGGAGTGTACTGGGGGGGAGAGTTGGGAGGGGGAAAAAGTGCAACAATGAATGAATGGAAATTCAAAGTCTCTGTAAATTTTTACTGAAATTAATAATAAATTTAAATTTTTAAAAAGTGGTCAGGAAAGGAGACGGAGGCAGCATGATAAACATCCTCGTCACTTGCTGTAGTGGTGATGGTTGTTAGGTAGTGTTGAATCGGAACCAACTCATAGCTGACCCTCCAGAGGGTTTTCAAAGGCTATAAATCACACAGGAGGAAAATGCCCTTCTTTCTTCCACAAAGCAGCTGGCGGATTTGAACCATGTGCCTTTGTTATGGCAGTGCTACTCCTTACCATTAAACCGCCAGAGCTCCTTTCCTGTGGAGTCGTTTACAAACTGGTGGTGGCCTCATATGTATGTGCTCCATAGGGTTGTTTCTCCCCCTTAAAAATTTTTTTTAATTGAAATTTTAATGAAAGTTTATACAGAACTTGGATTCCCATTCATTCATTGTTGTTCCATAGGGTTTTTAGCAGCTGATTTTTTAGAAGTAGATGTCAAGTCTTTCTCCGAGGAGCATCTGGGTAGACTTGAACCTCCAAGCTTTGGGTTGGCAGTCAATTGCATTGACGAGTTACACCACTGACGGACTCAAAAAATGGGTGCAGATATGGAGAAAGTGCTATGAGAATGTGATTAGGGCAGAAGGCAAGGTGAAGGAAAGTTATAGTAAAGTGTTTTTGTTGTGTGCTGTCAAGTCAGATTGACCCATAACTGACCCTCTAGCAGATTTTCAGAGACAGGAAATGTCACGGGAGGAGATGTCCATCCTTCTCTTGCAGAGCAGATAGTAGATTTGAACCGTGTTTCTTTAGGATTGCAGCTCAGCTCCTTACCACTAGGCCACCAGAGTTCCCCTATGGCAAGGTTGCTGCTGTTGGTTGCCGTTGAGTCAAGCATGACTCATAGTGACCCTATTAATAAAGGGCCTGAAGCCTTTCTATAACTATTGACATTTATCAAAGTTCATAGAGTTTCCAGAGGCCTGTTGTCTAGGAAGTGGATGCCACTCCAAGGTAGTGACATTTAAACTTGTCCTTGATAATAAATAGGAGTTTTCTAGACCATCAGCTGGAGGTAAAGGGTAGAAAAAAGGACATTTCTGTTAGAGCTACACTGTCCAATATGGTAGCCACTGTCCAAAAGTGGCTATTGAAGTTTGAATCATTGGTTAACATGAAATAAAACAGAAAATTCAGTTCCTTAGTCAATCCATAACCACATATAACTCACCCCAATACACAGTCACTGCCATCAAATGAAATCCAACTTTTATGACCCTCCACCAGGTCTCCAAGGCTGTCCAATTTAATGAGAAGAGATTACCTCCTCTTTCTCTCACTGAGTGACTAGCAGATTTGAACTGCCAAACTTTTTATTTCAACTAGAGACTACCACATTGGACAGTGCAAATATAGAATGTTCCCATCATTGTACTACTTAGCAGTACATGCAAAGGCTCAGAGGTTTACGTGTGTATTCTGTGTTCAGACAATGGTAGCCAGTCAGTCATGAAGTAGGGGCTAAGGTAAACTATGTGTTATTGTTGTTGTGTGACTCATAGCGACATAGTACAACAGCTCTGAAGCCTGCACTGTCCTCAGCCAGTCTCACTGACTCAGACACAGCTACCCCCATTGCCTCAGTTACTGTGTCAATCCGTCTCATCTGGGGTCTTCCTGTCCTGCGCTATCCGTCCACCCTTCTGAGAATGATGTGCTTCTCCAAGGACTAGTCCTTCCTGGCCAACTGCCCAAAGTATGTGAAACAGAGCTTCAAAATCCTAGGGCTTTCAGTTGTGGCGCTGGAGAAGAGACTTGAGCATACTATAGACTGCCAAAAAAACAAATAGGTCTTGTCTTAAACAATTAAAAGAATTTGAAAAAATTAAACCAAGTTTCTCATTGGAGGATAGGATTTTGAAAGTATATAGAGAGGCTACAAATGGCTGGAGAAATTGGGTGGAACTGAGTAGTGAAGGGCATTTTAAACTGTCTGGAAGAGAGTGGATTGAAGAGTTGTGCATTGATGTGCTGATAAGGTACAGGAGTAAATGTACATTTAGAAATTTAACTGAAGCAGGAATTACAAAGATTGAAAGAAATAGAAAACCAAAGACAGAGAATAAATTAATGGACTTTTTACAAATAAATTTTGGTATAATATCACTTTTATCATGTTGCCTTACACTGGCCAGATTCCTGGCTCCCGAATGAAATTCCATTTTCTCGGCCTGGTCTCTCAGGACGCCACCTTGTTGCTCACTGCTATTCAATACAGTGGCTACACTCCTGCTGTGAAAATGGTTTTAATCTCCTCTTCACATAAAAATCCCTTTCCCCTTCTGTTACTTACTTAATGGCCTTAAGTAGACAATAAATTCCCTGACAATAAAAACATGTCTTGTAGGTGAGCTGTAAGAAGAATTCACACAGCTCCAGAGGGTTCACTGTCATCACTAAGATGGTCTTTCCACATGGAGAGTGTCCAGAAAAAGAGTCAACAAGTTAGTCATTCTTGATGATTCTGAAATGACCAGTAAGATAAACAATTATCTCATTGATCCTAGTCTCAGTCTATCAGCCAGGATTGGCAGAATACATAGTTCCACTAATGTTTTAACTAAAGAGAAATTAATAAAAAGATTATTTGTAGACGTGTAAGATGTAAGGGCAAGATTAAAAGTACCCACAAAAGGATGCTGAGTTTACTGGCGATTCGGAATGGTGATTTTAATACAATAGAAGTCTATTTCACCTAAATGAAGCCCAAATTGTTATTATTGCTCCCATCAAGACTCTCTAGCTACTTTCCCAGCATACTACCTCATGGTCCAGCATGATTGCTTGTGCTCCTGACATCATACTGACATCCCAACGTGCAGACAGATGAAAGGAAAGAAAAGGACATATTTTTCTTACTTTAAGGACATTTATTTTAATTCAAACATGACATTTGCATTGCACATCTGGCTCCAAAGGCAGATAGATGTACAATATGTATGCCAAGTTGTTGGATATCTAGCTCAAAACTGAGGGATTTTTCCCCTAAGGAAAAAGGACAGATTGGTATTAGAAGACAACTGGCTTTCTCTTAGAATGTAAAAGAGAAAGGTTTGTAGTTTATGATCAACCAGGGATCCAGAGAAACTCTGGGACTGAGTTAAAAGCCTTCTCAGTGTTCAATAAAGGACAGTGTGAATGCCTTGAGCATAATGATAATGTGGATCATGACACATCACATGCTTTTTCACTAAATTACAGTTACTGACACGCCAGCTTCTAAGAGGAAATCAATTTTACTGTGTAAGATAATGTGCATTGGATGCAGAAATGCCAGCTAGAGGTATATGCCAAAGGGGGTTTTAGAGATTCATTCCTGGAAAATGTGCAGCCCATTGATATTAGGAAACCAGCTGCTTTGATAAAGAAGTTACAGATCCTGGATTCTGAGAAGGATACATTGGCACTTAACAAAATATTCTAAAATGTGGCTCCCAGTTCTTAGGGAGAAGAGCCCCACCAGCATTTGAAAGCCATCATCCCAACTTCAAAGACATACCCTCCTGGGGTACAAGACTTCTCCCAGGTATCCCAAGCTTGCTCCAGGCTGAGCAACCCTGCTCCAGCACACCCAGGTTACATCTGCATAGATTCCAGCTCTCATGGAACTACCTAGATCCTCTTCAAGAAAATGGCTCATTTGCTTGTAGAAGCTGGCATTTTCCAGGTCTGTAGATCAGAACTCAACAGAGAGGTATCCGGAGAGGCTAATGAGTCCCAGTTCTCAACAGGCAGAGCCTCAGGTTGCTGGCTTTGGATGCTTAAGTTGTTGTTATTATTAAGTGCTGTCCAGTTGTAGTGACCCTATGAACGAAAGACCTGAACACTTGTATAACTTTCATCATCTCTCCTCATTCACAGGGTTTCCCAGAGACAAGCTATTTCAGAAGGGGATACCACTGCTGCTTCCAAGCTTGTTTTAATTGGGAAGCTCCACCACACACTGACTACCATGGATAACCATTATTACATTTGACACATCAGTCACAATGTTTAGCATTACAGCTACCACAAGTTCCCTCTGTACAGCAAATTGACAGACCAGTGCTATACCCTTAGAAGAATGTTTGACCAAAAACAATTAAAAACAGGCCTGAGGGCCACAGATTAAAATCACTCACCTTTGGCTTGGTAGCATAACTTTCTATCCACTAGGCCAGCAGAGCTCTATGTTGTTGTCAAGTGCCATTGAGTCGTAGATGACTCATAGTGACCCTATGAATAAAAGACCTGAACACTTGTATAACGTTCATCATTTCTCCATATTCATAGAGTTTCAGAGGCTGACAGATTTAAAGAGATGAAGTATTGCAACTCAAAGCTTGAATATGTTTTTCATTTCTTCCAATGTTAGAGATTCCAAGTGAGTTCTTCCCTTTTTATTCTCTGACTCCAGCTCTTTGCATATTCTGATATTTTCCTTTGTCTTCTCTAACTACCCTTTAAAATATTTTGTCCAGCTCTTTACTTCTGCATCTCTTCTCTTTGTTTGGCTTCTTGATCCTCTAGTGCAATTTTCAGAATTTCTTCTGACATCTATTTTGGTCTTTTCTTCCTCTTCTGCTTTTTAACAACTTCTTGCTTTCTACATGGCTGTTGATAATTTTTTTTTCCTTCCCTTGTTGTGTACTGTAGAATTGAATCTGACTGATACAGGAGGTGATTGTCCCTCCTTCTCCAGCGAAGCATCTGGTGGATTTGAACAACATACCTTTGGGATTGCAGCACAGCTTCTTGCCATTAGGCCACCAGAGCTCCCTCATGGCTGTTGATCTTTTAATGTCATCCCATAACTCATCTGGTCTTTGATCATTAGTGTTCAATGCCTCAAATAAATTTTGAAGATAATTTTAAAATCAAGTGGAATAGACTCAAGGTCATATTTTGGTTCTTATGGAGTTGTTTTCATTTTAATCAGCCTCCATTTGGACTTGCACATGAATAATTGATGGGTCTATTCCACAGTCAGCAGGCGGCCTGGTTTTGACTGCTAAAACTGAGCTTCTCCTAGGAGTTCTTGCACAGATGTAGTCAATCTAATTCATGTGTAGTCCGTCAGGTAAGATCCATGTTTAAATATGTCTTTTGTGTTTTTTAAAGACACAACCACAGAAATAATACAAAGAGGACACATGATAGAAGTTATCATTTACAATACTTAGGATTGTTGCTGTTGTTAGATGCCATCAAGTCTAGTATGACTCATAGTGACCATATGAACAAAAGATCTGAACCCTGTCCTATCCTGTGTCATCCTCTATGTCGTATAGCCCTGGTGTGTCCACTTGGTGTGCAACAGTAACTTTTGGTTGCTGTGAGGCTGAACACTGTGACACTGATGTGTCAAATGCATTAATGGTTGGTTACCCATTGTGGACAGTGTTGGGTGGAGCTCCCAGATTAAAACAAGCTTGGAAGCACGAGTGGCATCCACTTCTGTATTAGCTTGCCTCTGGAAACCCTATGAACCTGGAGAGAGGATGAAAGACACATAAGTGTTGAAGTCTTTCCTTCATAGGGTCACTATGAGTTGTCTGTGACTCGACGGCACTTAACAACAACAACAACTGTTAATTATGTATTTCAGAACTTTTAATGATGCTAATGCATGCCTTTTTACTACAGGTAAACATAATTTTTATTTGCGCTGAGAAACCAAAATATTTGTGTGACTTCATTTATTGTAATATTCTCTTCATTGTATTTGTCTGCACTCAAATTCTTATTATCCCCCAGGTCTGCCTGTATATTTTGTCAGCAAGTCAAGAATAGGTTATCAATAACTAAACGCATGATTCTGGTAGTAGAAAGAGTTCATGAAGGAGGTAAAATTTAATGACTTGAACAAAGAGTTTTAAACATGCAAGGACAGCTGGCTTTTTAGTACCTTCTGTATGTGACTTGGGAGAAAACTCAATGACACATTTCAGCTTTTACTGGCTAGCAGATTGTATCAGCAAGAAAGCCAGCTGCATTCATTCAATGCTCAGCAAATTGTGATTAAGAGCTTATTAGATTCCACACCCACAATCCATCTGCCACTGTGTCATGCTGTGGTGGCTTGCATGTCACTATGATGCTGGAAGCTATGGCACCAGTATTTCAAATGCCAGCAGGGTCACCCACAGTGGACAGGTTTCAGTCCAGATTCCAGACTCAGACAGACTAGGAAGATAGACCTGGAAATCTACTACTGAAAGTTAGTCAGTATAAGATCACTGCACTCTTTTGGCCTTTGCCTCATGCTCATCAAAAGGCTGTAGTGCTCCAACAGCCACCTGTTTCTCTAGGAAGAAAGGAGGAAATGTTAAGGACATAACTCCAGCCAAGTCCACTCCTCTGATGAGGAGATTTTGCAGAAGTCACACTCAATGACTTCCATCTATGTCTCTTTGATCATTCTTAGTCATATGACCATGTTACCTGCAAGGGAGACTGGGAAAGGTAGTTCTTTAGTTAGGTACATCAAAGAGCCTGGGTGCTGTACCTTAAGTGAAATTAAGCTCTTAATTAGTTAAGTTGGCAATTGAAGCCTGTTGATCAGTTTTGCATAAGAGAGACCTGACAATCTGGTTGTGTAAAGCTTACCATTTCCAGAGACTCAATTCTGACCTATGGTGACCCTATATGATGGTAGAACTGTCCCAAAGGGGTTTCTAGGTTGTCGTCTCTACAAGAACTGGTTGACAAGTCTTTCTCTTGTGTAATAGCTTGTAGGTCCTAACTGATGATCTTTCAGTTAGCAGCTAAATACTCTATTGCGCCTCTAGGACTCCTTGCATAAAAGTTACAGCTTACTTTGACAAGCACTGTGGCAATGGAACAATTAAAACAGACTTTCAAGGGGGGGGGAAGAGGAACGAACTGGGGGAAGGTAGAGAAAAGTGCAACAATGAATGAATGGAAATCCAAAATCTCTGTAAATGTTCATTAAAATTAATAAAATTTAATAAAAAGTTAAAAATAAAGCTGAACATAGACATTACATAAGATTCAGCTATTCCACTGCGAGGGGGGAAAAAAGTTGCAGCCTAAGAAACTCTATGGGGAAGTTCTAGTTAGTTATATGGACTCTCTTTGAATCAACATTGGCTCAATGGCACCCAACAACTATAAGCACCTGCCTTGTCACTCAGACACAATCAGTCATTTGTGGTTATTGTATATCATTGAGTCAGAACTAACTCACAGCTGACTCTCCAGTGGGTTTTCAGAATCAGTTAATCACACAAGAGGAGATCATCCATCCTTCTCCCTTGGAGTAACTGGTGGATTTGAACCACATGCCTCTGGGATTGCTGCACTGCTTCTTATCACTAGGTCACCAGAGCTCCCTATCTTATAGTATTAAGAAAAACTCATTGCTATATCTTCCTCTTATGGAGTGCCTGATGGGTTTGAACAGTCAATCTTTGGTTAGCAAGTAAGTAGTTTAATAATTGTACTACCACCCCCAAACCCAATGCTGTCAAGTCATTTCTGATTCATAGCAACCATCTATCAGGTTTCTGATGCTACACATCTTTATGAGAGGGGACTGAAATTTTTTTCTTCTTGAGAGCAGCTGGTGGATTCAAATCATTGACGTATTGGTTAGCAGCCCAACGTATTACAGATTGCACCATCAAAGCTACATAATGTACTACCAAGGCCCCTGTAAAAAGAGCAAAAGCCACCTGGGAATGTCAATATCTGACCTCTACTAACTCCACAAGGGTGAACTGTCCCTATCAACAACATCCAAAACACACAACTCATTTTCATGAGGTCAGACATGTCCCTTATTTCCCTGCACCCCTTTATACTCATCCTAATACCAATATCACTGCTCTACTGAATCCAAAATTTGTTGCAATGGCTCACAGACCACATAGAACTATATTAGAAAAATAAAGAGATTATCATTCATATTAACAGCAAGATATACTCACTCAGCCAGGAAAGCTTCTAAAATGGACTCAGGCACCCCAGCCTTCAGCCTCACAGTTTTAAGTCAGTGTTACAAACCTAGTCCTGCCAATTTTTGCTCTCTCTTCTGCCAACCCCCATTCTTATAACAAATTTGGGCAAAGGTTCTTAGTTCTGGCTCCATGGAGTCTTAAGGTCAATTTCATCTCATGTGGGGTCTCTGAATCTCTGCTTCAGCTGCTGCTGCTTCTCTCTGTAGGTCTGGCTGGAGTAAAAGTCTCCAGCCCCAAAGGCTAAACTGCATTCTCTTGCTTCTTCTTTGCTGGTGGAGAAATTAACAAAATGTGCTGCTGAATCTGCTCAATTTAGTGGTGAAGTTAACCAAGCCATCTATGGCTAGGAAAGCCATTTTGAACAATAAACCATTAACACCACAGCTTCTTTTAATCATTAGCACCTGATGTGAGTCTTGAACCCCACCACACTGAGATTAAGAGTATCATGCTCTGATGACTAAGGTAGTAGACAGGGAAGATTGTATTAATTATTGCATAAGCAACTAGCATCTTCTCTCTCTTGTTAAGTCAGTCCCAACTCAGAGTGAACTATGTACAACAGAAGGAAACATGGCATCATCTTCACAATCATTGCTATGTTTTGAGTCCACTGTTGAAGCCACTGTGTCAACTCATTTTGTTGAGGGTCTTTCTTTGCACTGACCTTCTATTTAGCCAAGCATGGTGTTTGTTCTTCACCTAGGATTTCCACTCTTGACAACATACCCAGAGTATGTGAAACACCATCTTCATTTCTATAGAGCAATCTGGTTTTGCTTTTTCCAAGACAGATTTGTTTGTTCTTTAGCAATCTATGATATACCCAATAATCTTCATGAACAACCAATTCAGTGCCAACAATTTATTCTTCTCTGGTGTTCTTTATTCATTGTCACACACACACACACACACACACACACACACACACATATGTATATACACACATATATATATGTATTTATATGTGTGTGTGTATTCTCATTTGTAGCATTTGGGTACTGCTGTACAAACCTTGCTCTTTTTTCCTTTGGGTCTTTATAGCTACAAAGCAGTTATTAAACTGATCAATATTGGCTGGTTTCTTGTGGTCTTTTAGGGGAAAAATGCTTCAAACATTTTATGCCTAAGGAGTTTTCTTTTCTTGGACTAACTTGCCAGTTCTTTAAGTCAATGAGGGGAAAAAAATTTTGCTCAAAAGAAATATACAATTAAATGGATACTATTACCTTTTGCTGTCTTGCTCAACCAGTTTGGAAAATGAGAAAGGAAATATTTTCCTTTTATGGCTAACTACTAGGCTGCCAGAAAAGGTTTAATTGCAGAATGATAAAATTAGAGTGCTAGAAAGAGAGCATTGGGTGAATTATAATTAGTTAGAGGCAATGGCTGTGGAATATCAAGCAGAAGACCTGAGAACAGTGCTTGGCCCTTGAGTCGTGGGGGCCTCTGAAAAATGGTGAGGTTGGATTTTGGTTTGCAGCTCAATCATCATTTCTCCTTCCCAGCAGCCTGACTAATGCTGCCAGTGTTGCAGGATAATGAAGTGGCATTTTATCCTCTGAAGAATGGCAGGTCCGAAAAGAACTTCCCATAATCACAGCTCTGCCTCTGCAAAAGGGCTTTCACGAAGACTGAAAATCCTCCGTGTCTCATTTTTCTTTCTTTCAGCTCGAAGCCCTGATGGTACAGTGGCTAAAGCATTCAGATGTGCTGGCCAAGAGGTCCGCAGTTCAAATCTAGCACCAACCACTCTGTAAGGGGAAAGATGAAGCAGGTTGCTTTGAAAAGGTTATTGTTGTTGCTGTCGTTAGGCATTGTGGAATCAAGTCTGACTCATAACGACCCTGTGAACAACAGTCTGAACCCTGTCCTCTCCTGTGCCACCCTCATCATCTCTGAGCCCATTGCTACAGCCACTCTGTCACTCTCCCTCACTGGAAGTCCTATGGTGCCGTTCTTTTCTGTCCTGCAGGGTCTCTGTGAGTAGGAAATGACTGGATCGCTTTGTGCTTGGCTCATCTGGGGCTTGTCTGATGTCCTCCTGCTTCTCCCCCAGAAGGTCTTTCTTAATGGTGCTATCTTTCTGTTAGTAATGCACAGAGCATCTCCTCTGTTGTTTGTTTGTTGGTTGGTTTTGCTTTTTGGTTGGTTTTGGTTTTTTTTTTGTGAAAACACACCATCAGAAAATACAAACCCATGGTCATCAAGTCCGTTCCAACTCCTAACAACTTTTTGGAACCGGATAGAGCTGCCTCATAGGTTCTGAAGGTTGTAATCTTTACAGGAAGGAATCCTGGTCATTGAGTATTATCAAGCTGCCAATATAAAGATTAGAAGTTTGAGCCCCCAGCAGCTCCATGACAGGAAGATGAACAGTCATTTGTCTCACAAAGATTTACAGCCTCAGAAACCTATGGGTTGGGCTTAATTCAATGGCAGAGAGTTCAATTTTAATCTTTACAGAAGTATGCTGCCTTATCTTTCTTCCATGGAATGGTTGGTGGGTTTAAAACAGTGGCCTTTCGGGTAACAGCTGAGCTTTTAAATCACTGTGCCACCAGGATACATGTATACCATAAGCAAGTCAGGAAAGTTGAATTTATTTTGAGAATGTGTATGAGAGGGAATTGAATGAATGAATTATAGAGTCTGTTCAGAAAATCCAGGGAAGCTTGCTTCATATAGAAGCCATAAAACATATCTGTAGGAGAACCTATCACTTGAAAATAATTCCATGGCAGCCTCTTCACTCCTCCAGCCAACAAGGTAAAAATATACACTATTTCATCTTTGTGCAGAATTGGCAGGTAAACACAGATTCAGCCACAAACCTCCAATGACAAGTGAGTGCAGGCATTCTTCTCCATGCGTCTTCTGTGAGTGATGAAAATGAATGCAGGAGGGCAGCGGGGACTGTCCCATCTACCTTGCTTGCAGGGCTGTGTGATTGATGAGGCAATAGTTACAAGATCGGATCTCAGATCCAGTCTGCCTCTGAAATCCATAGTCCAGGACCAAGAAACATGAGATGTTTAAGGGGGAATAAACTGTCAACTAAAAGCAGGGCAGGCCAAACCATTCAGATAAATAAATTATCCATCTGGAGGGAATAGACAACTTGCTAGAAGCGAAAACCAGACTGGCTGAAAGAAGGATAGATTCAATTCAAAGTTACATGCTATCCGTTTGCTGTAAAAAAAAAAAAAATCACCAAAAAATAGGAGTAGGGAAGTGTTTCTAATTCTTGTTCTTATTATGAACCTTTGAATCATCTGTGACTCATAGCAACCTTATGTACAATAGCTCTGAACTCTGTCCTATCCTGAGCCAATCTCACTGCCTCTGATACATTTAACACCCATTACCTCAATCACTATGTCAGTCCATCTCATCTAGGGTCTACCTTGCCTGCATTATCTCTCTATCCTTCCAATCACGATGTCCCTATCCAAGAATTTGTCCCTCCTGGCCACATGTAGCTTCTCCTAATCCAGAATCAGTTATTCCAAGGCAACACTTATTAAAATTTACCCTTGCACCAAGTTTTATCAGAAGGAAAAGCAGGCGTGCCTTTTAATCAGTTGCTATCAAACCAATCCAGATTCATAGTGACCTCAATGGGTCAGACTAGAACCACTCCTGTGGGGTTTTCTTTTTTTAAGTATTTGTGTACTTAAAAACCAACAGCACCAAGAATTCGTGTAATATAACACAATCTTAATAACTCTACAAGAAATTATGCTAAAAAAATTATGCTGAGTGACATAAGCCATTTGCAAAAGAACAGTTATGGTATGTTTGTTTGTTGTTATGTGCCCTCGAGTAGGAAATAACTCATAGTTGACATTCCAACAGATTTCAGAGGCTGTAAATCACAGGAGAAAACTGTCCATTTTTCTCCCATGGAGCAGCTGATGGATTTGAACTGTGTGTCTTTGGGTTGACAGCATAGCTCCTTATGACTAGAACACCAGAGCTCCATTATGGTATAAGACCACTATTATAAAAAAGCTGAGAAAAGGTATGCACACTGAATTATTCTTGGTTGGTTACCAGGGAGGGGTGGGAGAGGGGAGTAGAAATTAATGAATTGATAAGTTGGGTGAAGGGTAATATAAAATAAGATATTAATCAGACATATTAATTAATGAATTACATTAATCAATCATAATTAATGTTATAAAACAAAATGCTGATGAATGATTGAATGACAAATTAATATTATTTGTAAACTCTAAATGAAAAGAGTTACATTTACACAAAAGAATGAAAAAAATAAAAAATTACTTGATTTAAAAAATATTACAGAACAAATTTTACTTATGCTTTAATAAAAAGACCACCATTTCCAAGCAAGCAACTAAGAGAAAATGTGCAGTTAATGGTCTTGTGAATAAATTTTAAGAGACTATGTCTTTATAAAATTCATTTTTCATTTTATATACTTTGAACAAAAGCTATTAAAAGTGATTGACAAATCTTGAGATTTAAAAAAAAATGTTAAATATTCTCCATATATTATTTCAACCTGATACTTTACTTCAACTATCTGATTATGAAACAAATGCCACAACTTGATGACTAATTTTTTTTTTAAGTAGATCATCAGGATTTGCATCCAAGGCGTCCCGAGTTAAACTCGAACCTCTAGCCTTTCAGTTAGTGACCAAGTGTGTTTATCATTCGTGCCAGTCAGAAACTCTGAGAAGATAACAAAAACCCCACTGCCACTGAGTTGATTCTGACTCCCAGTGACTCTGCAGGACAGAGTTGACCTGCCCTATCAGGTCTCCAAAGCTTTGAAAAAACAGACTTCTCATCTTTATCCTGACAAACAACTGGTGCATCAGAACTGCTGGCCTTTCAGTTAACAGTAGGATGATTTAATCACTACACACCAGGCTTCTCTGTAAAGATAATAAATAAACCCATTGGTGTCCAGCCAAAACTCAAAACGACCCTCCGTCAGTTCTCCACAGCTGTGCATCTTTACAGAAGGAGACTGTCCAACTTTCTCCCATGGAGGAGCTGGTGAATTTAAGACATTGATGTTTTCATTGACATCCACGAGGACTTTTTAAAAAAACAATAGTTGTTCTTATTAGGTGTCACTGAGTTGACTATGACTCATGTTGGTGTTGTTCTGTGCCATAGAGTCAGATAGAGTTCTGTACTATAACTGACCCTCTGGTGGGGTTTCAGAGGCAGTTATTCATGTGGGAGATTTCCCATCTTTCTCCTGAGGAGCAGCCGGTAGCCTTGAACCACATGCCTTTAGAATTGCAGCACAGCTTCTTGTCATCAGGCCACCAGAACTCCCTACTATGACTCGTGTTGTTGTTGTTACTATTATATGCTATCGATTTGCTTGCGACTCATAGCGACCCTATGTACAACAGCCCTGAACCCTGCTCTACTCTGAGCCACCTTATTGTCTCTGACATACCCACCCCCATTCTCCCAGTTACTAAGACAATCTATCTCATCAAGTGTCTTCCTCTCTAGCACTGTCCCTCCACCCTCCCAAGCATGATGTCCCTCTCCAAGTGATCCTTAAAAGAACAGGTCTGAACTTTGTTGTATCCTGCTCCATCTTCATGGTCTCTGATACGCATGAGCCAATTGTTACAGTCACTATGTCAATCTATCTTGTTGAGGGTCTTCCTCTCTTTCTCTGACCTTCCACTTTTGCGAGCAGGATGCCTTTTTCCAAGGACTGACCCTCCTCTGGACAACATGTCTAAATTATATGAGATGACATTTCATCATCATTGTCTTTAAGGAGCACCCTAGTTGTGTGTACATCTTTCAAGACATACTTGTTTTTTCTTTTGGTAGGGTGGCCTTGTGGTAAGGAGCTGCCCTGCCAGCCCAAAGGCGCACAGTTTGAATTCACCAACTGCTCTGCAGGAGAAAGATGTACAATCTCCTCACATGCAATTTACTGTCTCTTAAAATCCTCTGGAGGATCAAGTATGGGTCAGTTCCTATTTGATAGTACATAACAACAACAAGATAATAGAGAGAGGGAAAATCCCTAGGTACTTTCGTGTAAGCTGGTGTTTCCTGGCTGACATGCTTCCTGCTGATGTAATTTATCTGAGAGCTGTAGGTGCCAAAGATTATTTTCTTAGCTAAAGGGATCCTAACTGTCAAACATACATATTTGAATAATCTGCCAGAGTTTATCATCAGAGTAAATGACAGGCTGTAACTCTGACTTTATAGTAAGGAACAGAATCTCGCCCTTTTGCTTAAAAAAAAATCAAACCACCAAATAAAATACTAGATGGCACTGTAACTAGATGACACTACCTGTACAGAGACAGACACAAGGCCATCTCTCACCCACAGACAGGCACCTGGAGTTGCCTCTACCAGAGATGGGTCCCTAACACTTCACCATGGAGTAGATTTGAGGAAATCTGAAATGGGAAACAGAGAGCCCTCATGGGTCAATGATTAAAGCTCTCAGTTGCTAATAAAAGGTCTGTGATCCCAATCTATCAACCATTCTATGGGAGATGAGTCAGTCTACTTATATGACGGTTTTCATTTTCAGAAACCCTCCCTGGTAACAGAATTTAGTAACAGAATTTAGTAAAAAAGGTACCCCAATTTGCAAATTGTATGTTAAGGAAAGACTGACGTTGTCAGTTATTCCATTTCCCTTGGATCAAGAACCAACACCCATGGAAGAAACAATGCTCTATCTAGGACTATCTACTGTCAAGGAACTCTCCAAAGTGCTGGAAAGCAAGCATATCTGTTTAAAGACTCAGGTGTACTTGATCAAAACCATGGTATTTTCAATTGCTTCCTATGCATCTGAAAGCTGGACAGTGAAAAGGGATGACAAAAAGAGAATCAGTGCCTTGAAACTGTGGTATTGGAGAAGAGCATTCCATGAACTTCCAAAAGAACATAAAAATCGACCTTGGAGGAAGTGCAACCAGAGTGTTCCTTAGAGCCAAGGATGATGGAACTTCATCTCATGGAACTTCACCTCACACACTTTGGGCGAATTTTAAAGAGGGTCAGTCCTAGGAAAAAAGACATCATACTCAGAAAGGGGGAGTGTCATCAAGAGTGAGGAAGACCCTCAATGAGCTAGATTGGCACAGTGATGTTAGCAACGGCCTAGAGTGTATCAAAGATCATGAGGATGGCCCAGGATGAGGCAAGGTTCAGATTTATTGCTCACAGAGTTGCGGTGAGACTTAGCAGACGTGACAGCACCTAACAACAACAACAACATACTAAATCAACGTCAACCAGTTTCTACTTTTGACTTAATATGAAGTTTGGTTTTAAGAGGATGGAAACTGTTAAAAAACAAGGAAACTGAGGACCAAATTCCTTAAGTGAGTAGGACATGTCACAAAAGTCACTGAATAATGTGAAATGTCACCAGGAGCAGGTACACAGAAACAGAAGAGACATGTTGGAGACACTAGATCAAACCAAACGAAACCCACCGCTCTCAAGCTAGTTTCAAATCATAGTAACCCTGTAAGACAGGGTAGAATTGTCCCCCCGGTTTTCCAAGGTTATAGATCTTCAGGTCAGTTTAAAGTCTAATGTATACCTAATGAAAGTCATGGTATTTTCAATGGTTTCATATTCATATGCAGTTTGGACAATGAATAAAGAAGATCATAGAAGAATTGATGCTTTTGGACTGTGGTGTTGAAGAAGAGTATTGAAAATACTATGCTCTGCCAAAGAACAGACAGGTCTGTGTAGGAGGAAGTACACCCTCAGTGTTCCTTGGAGACAAGGATAGTGACATACTTTGGACACGTTGTCAGAAAGGGCTAGAATCTGGAAAAATACATCGTGGTGGGAAAGGTGGAAGGTCAGAGGAATAGAGATGAATAGAGATGGTGACTGCAACAATGAGCTTGAGCATGGCAGAGTTGTCAGGATGATGAAGAATAGGATAAGGTTTCAGTATGTTGTTGACAGGGTTGCTCTGAGTTATAGTCAACTCAATAGCTTCTAATAACAACAGGAACAAATCTTTAGGACAACTGACTATCTCATCTTTCTTCCAGGGAGTGATTGGTAGGCTTGAACCTCTATTGTTTTGGTTAGTAGTATAGTATGTGTGGTTTTAAGGGTTTATTGTTCAAAATCACTTTCCCAGCTATTGATTTTGACTTTGACTTTATCACATTGCTAAACAGGATCTTATAAATAGAGTTCGTTAGTATATCTTGGAATTTAGATACAAAGGCAGAGGAAGCAGTGCATGTTCTTCAGGGCAAGAGATTCCTGCACCAGACATGTCAGGATCTACACAAGAACAGCAACAGTAATGCAGCATCAGCAGAAAACCAGAGGCCAACATGAGACAGAGTTGCCTTGGGGCTGCTGCGTCATGGAACCAAAGCCAGAGGCCTTCAATCCAAGCTTACAGGAGGACAACATAACTGGAGGGACTAAAGAAACACTGATCAAAGTAGGTCAGAAACCCTGCAACCACCCCACAGAAGCTGTCTTGACTGAGGGATTGTATCCTGCTGCCAATCTTAATTATAGCCTGTTAACTTTCCTGATAAATTCCACAAGCATGAATACAGTTCTGTGAAGTTTGTATGGTCAAGGCAACAGATTTCTGACCCAATAGAGCAGTAACACTGGTATTGGAATTAATAGAAGTAGGTGCAAGAACATGGGGGATCATGTCTAAGTTTATAGAAATTAGTTTTTTTCTGTGGATGTTGTTGATGGGCATAGTTTCCCTTAACGGATTTAATAGAGGTCACAACTGGCTCAAGTTGCAATATTTAAGGATGTTTTGGGCAGAATATTAAAGATCCAGGAAGCATTAAAAGAAGATGGCAAGAGTACACAGTATCACTGTTCTAAAAAGAATTGGCTGACACAGAAGAAATTAATGAAACAACATATAAGCAAGAGCCTGTGGTGATAAAGGAAGAAGTTCAAGCTGTTCTGAAGTAATAAAAAAAGCAAACAAATAAAAAACCCAAGGCCCCAAGAATTGACAGCATACCAATTGATACATTTCAACAAAGAAAGGCTGCCCTGGACGCGCACACCAAGTTGTGGAAAGAAATCTGTAGGAATAATACATGGCCAACTGACTGGAAGAGAGCCATATTTGTTAACCTTCTAAAGAAAGGTGACCTGACAGAGTGTGTAAATTATCAAACAATATCATTAATAGCACATGCAAGCAAGATTCCGCTGAAAATTATCCAAAAACATCAACAGATAGTACATCAACAGAACTGCTGGCTGGGTTTAGAAGAGGCTGTGGTACTGGGGATATTATAGCTAATATTAGCTGAAAGCAGAGAGTCCCAAAGAAATTTTTATCAGTGTTTCATTGACTATACAAAGGCATTTGATTGTGTGAATCACAACAAATTGTAGATAACTCTGAGAAGAATGAGAATCCCAGAATACTTGATTGTGCTTACATGAAACCTATATTTGGACCAAGAGGTAGTCATCAGATCAGAGCAAGTAAACACTGCATGGTTCAAAATGGGGAAAGGTGTATGTCGGGGATGAAACCAAGTCTCTCCTTGTAGGCTAGGATTTTGAAACTGTCTCACTTATTTTGGACACATGACCAGGAAAGATTGGTCCTTGAAAAAGGACATCATGTTCATAAGGGTGGATGGACAGCACAGGAGAGAAAGAACCTGGAAGAGATGAATTGATACAGTAACTGGGGCAGTGGGGTTTGGTGTGTCAGAATTAGTGAAACTAGCTCAGGACAGGGAAGGGTTCAGAGCTGCTGTACATAGGGTGGCTATATATCCCAGGCAACTCAATGGCACATAATAGTAATATACTATGGCAAGTTTGGAAGCAGGAGTGGCATCCACTTCCTAAATAATATGGCTCCAGAAACTCTATGAACTTTGATAAATATTTATAGCTGTAGAGGGGCTTCAGGCCTTTTATTTATAGGGTTGCTATGAGTCATGAAGTTGCCGTACCGTGCCGTGGTTACTTGTGGTTGCTGTGAGGCTGAACACTGTGACACTAATGTGTCAAATGCGTTAATGGTTGGCTACCCAATGCGGACAGAGAGTGGGGTGGAGCTCCCTGACGAAAACAAGCTTGGAAGGAGGAGAGGCATCCACTTCTGTAATAGCTTGCCTCTGGAAACCCTATGAACCTGCAGAGATGCACCCAAGCGTCGAGGACTCTCCTTCATAGGGTCGCTGAGTCACCTGCGACTCGATGGCACTTAACAACAACAACAATGAGTCATGCTTGATTCAAAGGCAATCAACATCAGCAACAATTACATTGGAAGAATCTGCTGTCAGGAATCTCTTCAGAGTACTGGAGAGCAATAATGTCAGTGTGGAGACTAAGGTGCGCCTGACCCAGGTCATGGTCTTCATAATTATGTGCTATGCATCAGAAAGCTGGACAATGATAGAAGGAGAATTGATGCCTTTGATCTATGGTGCTGGAGAAGTGTATTGAACAAACCTTGGACTGCTAGAAGAACAAATAGGTTAGTCTTGGAGAGGATGAAACTAGGCTGCTCCTTGGAGGCAAGGATTCTGAAGTTCTCTCTGACAGACTTTGGTCATGTTGCAAAGAGGGACCAGTTCTTGGAGAGGGACATCGTGCTTGAGAGGGTGGAGGGACAACGCAAGAGAAGACGACCCTGGATTAAATGGATTGACTCAATGACTGGGGGGATAGGAGTAGGTGTATCAGAGACAATAGGGTTTGCCCTGCATGGAACAGGGTACAGGGCTGTTGTACATAGAGTTACTATGAGTCTCTAGCAAGTCAACGGCACACAACAACAACAACAACAATAATATGTTTCCTATACTCTGTACAAATACCACTGCACACCAGGGCTCCTAATAGAGGCACTAAAAAATTTAAAACAAAACAGCTGCTGTCAAATTCTTTCTAACTCATGGTGACCCTTTTTCAGAATTCCAAGACTGTAAATTTTTATGTGAGATTACCTCATCTTTTTGCCCCTGAGAAGCTGCTAGTAGATTCCAACAGCTGGCCTTCTAGTTAACAGCCCAACTTATAACATGCGGCACAACTAGGATTCCTCAGTAGTTTTAAAATCATACAAGCCTCTTTTAGTGGCATCTGCTAAGTAAACATGTACAAAATTTATCTAAAGAACACAACTGAGTAAAAAAGCAAAGTAGTGTTTGCATGAGGATATCACCTTCAACCTTTGGATTAGCTGAAGTATTTTGATGGTGTCAGTAGTAGAGGCGGACTGGCCAGCCTTGGGACCGCCTGGAATTTTCATGGAAGGCAAAGAAACATGATAGAGCTGTACTCAGTTTGCCCAAGGGCTGAGTTTTTACTTTGTATTTCCTCCTCAGAAATGAGCTGTAGTTAGTTGGAAATCGATGGATCTGGGCTTTTTTCTCCCACAACAGAAGGTTCTTGTGTGCGCACAGACAGGCTGCTCAAATAGAGGTCACCTGTTTCCATTTCTTTGTGACTTGGTGCCTATTGACAACAGAGAGCTGTGTAGGTTTATGCACAGAGTTGGGGCATGGGGTGATCCTTTTCTCCAGTTCTCTCCAAGCTGGGTGTTTTCCCTCACTCACTATCCTTTGTTGTCACTGTTGTTATTGAGTGCCAATGTCTTCAAATCAATGTGACCCCACGTGACAGAATAACACTGTCCCCCAGAATTTCCTAGACTGTCTTATTACAGGAGCAAACCCCTCCCTTGGAGCCACTGGTTGGATTCACACCCTCAGCCTTCTGTTTGGCAGCCAGACACTTAAACAGCTCCTTGTTTTCTAATTAGCTGACATTATCAATAGCAAGCTATAATACATATTTAAAAGATACTAATTTTACACATATTGCATATTACTTAGAAGCAGGAGTGGAATCCACTTCCTAAACAACATGTCTTGGGGAATTCTATGAACTTTGAGAAACAACGATAGTTCTAGAAAGGTTTCAGGCCTATTGTTCACAGGGTCGCTATGAGTCATGCTCAACTCGACGGCAATCAATAACATAACAATATATCGTATTACTTATAGGTTATTGTTGGATGTTGTCCAGCTAATTCTGATCTCATATGACAATCTGTTCCACAGGGTTTACTAGGCTGTAATTCTTTTCCTTCTCCTCTTCCTCCTTTTTTCCCTCCTCTTTCTTCCTTATCACTCCCTTTCTCCTCCTTCTTAAATATTATATGATAAATCTTGTATGATCATGGTATAAGCCCTTCCACTTGTCCATATCTGTTCATCTTGCCTGTCTGCCTCTCTAGCTTCTGAAACTGTTATTTGTATGGGAGTTGTCAAGAACTCAATTTCTCCTGGATCCACAATAAACTCCCATAGTGGCAGCACTCAAGAATCAAAAGAAGTTTTCCTTTGAGGAAATCGGCACTCAAGTACTTCTGTAAAGTGTTCAAGAGCAAGATGTCAATTTAAAGACTAAGATGCACCTGGCCCGAGGCATGATATTTTCAATTGCTTCGCATACATCTGAAAGCTGGACAGTGAACGGAGGACTAGAGGACTGATGCCTTTGAATTGTGGTATTGGTGAAGGGTATTGAATATCCTATGGACTGACAAAGAACAAATCTGTCTTAGAGGAAGTGCAACCGGGGTGGTCCTTAGAGGATAAGGTGATAAAACTTTGTCTTATATACTTTGGTCATCTTGTTAGAAGGGGCTGGTCCTTGGAAAAAGACATTATGCCTGGAATGGGAGAGGGTCTGAGAAAGAAAAGAAGAACCTCAACAATACAGACTGTCATAGTAACTACAAGAATGGGGTTAGAGCACTGTAGGTCTTGTGTAGATGCTTCAGACAGGGCAAGGTTCTGACCTTCTGTTCATAGGGTGACTATGAGCTGTAGTTGACTTGACAGCTCCTAACAACAAAAACAACAACAGCAATAGACTGTAGCTTTTATGAAAGCAGATCACCATGTCCTTCTCCCATAGAGCCACTGATGAGTTTGAATAGCCAAAACTTTTATTGGTGGTTGAGTGAGCAACCGTGGTGACACTAGAGTTAATGCCTTTGCTTTGGGTTCAGTTTTCAAAGGGGCAGGGGCTTCTTTCTTCGCTTTCAGCGCCATCTTCGTAAAAAGGCTTAAAATAAATCTTAACCCATGAACTACATTTCATTCCTGTCTGGCCTATCACATTCCAGAAAAATAAAATCAGTTACCATCACATTGGTTTCAATCCAGAATCACACCATATAACAGCAGAATTACACCCTGGGATTTCCTAGGCTGTCATCTCTATGGGAAAGACCCAGAGCTTCCTCTGGAAGAACTGTTGGATGGTTTTGAACTGCTTACCTTTCCATTGGTCCCTGAACATACAACCTTTATACTACCAGTCTCTTTGTAGCTAGTAAAAGGTTCCAAAAAATGTCAAGTGATAAAATGTGATGAAATTACTGGCTTTGGTTGAGTTTTAAAATGCAGATTCCACACACCCCCCCCCATTTTCCTTCATTAACAATGCATTTCATATAACTATTCTGATACATTGTGTTTTATAAAATTAATCACCTTTGAACTATGCCTGCCCATCATTACCCTCTCTGCGAGGGAAGAGGAAAGGGTCCTTTCCCTCCTGTCTGGAGATGAGCGCTCAGGCACCTAGATCACCATGTCTGCAAAATCAGGAGTAATGAAGCTGCTCCTTTGTGTTGGGTTTCCATTGTGTCTTTAATTTCTGCTTATTCTGTGTCTCCAGAAAGCAGGTGAATGGCAACTGGGTCAAGAAGAAAAAGGAGAAGGAGGAGGAAGAGGAGGGAGAGGAGGAGGCGAGGAGGAGGAGGAGGAGGAAGACTGCTAAGAGAAAGGAGGGAGGAACCCTTGCTATGAAGATAGATAATGGGGTGGAAGCTTTAGACTGGGTTATCTAGAGACATGACATCAGTGAGAGAGGAGAGCCTGGCATGTCTCCCACATCAGCCCTTAGCTTCTCACACAGCTGTGAAGGCTAAGAAAACCAAAATGGACAGGTAAAGTAGGTATCTTGGAAGTAATAAGTCATATGCAGGATCCAGATTGAGCTGAAGTTAGCTAGATTTGCCGGAGTGCTCACCTATGCATTCAATGCAGGTCACACACTTCTACACAGAAATGGGACTAGGATCAAATTAAAGACTTTATATCCCACCCGAATCAGCTTCTATTGGATTAGGGCTGATGATATTAGACTACATCATGAAGAATAACCACGTTAGTACATAGCTGCCACATTCCCTCATTATGCAAATGTCAAACCAGAGGATCATGGCCAAGTCAGCACACAATCTTAACCATCACACTAACCATTTAACAACTTTTCTTAGCTGTCCACCAGTTGAGTTGTCAGTTTGGATTTTTAATTTAGCTCAAGTTCTTCTTTCTAAAGAACTGCACTGGAGTCTTGAAAACTTATCAATCTCATTCTTTCTTAGTTGGAAGTGGGGGGAATATAACACAACAAAATAAAGCTTGTAGAATGTTCTGGAATGGAAGGCAATACTCCAGGGTTTAGTCTGTGTTGACGTGAAGACTTGGTTTCTTTGTTCTCTTGGCTGACCATCCACAAGTTCCTGATGTGAACAGGAGCTTCTCTGATACGTGGATGTGGTTGTTAGTGATATATTAGGGAGGAAAACCATGAGTATCCTATTCATTGAGTATTCTGGGAATAAACAAAGTATGTCAAAATACCTGTCACTTCAGTCACAGAAGTCACTTCAGGGAAGCCCTCCAACTGGGAATGAAACAGTTGCCTGAGCCAATCCTGAAAGCAGGACATTCTAGCCTGGGATGGTTCTGAGCCAAGCCGTGGAGTTTCTAATTGCCTCATGTATATGAAAAATTGGGCAGTGAATGAGAAAGAACTGAAGAATTGTTGTTGTTGTGTACTGTTGAGTCAGAAGTAACTCACAGCTGACCCTCCAGTGAGTGTTCAGAGACAGGTAGTTGCATGAATGGAGATTGTCCATCTTTCTCCAGTGGAGCAGCTGTCAGATTTGAACCACATGCCTTTGGGCTGTCAGCAAAATAATTTACTGCTCAACTACCAGAGCTCCCTAATTGAATATACTATGGACTGCCCAAAAGGAGCTCTGCTGAATTCAGCTGTGCTGCAATCGCAAAGCCACATAGTTTTAATCCACCAGCTACTCTATAGGAGAAGGATGGGCGTTCTCTTTCCCTGCCTCTGAGAACCCACTGAAGGGTCAGCTATTACTCCGCCACACACAACAATGGAATTCCAAAAGAACAAACAATTCTAATGTTAGCTTTTTTATTTTAGTTGGGTCTGTTGTGATGTTACTTGATTCATCTCTTATTCGGATTATTTGCATCTTCTCTCTCTTTTGTGAGTTTTGCTAGTGGAGTATC
>NW_006399885.1:9219715-9227882 GCF_000299155.1 Elephantulus edwardii | reverse complement strand
CAAAAGAACAAACAAATCTGTCTTGGAGGAATTGCACCCTTAGTGCTCTTTAGAGGCAAGGATCGTGACAAAGCGTAGTCTCAATAATCCTTAGGAGCAAGGATGCTAATACTTCATCTCAAGTACTTTTGACATGCTGTCGGGTGGGACCAGGCCCTGGAGAGAGGTGTTATGCTTGATAAAGCAGAGAGTGAGCCATAAGGCCCTCCATAAGATGGATTGATATAGTGGCTATAACCTAACAGTCAATATATTGTAATTGTTGAGTTAAAACAATAACGTATTATCTACCAATATAATATATGTTGTTATGTGCCTCTGACTTATTGTGGCTCCATGTGATGGAGTAGAATTGCCTCATCGGATTAGCTTGCTGTAATCTTTACTGGGATAGAGCAGCAGATCTTTCTCTGTAAAGTCAATAGCTAGTTTCAAACCACTGACAGTTCAATCAGTAGGTGAGTGATTGAACATTGAGCCTAGATAGGTAGTTATAATAAATTCACTCCATATTAATAATATATCACCTTTGAGAGTTCTGGTTGAGTGAATACTCAACTGCTAACTAAAAGGCTTGAAGTTCAAACCTACAAGCCACTCCTTCTTGTGAGAAAGCTGTGTTGATCTTCTCACTTAAAGAATAAACCGAACCTACACTGACGTCAAGTTAAGTTCATTCAACTCATGGAAAACTCCATCAGGTTTCCAAGGCTGTAAACCTCTCTGGGGAAAACTGCCTCATCATTCTCCCTTAGAGTAGCTGGTGGGTTCAAACTACTGTCCTTCTGGTTAGTAATGTCATTAGGGCTCCTTTCTATAAAGATTATAGCAGAAGAATTCCAAAGGGGCAGCTCTGTTCTGTCCTACAGGGTCACTATGGGTGGAAACTGACTTGAGCACACATAGTCAATATATTAGTAATATATTAACTATGTATCAATTTTAAAAGAATTATCACTATATAGATAATATTGCTGTTACTACTTTGTGCCATTGAGGCAGAACTGACTCATATCTGACCCTCCAGTGGGTTTTCAGAGGCTGTAAACTTCAAGGGAAGACATTGTTCATCTTTCTATTAAGAGACAGCGGGTGGGTTTGAACCACCTGCCTTTGGGTTGGCAGTGCAACTCCTTTAAGCTAACAAAGCTCCCTAGTGACTATTGGTTATTAACAGGGAACTCTAGTGTGGTAGGGAGCTGAGTTACTAACCCACTGGCTGAATCTCTCTAGAGGAATCAAAAGGAAGGTTAGCTATGCGTTGGTTATGATTCAAAGGGAATGAATTTGAATGGTTTGGGTTTATGTGTTGTTATTGTGGTGTGCTGTTGAGTAGACTGTGACTCACAGCAGCCCTATAAATGATGACTCTGACCCTTGCCCTGTCCTGAACCAACATTGCCATCTCTGACACACCTGACCCCATTGCTCCAGTCACCCTGCCTTACTATCTCATCCTTTCTTGTAATGATCCTCCATTATTCCAAGCATTTTGTCCTTCTCCAAGGACTGGACTCTCCTGCAACATGCCCAAAGTATGTGATGGAGTTTCCAAATCCTTGCCTACAAGGAGCAACCTGGTTTCACCCTCTCCAGGACAGACTTGTTTGTTCTCCTGGCAGTCCATGGTATTTTCAGTACTTTTCTCCAGCACCACAATTCATTTAGTAATAGGTTATATTGCTGGCAATCAGCATGTCAGTTCAATAGTGTGGTGAGGTGATGACCCACTCTAATAAAAAGCTAACAGTAATGATAATGATGACATTCAGAGCTCTTGAGAACTGTCACACACCTTCAGGCAGGTGTGAATAGAAGTTGACTTTTTGGTTAAGTAAAAGTTGACTCGACATGAGTGGAAGTTGACTGATTTTTCCTCTCTTCTCTCAGGGGAAAGAGCTTGTACCCCCAACTTCAATGAGGGGAGAATTTAGAGCACTTCCCAGGATGTAGTTGGCAGTACAAGGAAGGACATAAACAAGAGAAAAAGTAGGTTTTGTTATACCCCTAACCTAACCTAACCTAACCTAACCTAACCTAACCTAACCTAACCTAACCTAACCTAACCGGGTATCTCTCCTACAAGGAACTGGAAGTGACCCTTTCTAGACTCAGAAATCTCTAGATAGTCCCCAGGCCCCCCATCCCTCATGAGACTTGCTCTCAAGAGGGGCTGGCTGTGCCCCCTACTTTGAGACTGTGTCACAGCTGATCATCTGTCTCTCTCTGCCAATATGGCCACCACCAACATCTGCCATTGCATAACTTGTGTGTTTTTTCAGTTTCAAATTCTCTGATTCTGAAAATAAACACTTTGACAATAAAACTGGTAATGCCACAAAAAGGGAGACAACCTACTTTCAGGTCACTGCTGCCTCCCAGCAAGGATGTTTAAAAATAACCCCCAATCTGCCATGGCCTCACAACTTGCATTGTGCTGGCTTCATGGCAGACTGGTGCCAGCCACCAGGAAGGCAGCACTCAAGGTCTCAGGCCACCTCTGCTGTGTATCTTTAACTAAGAAGCTGAGGAATGTTTTTTTCAGCACAGTGTTAGCAGGGGGCTTGAGATCCCACCCAGCTCATCTCTAAACTCCAGATCAAACCCATGACTCATTGCCATTGGGACTTTTGGCAACCCTGGAGGACAGAGAAGGACTGTTTATAGGATTGCTGTGAGTCGCCCACAACTTGATGGTACCTGATAATTTAATAACAACTGCTATAAAGGTTAATTCAGCCCTTCAGGACAGAGCTGAATGTCCTACTGGGGTTTTGAACCTGTAATATTTACAGAAGCAGTTTTCCTCAATTTTTCTCCTCAGAGCAGCTGATAGATTTCTCCTACTTACCTTTTAGTTAGCAGCCGATGTTTAAGCCACTCTGCAACCGAGCCTCTGTCACAGTGAGTGAGTTGAAGTCTTGCCATCTTTTCTTCCAAAGAGCATTGTGGTTGTATTTCTTCTAAGATAGATTCTCAGAGACAAACTTTCCCAACCATTTTCAATCCATGCCAAATAGATGCCTCAAGGCTCTGGGGCAGCTCTTTTTTCTTTCCTCTACACTGAGGAATTGTGCCTGTTATACTGCATCTTCTAGGGATTGTTGCATTTAACCAGGGATTCGTACTGAAAAATAGGATGGAGCTCTGCTGTCATTTACTGTTAATCTGGTGGCTAGGGCAGAACTGGAGAACAGGCAGGATGTCCCATCCACCAGCAGCCGCATCTGGGAACCAATGGTCATGGTGCTGGGAAATCAGGAATAAGAGAGCTTGTTTGTACATATGCTGTCAAAATTGCTTCCAGGAAACAATCACACCATTTCCCATTGGTAAAGTCAGTTTTAACACAAACTATGCATGAAACAGAGAACTTGGGAATCCCACTAAATATGATGCTTCATAGGACACTAAACATGATGCTGATGTTGATGTTGTTATGTGCCATCGAGTTGCTTGCGACTCATCGTGACCCTATGTACAAGAGCCCTAAATGCCGTTCTATCCTGTGCCAGTCTCGCTGTCTCAAACTTACTCATTCCCACCACTCCACTCACAGAATTGATCCATCTCATCGATAGAGACATTAAAAGGTTCATTTAAGAGACTTCTTTAAAGAGAAACAAAAGTATGTAAAAAAAGTCTTCTCCTTCTAAACAGTGTTATTGTCAAGACAGGAGTCCAGAACAAAGGCTGCATAGTGTAGTGGACCTGCAGGGAAAGGATTGTATAAAAATGATGGAATTTTTCTTTTGCTTTTCAAAGAGAAGAGCTGAGGGGGGTGAGGGGTAGGCTGGGAGAAAAGTGCAACAATGAATGAATGGAAATCCAAAGTCTCTGTAAATGTTCATTAAAATTAATAATAATAATTTTAAAAAATCTTCTCCTTCAAGATAGTGTTGCTCTGATAGAATTAGTTAAGATTGTTCCTAACTTGTATCCTGGTCCCTACGATATGACTTGCATGTTCTCAATCATATTATACTGTCCCTGTATCTACGTCCTTTGTAGTATGATGTTACATGGTCCAAATGATCCTCAAATTGATCTTTTGTCTTCTACGATGCTACTTAGGTAACCCCAGTCTTTCTCTCTCTGTGTCCACAGCCCCGTGATGCATGGCCCCATCATTGCCCTCCCTAAACCTCTGCCCCTTGTGATACCACTTTGTAGATCCTCCTGTAAAGAGGTAGAATTTCTCTCCTTATCCCTTGAATCTGGGCTACGTTTAGGACTGTTCATTCTGTAGAAAGATGACAAGTCTTGACCTCCTGAGGCCTTAACACATGCCTCCTACTTGCTGAGAACTTTACTGGTTTTAATGAGAACCTGTCCAGGGCAGCTTACTACATGCTAACACACAAGTAGCAAATGACTGAGGTCATCTGGTCTGCTCCTTTCAACTTGCAAGCTGACCAAAACAGCAGGAAGGAGGCCTGCAGAGATCTGCCAAGAACTACCCAGGCCAGCTCTTAAACAACAATTAATATTTTTTCCTTTAAGACACTGAATTTTGGGATCACTCATTTGTTATATAGTAGTATCTAATTCATACAGTTGCTGCCACAGTAGATCTATCCTACCCTACAGATGTTATATACAAGGCTTATTCCCTGGAAGAACTCATGATCTTCCAAATCATATCAAATCCAATCAAGAAGCTTAATGATCTTTTTTCCTAGAATTGTGTGACAAATTTCATGTTGTAGTAATTGAAATCTTTATAAGCTGCATTTTGAGTATCAAAAAGGACCCTGTGTGGTACAAATGGTGCATGACGAGTAACCATTGCATGTATGGTTGTATTGTAGGGTACATGTGCTCATTCATGTGCTAAAGGGCTTGAATCTGCAACGGCACCAAGGAAGAAAGGCCTGGCAATCTGCTGCCCTCCAGATTAAACCCTGGAGAATTCTAGAGTACAGTTCCACTCTGTAATGCTTGGAGTTGTCATGAATTGAAATTGGCTCCACGGAAACAGATATATTGTCTTGGTTTTTAATAATTTAAAAGAACAATTTAAAAACCCAAGGCAAATATCCTAGTACATTTGAATCAGTTCTGGCTCTTGGTAACCCTTCATCTGGCTATAAATTGGGTAGATTCCAAGGCTATACATTTTAATAGGAAATGACTGCCCATCTTTCTCCCACAGAGAACCTGGATTCAAATAACTATGCTAGAGCCACCACCAGAGATAATCAGTTATAGCTAACACGTTAAAGAACACCCCTATTGTTGTTGAGTCTATTCCACCATCTAGTAGTCCACTAAGACATAGATGGACAGTAGTATTTCCAAGGCTGTAATCCTTAGGGACTTCGTTGCTCTTCAGTTCTATAGTGAGGTCCCTAATGATATCAGTCTGGAGACTAAGGTGCACCTGATCCAGGCCATGGTCTTTGCAATCACTTACTATGCATCAGAGAGCTGGACAGTGACTAGAGATGATAGGAGTGTTGATGCCTTTGAGCTGTGATGCTGGAGAAGAGTACTGAATATACCGTAGACTGCTAGGATAACAAATAGGTCCATCCTGGAGAGGATGAAACCAGGCTGCTCCTTGGAGGCAAGGATTCTGAAGCTTCGTCTGACATACTTTGGACATGTTGCAAGGAGGAACCAGTCCTTACCTTGGAGAGGGACTTCATGTTTGGGAGGGTGGAGAGACAGCAGAGCAGAGGAAGACCTATGATGAGATAGATTGACTCTTTGACTGGGGTAATGAGGTGGGTATGTCAGAGACAATGAGGTTGGCTCAGGATAGAGCAGGGCTCAAAGCTGTTGTACATAGGGTTGCTGTGAGTTGCAAGGGGCTCAACGGCACATAACAATAACAACAACAATCCTTAGGAAAGCAGACTGCTTCATCTTTTTCTCAGAAAGTAGCTGGTGGGTTGAAACCTTTCAGTTGTCAGTCAAGTACTTTAACAGCTACGCCACCGGAGCTCTAGACAAACTAAATACTCACTAAAAATGGGTTTTATTTTCAAAGTGTTTTCAGAGGTCAGGATTGATTTTTTTTGAAGCTGATTTCATGGCCATGTTGGATTTCTTATAGGAAAGAGGATACCCGTAGTTAAGCTGGAAAAGGTCTCCTTTTCTTTTCCCTTGGCAGAATCGAGGTTCAGGGGCATCTGCAGGCATCCGTGTGTCTTGGTAGGAGCCTGAGAGCAGTATTTTCCTATAGGGTGCCATATAGCCGTGTTGGACAGTAAAATGCTTTAACCTCTAATTCTCCTTCACCTGCTGGCTCTATAACATGATGTGCTGGGTCACTATAATTTTTAATTTTAAGACACTGCTTCAAATGTCTGTCATTAAAAAGTTTCAGGCTGATTGGAGAGTGGTTTCAAATACAAGCAATTCAACATGATAACTTTTAGGGAAAGTCATGTTGTTGTTAAGTGCCATTGAGTTGAGCACAACTCATAGCGACCCTATGAACAAAAGCCTAGAGCCTTGTTCTGTAACTATCATAATTTCTCTAAGTTCCAAAAGTTTCCACAGTCATGTTGTTTAGGGAGTGGCTGCCACTCCTGCTTGAGAGAAAAAGAATCTATTCTTCTGACATAACCATTCACACCCAGGGGCTAGGCCACATTGCCTCGGCCTGCTTTCATGAATCATAAACATTGTAGACATGGAGAAAGATCCCTATGCATATGTTCCTGAGCCATTTTAATTCCCTTTTCCCCCTGAGGTAAGCCGTCCAGAATTCCCATTATAAGCTTCAGTGTGTTTCCGGGGATTTTTGTCAAAATCTCTGCTGAAATCCTGTAACACGTGGCATCGTCACAAATTGGAATGGACTCAGTTGGAAACAAGGGATCTGTTTTGTTGGCTCCAACTATGAGCGGATGTCATGCGCAGATGCTGTGGAGCCAATATTCCACTCACAGCAGCCCCATGCAGCAGAGGAGAACTACCTTATAGGGTTTTTGAGACTGTCCTCTTTATGGAAGCAGGTCACCAGGTATTCCTCCTGTGGTGTGTTGAACCACCAAAACTTTCTCAGCAGCTAACTATTCAACAGTTGTACCACCAGGGCTCCACTCAAATCTTTTATTGTTGTTGTTGTTGTTGTGTACCATCAAGTCGGAACTAACCCATAGCTGACCCTCCAGTAGGTTTTCAGAGGAAGTTAATGGCACCAGAGGAGATTGCCCTTACTTCTCCCACAGAGCAGCTAGTGAATTCGAACCACGTGCCTTTAGGATTGCAGTGCAGCTTCTTGCCACTAGGCCATCACAGCTCCCTAAATCCTTTATTATCCCACTCAATAATGCCACTCAAGTACTATGGTCTATTCTAAGATAATCCAAATTCCAAGTCGGTTTGTAATTTTTCATCACACTATATTATAAATAATAGCGTATTTTACTGGATATTTATACTTTTGATTTCTTGACTATTGTTTTCCTGGATGTTGGGTTTGGATCTGAGTAAAAAGAAATAGTTGACAATTTAATTTTTATTCCAGCTATCAAGATGTTGCCTAATGGTCCAGTGTGAGAAATTTTCTTAACATTGAGATGTAATTCATATGGAAGGCTGTTGACTTTGATCTTCTGCAATAAGTGTTTCAAATCTTCTTTACATTCTGTAAGCGAGGTTGTATTATCTGCATAATGCAGGTTGTTGATGAGTGTGCCTCCAATCCTGATGCCGTATTCTTCTTCATAAATTCCAGTTTCTCAAATAATTTTTCATCATACAGATTGAGTAATTATGGAATAGGATACAATCTTCTTGCCTGTGTTTCCTGATTTTAAGCTGTTCGTGTTTTCCTGCTCTGAATGAACTAGTTATAGGTATAGGTTTCACATGAGCACCATTATGCTTTCTGAGATTCCCATTCTTTTCAGTGCTTACCATAAATTTGTCATGATCCACACAGTCAAATATCTATGCATAGTAGTTAATAAGCATCTTTCTTGTGTTCACTGCTTTTATCAACAATCATATCCCCAGTGCTATGACCTCTACCGAATCCAGCTTCAATTTCTGTCAACGTATTGTTGTTGTTATGTGCCGTCGAGTTGCTTGCGACTCACAGCGACCCTATGAACAACAGCCCTATACTCTGCTCTGTCCTGTGCCAATTGCACTGTCTCTGACACTCCCATCCCAATTATCCCAGTCACTGAATCAATCCACCTCATAG
>NW_006399885.1:9211828-9217289 GCF_000299155.1 Elephantulus edwardii | reverse complement strand
TCTGCCTAAAGCATCCTTGATTATAGCAACTCGAGGTTTGAATTTGTTCTTCAGTTCCTTGAGCTTAAGAAATGCTGAGCGAGTTCGACCCTTTTGGTTTTCTGACTTCAGCAAATATTTATATGCAGCATGGCTAATAAAGATTTGTCTTTTAGTTAAAAAAATAATCTTCAGCAAGATTTTTCTTGCATGTGATATCAGATATATTGTTCAATAACTTCCACATTCTGTTGTATCTCCTTTTTCTGGAATGGGAACTAATAGGGATCTCTTCCAGTAGTTGGCCAGCTAGCTGTCTTCTAAATTTCTTGACATAGGCTAATGAACACATCCAGGGCTGCATCTGGTTGTTGAAACAGATCTATTGATAATCCATCAATTCCTGGGGACATATTCCTCCCCCCCCCCCAATGTCTTCAGAGCAGCTTGAACTTCTTCCTTCATTACCATTGGTTCTGGATAATATGCTACTTCCTGAAATGGTTCAGAGTCCACCACTTTTTTTTTTTGGTGTAGTGACAGATGGTTGGGGGAAAACTAAGGGTCCTCTATTTTTGCAATGCCTGAAGCTAGGTTATCCTGGAGGAGTAAGGACAGAAGGCTGGGGGAGGCAGAGTGTTCCAAGCTGGTAAGAATTCCCAGAAAGAGGGAGTGACTGTGACTACAGAGGGAGTGCAGGCCTGAAAACAGCCCCAGCCTTCAGGGTACAGAAGCCAATGAGAGCAGGGTGCTTGAATGAAGGGAAAACTTCTCTGAAGTCCCACTTCTTCCTCCCTAGTGTTAGACCACCTCTTTTGCATGGAGAACTACTTCAACACACAGTAGCAGCAGGATGAGCCGAGCATGGAAGAGAAAGAAGGAGTGGAATATTTCTTGTACCTCATATTGTCTTGAAATACATTCATATTCCTGGTAACACTTTATAAGCACAGAATATCTTTATTGTCAGAAGGCCACTGCTGTTTTTGATGAAGATTGTTTGCTCTGGGATTTACTTTCTACTGTATTCAAAGGTTGTGTTCTGCATATTAAGGAGCTCTGCTAATGTCCAGGGCAGGCTATAGGAGAAAGACGAGGGTCACATTCTCCTGTAAAGATCATTGCCTGGAAAACCCATGGGACAGACCTATTCTGTCTTGCAGGGTTGCTAGGAGTCAGAATTGACTTGATGGCAGTTGGTCTGGTGGATTGGGGTGTCTTAGTGAAGGAGCGGTTAGTGGCACAGGAGAGAGCTCTCATGGCATCGTCTGTACCAAGGTGCATGGCTAACACAAAGGCTGCATGCATCTGATGGCTCTAACACCCTAGTGGTTCCTCAGAAAAATGCTGGGCAGTCTCCTTCCACTGCAATTTACAGCCTCAGAAACTCTGCAGCGCGTCCCTATGAGTCGGAACATACTCTACACCTGTGAGTGAGTGAGTGGCACAGGGGTTAGCATTTAACTGCTAATTGAAAGGTTGACGGTTCAGATCCACTGGCTGTCCCATGGGAGAAAGTCTTGGCAATCTGCTCCCATAAAGTCCTCAGCCTTGAATAACAGATAGTGCAGTTCTAATCTGTCAAATGAGCTTGCTGTGAGTTAAAATGGACTCCACCACCATAGTCTGGGTTTGGTCTCTTAGAAATAAGACAGGAGAGAAACTGAAAAGGCACACGGAGTTTTCTTTTGCTCCTGTAGGAATGGGAGAGTGGAAAGTGACAGTTCAGTGGTAGAATACTCAAGTTCTGTGTGTGGCTCCCAGGTTTGAATCTTGGATAATGCATTTTATGTTCAGCCTCCACCTGTCTGTTAGATGCACAAAGCTTGCTCTCTCTAGTAAAGGTTCTCTGATATATTTAGTATCTAAGATGTTGAGCTGCTAACGGAAAGGTTTGTGGTTCAAGCCCATCAATCCTTTGTACAGGAGAAAGTGGAGCTGTCTCCTCCTATAAAGATTTACAGCCCCAGAAACCAATGGAGGGCCACCGTGATGGGGTTTATTCTCCCATGTCCATCTCTATGTGAACAGTGCAAGATCGAGCAGGCTTTCTTTCTGTTGTGCACATTTTCACTGGGATTTGGGTCTGAGTCTATGGTACCTAAAAACAACATATGTATGGATTTTGGCAGTCCAGGGCACAAAAGAAAAAACAAGTTTGTCTTCGAGAAAGAACAAGCAGAATGTTCCTGAAGGTGAAAGGTAGTGAAACTTTATCTCGCAGAGTTTGGCCATGTTGTCAGGAGGCGCCAGTCTTCAGAAAAAGACATTGTGCTGGGGAAGATAGAGGATCAGAGCAAGACAAAAAGACCCTCAACAAGATGGATTGACAGAATGACTATAACAAGAAGCAGGTCAGAGGTGGTGAGGAAGGTGCGGAATAGGGTATGATTCAGATCCGTTTACAGGATCGCTCCGACTCATAGTCAACTCAGTGGTATCTAACAATGACATAGGGCTTAGTTCCTCGAAAGCACCCAGACCAAGACACTACCCAAGTATGTGGCAGCACTGGTGGCTCAATGTTCACCTTCTAAGTAGGAGACCCAGGTTCAATACCTGGCCAATAGGCTGTTCAACAGGTTCAATGGAGCTTCCAGACTAAGAACGACCAGCAGCAAAAAAGGCCAGGCAATCTACTTTGGAAAATTAGCCCATGAAAGCCCTATAGGTTGTATAATCTGACCGAAAATATCTCATGGAGCTGACATAGGACTGGACAGCATGACAGCATGGCATCCTTGTGCCTGGAAAGGGATCGTTATGATTGGGGCACTTGGGAGCAGCTCACAGCCACAATAGGAAAGTGACAACGTGTCCTTCAGGAGGACACTAGGAATTCTTCCCAGACAGGAGCAGAGAACACGACAGCTCAGTAGTCAAAGCGGCCGCTGGGCAGAACAAGGGCAGACTGGAGAGGCCGCCAGCCGCAGCTGGATGCCCAGGAAGCCGTGGTAGCCATAGCTACGGAAGCAGAGAGCTGTAATTGAAAGTCTTTGAAGAAACCTGTATGCATAGCAGATTTCTCAAAGACAGAGACTGAACCCAGCAGCCGGGGATATAGATAGCAAATCTGATTATTTTTATACCAAGCTAATTTTAAAGGCTCCATTTCTGTAGGAATCTGTGGAATGTTCTCCTGCTGCAGCTCCACCTTGTCTTTCTGACACTCAGGTCTCTGCTTTGGTTTCTATGATGCCCACAGACTCTCAGGAAACCATGCTTACACACCCCCAGATGCAGCCGGGAGCCATTTCTCACAGCCTCATGCCCCGGCCAGGGCCTCCGAGGACAAGGCCATTCATCATGATCATTTTGTGAGGCATCAGCTTCTGTGTGAAATAGAAGATGCAGCTACCCGCTCTGGGCTTCCATCCGATTGGTCCTCCTGCTTTCTACCTGGAATGTCATGTGCTATCCCACATGATGCTCCAGGAGTGACATCCAGAATGGAGAGGCTGGGCCAGGTGTGTGGGCTCTGGTGGTCTGGTCAGGGAGGGAGAGAACAGGAAGCTACAGTTGACCTGCAAGGACAGCTCAGAGAACCAACTTGTCCTTCTCCAGGTGACTGTCCCTTCCCCAGCCCTCACTCTAAACGCTTTCACTATATCTTCCTGAGTGGCCATGGAGGCATATTTTAATTCTTTCATTGTCATTTGCTGTTGGCACATTGTCCTCATGGACACAGAATGAGACATTGCCTGGTCTTGCCCAGCCCCATGATTGGTTGATGATCCAGATGGTTTTCATTGGCCAGCTGTCAGAAGTGGATCACCAGGTCTTTCTTCCTAATTCATCTCAGCCTGAAAGCTCTGCTGGAATCTGCTTGGTCTCATGGTAACTCATCAACAGACGGTGTCGGCATGAGAGGTTCATGGACTGGGAATTGAGCCCAGGTCTCTGGCATGGAAAGCAAACATTCTATCACTGAATGACCAGTGCCTTAGGCTTTTGTGAAATATCTTAGTCTGGAGTCACTAAAGGAGCAAAACTAGTGATTGATAGATGTTGTTAGGTGCTATTGAGTCAAGAACAATCCATAGAGATCCCATGAACAGACCTGAACCCTGTCCTATCCTATGCCTTCCTCATCATCTCTGATACACTCGAGCCCACTGCTCCTGGTATTGTTTCAATCCATCTGGTTGAGGGTCTTCCTCTCTTTTGTCAGCCCTCCACCTTTCCAATCATGATATCCTTCTCCAAGGAAAAATCTCTCCTAGCAACATTCACAGATTATGTGAGATGAAGCTTTATCACCTTTGCCTCCAAGAAACACTCTGACTGCACTTTCGCCAAGACCTGGTTGTCTTTTTTGATAGCCCATGGGATATTTAGTGTTCTTCTCCAACACCATAGTTCAAAGGCATCAATTCTTCTTCTGTCAATCTTGTTCACTGTCCAGGTCTCAGATGCAAAGCAAGTGATTGAACTATCTTTTTCAGATTTGTTGTTTTTGTTGTTAGGTGCTATCAAGTTGAGTATGAGACCCTTTTCCAGATAGATAAGAATATATGCATCCACTTTCTAAACAACATGCCTCTGGAAACTCTATGAACTTAAATAAATGTCAATAGTTACAGAAAGGCTTCAGTCAGACCTTTTATTCATAGAGTCGCTATGAATTTTGCTCAACTTGAAGGCAATCAACGTGTGTGTGTGTGTGTGTGTGTGTGTGTGTGTGTGTGTGTGTGTGTTTAACGTATTTCAGCTAACAGATGCCGCCCTGTTGTGTCAAGAAATCTGGAGAACAACCACTTGGCCTACTGACTGGAAGAGATCTATGTTTGCTCCCATCCCAAAGAAGAGTGACCCAACAGAGTGTAGAAACTATAGAACAATATCCTTGATTTCACATGCAAGCAAGATTTTACTGAAGAATATCCAAAAACGACTGGAACAGCACATCAGCAGAGAACTGCCAGAAGTCCAGGCTTGGTTTAGAAGGGGTCATGGTACTAGGGATATTGTAACTGATGTTAGGTGGATCTTAGTTGAAAGCAGGGAATACCAGAAGAATGTCTATCTGTGTTTCATTGATTATGCAAAGGCATTTGACTGTGTGGATCATGACAGACTGTGGCTGACTCTGAGAAGAATGGGAATCCCAGAACACTTGATCGTTCTAATGCGAAACCTATACTTGGACCAAGAGGCAGTAGTCAGAACAGAGCAGGGTAACACTGCATGGTTCAAAATTGGGAAAGGCGTACGCCAGGGATGTGTCCTGTCTCCATATGTTTTCAACCTGTATGCAGAACATATTATCCGAGAGGTGGGGCTCTATGAGGAGAAATGTGGCATCAGGACTGGTGGAAGATCTATTATCAATCTGCGTTATGCAGATGACACAACCCTGCTTGCCGAAACTGAGGAGGACCTGAAATGCTTCCTGCAGAGGGTCAAGGACTGCAGCCTTCAGTATGGATTGAAGCTCAATGTCAAGAAGATAAAGATTCTCACCACTGGACCAACTGGAAGC
>NW_006399885.1:9209954-9211728 GCF_000299155.1 Elephantulus edwardii | reverse complement strand
GTCATTGTCCAACTCTCTGATGCATAACAAGTGATTGTGAAGACCATGGCCTGTATCAAATGCACCTTAGTCTCCAAAGAGACACCATTGCCCTTCAGCACTTTGGAGAGGTCCTTAACAGCAGACTTTCCCATGGCAATGCACCTTTTAATTTCCTGCCTACTGGTGCCAAGAGTGTTGACTGTATTAATCCAGCTTTTTTAAAATAATCTTCAGTTCTAGAGTGAAGGCTGCATAGTGGAGTGACCTTGGGGAGAGGGATTGCATAACAATGGGGGAGTGTTTCTTTTTCTTTTCTGGGAGAGGAATGATTTGGAGGGGAGGGAGTGGGCAGGGAGAAAAGTGCACAATGAATGACTGGAAATCCTAAGTCTCTGTAAACTTTCATTAAAATTAATTTTTAAAAAAAGAGACCAAAAAAAGAAGAAGAAAAATATATAACTTTTGTGCTCTTTATTCACTGACAGACTCTTGTCTAAACCCAGAGTATGGATGTTGCTGTTGTTGTTATGTGCCGTCAAGTCACTTGCAACTCATAGCAACCCTATGTACAACACCTCTAGTATCTGCTCTGTCCTGTGCCAATCTCATTGTCTCCGACACACTCATCCTGATTGCCCCAGTCACTGAATCAATCCACTTCCCAGGGGGCCTTCCCCTCCTGCACCTGCCCTCCACCCTCCCAAGCATGATGTCCTTCTCCAAGGACCGGTCCCTCTTTACAATATGTCCAAAGTATGTCAGATGAGGTCTCAGAATCCTTGCCTCCAAGGAACAACCCGGTTTAATCCTCTCTAGGCTGAATCTGTTTGTTTTCTTAGCAGTCCATGGTACCCTCAGCACTCTTCTCCAACATCAAAGCTCAAAAACATCAATTCTCCTTCTATCCTCCCTAGTCATTGTCCAGTTCTCTGACCCATAACAAGTGATTGCAAAGACCATGGCCTGTACCAGATGCACCTTAGTCTCCAGAGACATACCGTTGCTCTTCAGTACTGTAGAGAGGTCCCTAACAGCAGACTTTTCCAATGCAATACGTCTTTTAATTTCCTGGCTGCTGGTGCCAAGAGTGTTGATTGTGGAGCCAAGCAGACTAAAGTTGTGAATTATCTCAATCTCTTCACAATCCATCCTGATGCTGCCAATTGGTCCAGTGGTGAGAATTTTTGTCTTCTTGACATTGAGCCTCAATCCATATTAAAGGCTGCAGTCTCTGACCCTCAGAAGCATGCATTTCAGGTCCTCCTCAGTTTCAGCAATCAGGGTTGTGTCATTTGCATAACGCAGATTGTTGATAGATCTTCCACCAATCCTGATGCTGCATTTCTTCTCATAGAGCCCAGCTTCCTCATGATCTGTTCTGCATACAGGTTGTAAAGGTATGGAGACAGGACACATCCCTGGCGTACTCCTTTCCCAATTTTGAACCATGCAGTGTTTCCTTGCTCTGTTCTGATGACTGCTTCTTGGTTCATGTATAAGTTTTGCATTAGCACGATCAAGTGTTCTGGGATTCCCATTCTTCTCAGAGTCAGTCAGCCACAGTTTGTTATGGTCCACACAGTCAAACTCCTTTGCATGATCAATGAAGCACAGATAGACATTCCTCTGGTACTCCCTGCTTTCAGCCAAGATCCATCTAACATTAGCTACAATATCCCTAGCACCACGACCCCTTCTAAACCCAGACTGGACTTCTGGCAGTTCTCTGTTCCAGTTGTTTTTGGATAATCTTCAGTAGAATCTTGCTTACATGTGAAATCAATTATATTGT
>NW_006399885.1:9184818-9205127 GCF_000299155.1 Elephantulus edwardii | reverse complement strand
GTGACTGGGGTAATTGGGATGGGTGTGTCAGAGCCAGTGCAATTGGCACAGGATAGAGCAGGGTTTAGGGCTGTTGTACACAGGGTCAGTATGAGTCGCAAGTGACTCGAGCGCACAAAGTGGCTCACACAGTTGTGGGAGTTGGCAGTATGCTGGAGACCTCTGATGACTATAGAGTCCTGGGAGCTAGAAAACCCAAAATCTGTAGGTTACACAGCACTTGAGAGACCTTTGCAGGCTTATATCCCAAAGGACGGGAAGTTAGGTGCTAATTGGATTAAGACAAAGAGAGGAAGAGAACTTTTCCAGAAAATCTATAGTGTGAATGCAGACCACAGCCAAAGGGAAACGCCCCCTCTAGCTGACTGGCTGCTCACAGGGGAGTCCTGCCGTGGAAGATGATTTTGTTATATCACATTACTGAAGAGTACCCAGTTCAGTGTCGTCCAAGCTACTGAAACGTGCAGTGAGCCAAACTGACAAATTGCATTTATCACCACAGCTCACAGCCACTTTCCCCTCTGGACTAAACGCCTGTGAAATCAGGGCATGAAGTTTTCACACGTAAGACTTTCAGCTGAGGAGCACCAAAGGGTTTGGAAATCCTTCTTCTCTAGAAGGCACAGGCTCGATGATTTTCAGCTGAATTACAATGACATCATCAAAATCTGTTTGAACCAGCAATCTGCTATGAACTTGTGATAATGGATCATCATTCTTAAGAGATTGTGTTTAATGACTTTGTATGGTCTTGTTACAATTTTCCAAGACAGAGGATTTAAGTCCCAGGCCATCATAGAGCTGTCCTGGCAGCCACAATGCTAACAACAAGTCAGTTCACTGGATATTCTGTACATGGACACACTTGGGTCAGTACTGTCTCTGATCCAGAGTGCTGTGGCTTTGGTACCAAGGACATTGGCCTGGGGCTTGGGTACCTGCAGGCATGGAACACTAGTCAGTGAGTCCAGGGTGATCTCTAAGACTTAGGAGAGCCTGACAGGAACAGAGAAAATGCCATTCTTATGTTATCACTGTAGTGTGTGCTAATTATTTTTTTTCTATAATTATATTTTATTAATTTTCATAAACATTTACAGAGATTTTGGGCTTCCACTCATTCATTGTTGCACTATTCTCTCTACCCTCCTCCCAGTTTGTTCTTGTCCAAATGCCACAGTGCTTGTCAAAGCCAGTTCTGATTAATCTTCTTTGTCAGTGTGTCCTTTGCCATTCCCTATCACTCCTCCCTGAGAGAGACTTCACCCTGAGTCATAAGGAAAAGGGGATGGCGTATTCTCTTAGCTACTTCCTGCTGAAAAGGGACGCTGTGGGTTTCAGGGTGAAGATCTTCTCTCACTACTCTAAAGGGCCCCTTTGGCAGTAGGAAACACATAGACTATTATGGAGATTGATTTTGGAATTTAGATGCATTCTTATTGATTGTGCTTGGCTGTACATGTAGTGTGTGCTAATTAAACCTTCACTCAGCAATGAGCTTCAAGCTCCAGAGATCTTATTAGACTCGTTCAAGGCGTTGGTTTAGTAGGAACACTTTTATGAATAAGTACAACTATTACCATTGCTCAAATCAATAACCTAATCTTTATTTAAAAAAATGATTTGCTATACCATGTTTTCAAATTTTATGTGGGCCATGTTCCCAAAGACTTGCTTTGTCATTATTTCCAACTTTAAAAAAAAACCCAAACAGGCCTTCTTTTTGAAGATTTAATATTTGTTCTGAGGGTTTTTAAAAAATATTTTCCCTTTTTATCCCTTTTTTTTTACGTTTTCTGTACCTATAGGCAGAGTCTCAGTCGTGCTCAAGGGCAGTGATTTTAGGGCTTGAGAAATAAAATCAGGTTGTGCTAGAAGTGTATAAAATTGGAAAAATATTTTCATCAAAAAGGTAAAGTAATGACGAGGATCTTGGATAGAAGAGGAATATAAGGTCACCAAGGAAGGACAGAACCCAGTTCAGGCCCAGAATGAAAGTTTACTGAGGAGAGACTCCTGGGAAAGCAGAGACCAGCCCAGACCTCAGGTTAGAGTAAGGTTATGTACTGTGTCACAAAGAAAGTAGGCAGGGGGTTGCAGACAGCTGCTTGTTACAAGAAAAGGAAGCAGGCCAGGGGTTGTAGATAGTTAGTTCTGAGAGAGGGAGGGGAACAGTTTTGTGTCCCTAACAGAGATAAAAAGAGTTGCAGCAACTACTTTGTGTGGTTTGATCATTTCTGTGGCTGTTCTGGGACAGGGAGGGAGAGCAGTTCTCCTAACATCGAGTAAAAATGTGAAACAAACTAGAAATCGTAAAAACCGTCCAGGCTTGCGGCCTTGAGAGAGACTGGTGGAACCCTGGAGACTGAGGCCCTCAGTCCCCTTCAAACCTGGAACTGAACTCATCCTTGAAGCTCCACTTTGAGCTAAATAATATAACACATTAGTGAGCTAACTCAGTCCTATAAGGACAAATACTGTATCAGACCAGTAGTGTAGAAATAGATAACTAGTAAAATGTGTATGAAGATCCAAGGGGAGGGATGGGAGCAGAGGGGTGAGAATGGGTGGAGTGAGGGGAATAATTATAGGGTCTCATAATTTGATGGGTGGAGGGTGGGATGGTTTAAGGAAATGGAAAAGATCTGGTGTGAAAATACTGTATACAAACTTTGTAAGAAAACCAGTATAAAATAAAAATTTTGTTTAAAAAATGTACACAAAGCAGGAATGAAAGCCATTTTCACAAACCCACTGCCATCAAGTCACTCGTGACTCACGCTGGACATGTAGGACAGAGAAGAACTGCCAGTAGGGGGTCCAAGGCTGTAATCCTCGTAGAATCAGAATGGCACTTCTTTCCGTCATGAAGCTGCAGTAGATTCAAATTGTAGGCCTTGTAGTTAGCAATTGAGGACATAGCCACAGTGCCACCAGGGCTTCTTATCATTACACACAAGGGTACTGAATTTGCCAATAAATATCTAGGCAGTTCTGATGGTGCAGTCCCTGGGAGCTGTGCTTCTAACTCAAAGGCCACACCTCTCTGGCATTTCGCATTCACCCGCAGATCTAAGTGAAAAGATGGGCAATCTCTTCCCATGAATTTTAAAGCCTAAGAAGCTGCTTGAAGGTCAACTAGGAGTCAGTTCTGGCTCAACAGCAATGAAGGAGAGGGAATAAATATTTGAAAATGTTCCAAAGCTCACACCCAAAGAAAATAGAAAAACCACAAGAAGGTGTCACAAAAGCCCCATCATCAAAGCTAACCTTCAAGGGGCTGGCCATCTGAAGCAGTGGGGAGATGGAGCCATTAGGCGTCCTGTAAACCACTCTGTGGACTGTTAGCTGGGGAATTAGAAGGCAGTAAACCCCATAAAAGCTGGAAACTCTACAAGGCCAAAACCTACCAGAGAAGGAACACAAAATGTTGGGGTTTTTTTTACTAAAACGAGCAACAGAAATGAGTTAAGACTTCACCCTGTCAGATGTGGAAGACTTTTGAGACTCAGAAAAGCAAGATAAGCACCATGTCTTTCCCCCCCGCCATGTCTTTTGCTTATACTAAGTATGCACAAGTCTCAGGAATTCCATTCTTAAATATATGCACAGCAGACATGCTTTTAAACATGCACCCTCACAAAACAAATGTGCAAGAATATTCTTGGCAGAACCATTTGTAACAGCAGAAAGCTTAGGGGAAATCTGACTATACATGAATAATAAAATGAATGAATACATTGCAGGATATTCATATCACAGAACATATGACAACAATGAAAATCAATAAATTGCTGCTTTCCATAACAACATGGATGAATTTCACAAACATGCTGTCAAGCAAAATATGTCAGAAACAAGAGTATGTAAATGAATTATTCCATTTATATAAATTTCTGAAAAAGAAACAAGTAAGTTACAATGTTGAAAGTGAAAACAGTGGTTATTTGGAGAAAAGGGATGATAAGGACAAGGAGGGTTTCATGAGTGTGGTGGAACAGTGGTTAAATGCTTAGCTGCTAGCTAAAAGGTCAGTGGTTTGAACCCATCAGCTGCTCCAGGAGAGAAAGATGCTATAGTATGTTTCCATAAAGATTTCTGACCTCAGAAAGGCTTTGGGGCAATTCTATATTGTCATATACAGGGTAACTAAGAATTGGAATCAACTTGATGGCAAAAATGAAAATTACATACTTGATAATCAACACACACTTGATAAATATTTGACAATTAACAAGCCCACCTTATTTTAGCTTTGTAGGATAACCGGTAATGAGCACTAAGAGAAGATCCCTGATAGTCCAGTGACTAGCCACTTGCCTGTGAACTGGATGGTCAGCAGTGCAAACCCACCAGCTGCTCCTTGGTAGAAAGATGAGATGATCTGCTCCTGTAAGATTACAGCCTTGCAAACCCTATTGTACATACCTTCTCTGTCCCACTGGGTCCCAGTGAGTCAGAAGTGACTTGACAGCAGTGAATCTGAGCAATCTGGGACAAGGTTCTGTTTCTCAGTGCCTCCTCAGCTTTGCTCACTGTGTGAAAGCTTGTCAGGTTGCAAACGTTTGAGTTATACACTTTCTTGAATGCATTTCTTTCATCCTTTGATAAAAACTTTATTTCAAAAAAAAGTTAACTATATATAAAACACAAATGTAATTAAAAATATACCATGTGTTCTCAGGATAATTTGTTTTTTTCCCTAAAATATACAGATTATCTATGAAAAGGTAAAAAGAAATTCATTTCCCCCTCAGATAAAGCTTCTCCAGGGAGGGGATTGGGCTTAGAGTTCTGTTGGTACTCAGTCCTGTGAAATGTAGTGAGGCTTACTGAAGGCTTGTAAAATAGAAGATTGACAGCATGGATTTATTTAAATATATAATTTAAATAAAGCTGCACTGTTTAGATACACTTCTTAAATATCCTTAAATCATTACATCAAACTCACTGCCATATAATAGGGTTCCCCTCCTAGTGACCATCCATTGGGTTTCTGAGGCTATAAAGGGTACAGGGGGAGATTGCCTGTCTTTCTACTACAGGCTTGCTGGTGGATTCAAACCATTGGCTCCATCTTTGTGCAAATCATGCAGTGCAATGACATAGTTTTATAAGAAAATACTACTTCTGACAAATCAAGAAGAACTCTGGTGGGCTAATGGTAAGAAGCTACACTGCAATCCCAAAGGCATGAGGTTTGAATCTATCAGCTGCTCTGTGGAAGAAGGATGAGCAATCTCCTCCTGTGTGATTAAACTGTCTCTGAAAGTCTACTGGAGGGTCAGCTATGGGTCAGTTACAATTAGATGGTGCACACACAACAACAAATCAAGCATTTGATATCCATCTGCTTGCCAACTTTAACACCAGTCATGTGCTATATTTAGATTGTGCTGTGGTTGTTCTGCACCTTTGGGTCACTTCCATTTATATAGCCATCCCAGGTGGTGGAGTGGAACCCACAGGGTTCCTAAGGCCACTATCTTTATAGAGGAGATCAACAACTTTCTCCCACACAGACACTGCGTGGGTTTGAACTATAACTTAAGTGAATAGTCAAGTACGTAACTGTTGCACAACTAGGGCTCCTACATAGATATAAACTAATGGCAAAGAAATTTTTCATTTTAGAGTATTTTGCTTTGCATACCATCTGTTTCTGAAAGTAGTCACATTTAATGGTGTAAATTTGGTAATTATTTTCTAAATGAATGAGAGATTATTTCACTTTTTGATTAAGTTTTGCTTACTGTTATGACAAAATCCAAGATCCTTATCATCTCCTGTAGACATCTTGAGGTTCGGACTTCACTTACATCTAGCAAGTGTCTCATCACACCCTCTTCCATCTCCAAGCTCCAGATGAAATGGTCATCATTCAAATCCTTCAGCTTCAAAACTGTTTTACTAAATCTTATTTAAAATTTTCAATCTCAAACATTCTTGGACTGATATTTTCCAGGTAGGACATATAGCACATTACCTCTCAACTGAACTAATTCCCTGTCTTCCACTAAAGAGTAAGTTTTTGTTGTTCCTTGCTCTCAAGTTGGAACCAACTCATAATTGACCTTCCAGCAGCTTTTCAGAGGCTGTAAATCACATGGGAGAAAAATCAATGCTTCTGAATTGGAGTGCTGAAAGAGAGTACTGTATATCCCATGGACTGCCAAAAGAGCAAACAGGTATGTCTTGGAGAGGGTACAGCCAGATTGTTCCTTGGAGGCAAGGATGGTGAAGCTTCATCTCACATACATTGAGCATGTTGCTAAAAGGGGGTATTTCTTGGAAAGGGACATCATGTTTTGGAAAAGTGGAGGTCAGCGAAAGAGAGGAAGACCCTCGATGAGATGGACAGACAGAGTTACTGCAGCAATGGGTTCAAGCATGTCAGAGATGACGAGGATGGCACAAGTTAAGACAGTGTTGTTCATAGGATCTGTTGTTCATAGGGTCTCTGTGAGTCATACTAGTCTCAATAGCACACAACAACAACAACAAATCTCATAAGAGAAGATTACCCATATTTCTCCCACAGAGCTTCTGGTGGTTTCGAACTGCCTGCTCTGTGGTTTGGCCAAATGAGTCCCTATCTTTTAAGCCACCAGAGCTAGTAGAAATAATAAGTACAGCTTCACAGATGCCTGGATATTCTACCTTTCTTTGTTCACTGCTCCACTTCTAAAAGTATGTTAGTATGTCCCATGTACCTTTAAAATGATGACTAAGTAAATGAATGAACAATTTCTTTTTAAAAGCATAGCAGTAATGTGAGAGTTGGTGTGGAAGCATGTTCCCAGCCCCAGCACCATGCCTGCGAGGACCACATTTACTAAGGGGAGCCCTGGAGCCCTGAACTGCAATATGAAGAGCTAGAAGACAAGCTCTCAGCCCTTCTGGGAGATGATATTTTATTCTGCAAAAATCGAGTGCATTTACACTGCATACAAGGATTTGACAAGTTAATGAATTTGCCTTTTACCACAGTCCCAGTCCTTCCGTGCTCCGGAGAATTGTTCTTCTCTGAATCACAGCTAGAGAACTACCATTTCTTCACTGCTTTGGACACAGTCACCTCTGGTGAGAGTGGAGAGATGTCCCCAGGGGCCTGAGTGGCCTTAGTCTGAGGGTAATGTGTAGGGCCACGGGCAGCACTGGGACAGCACCAAGCGCCAGTCCTGAGGGCTGGAAGGAACTGTGTGCTTTAGAGAGTGTCAGGGTTGTGCATTTGGGGGCGTGAGATACTCTAAAAGCACAGGTTCCCTCTTGTCCAGTTCTGAGAGTAGTACTAATTGTGCCTCAGTTAAGTCCTTAGATGGTAACCAAAAGGTTTGAACCCTTTCCATGGGAAAGTCTTGGAAATCCTATGGGGCAGTACTATTCTGTCTTGTATGGTCACTATGACTCAGAATTGACCCAAGAAAAGTGGGTTTAGTTTTCTGAAGAATGCTTACACATTAAGGAATTCTATATTAGGGTGGTCCAGTGGACAGATACTGCCAACCCATAGGAACATGGTTTGAATCCAACAGCTGCTGCACAAGAGAAAAATGTCCAATCTCCTCCCACCCAATTTATAGCCTTGGAAAACCCACTGGAGGGTTCTGACTCAATGGCAATGAATGACTACTGTACTGTCCCATTCCTTAGAAATATGAATGAATACACTTCCTTCTCTCAAGAGTAAAGCTGAGAAGGGTGTCCAAATTTGGGAAGTCCGTGTGTCCCATATATAAGTGACTATAAACCTCCAGCTCCCAGCATACCTGATCATGCCCAGCCTGCCAAGTTCACAATGGTGTTACTAGGACAGGTGTCACCCAGTGTGGTAACTAATGGTGTCATTTGAATCCAGATGGGCAGAGTTGTCACATAGAACCCCTCCCGCCAATGACAGGCTGGCTCTGGGTTACGTGCCCTATGGACTGCCCCTGGCTCCCTGTAGCTTCCCCTGCCCCACAGGTCAAAACAGAGACCCACTTCTCTACCCAATGGCAAGCACTGTGCCGCCTACCTGTACTCTTACTGGCAGGCAAGGGGGTAGTGAGTTTCTACACTAGGTGATGGGTAACACAACCATAGTGACGCCACTGCTCTGGTGACCCTTCTTCCTACAGTGCCAGACCACTCAAAAAAAACATCACAGACCTGTGTTCATTCTAGTGTCATGTCCGCTGACAATGTCAGAAGGTACAACACTCTCTCTCTTTTTCTCTAGTGACACCACCATAACCCCAACACTCAACAGCAATAACCCTGCAAGAAAGCTTCCAGAAAATTCACAGCCCTGGGAGGAGCTCCCTTTCAAGATGAGAAGACTGTCAAAAGCCTCTTAGTTGGAAATGACAGTCCTGGGAGGTCAGAGTCGATCTTTCTGGAAGGACGCAGAGATTGTTCATAAATACTTTTGACCTCAGGGAGGAGGTGGTTAAGAAAATGACATTAATTCTGTTTGACTTGAGTGTCTGGTTGTCAGGCAGCCTAATGCAGTTAAAACAATCCTTAATTGGATGAATTGTTTATTTGTTCAGCTATTTATAGCCTGCTTTGTTCTCAAAAAGTTGCATGGCAGTTGGTGAGGCTACATCAAAAAACATAGGTAAGACAGAGAGGAGAAAAACAAAGCTTTATCTGACTTGACAATAGTTACCTGACCAACCAGTTGTTGTTGTTAGGTGCCATCGAGTCAACTACGACTCATAGCAACCCTATGGACAACACACATGAATCTTTACCTCTCCCCTGCCATCCTTATCATCTCTGATATGCTCGAATCCCTTGTTATAATCATTGTGTCAATCCGTCATGTTGAGGTCTTCCTCTCTTTCTCTGACCCTCCACCTTCCAAGCATGAAGTCTTTTTCTAAGGAATAGTGCTGCCTGAAACCAGGACCAAATTATGTGGGACAAAGTTTCACTATCTTTGTCTCTAACCACCCCTGGTTACATTTCCTTTAAGATAGATTTGTTTGTTCTTTGGTTGTTGTTGTTGTTGTTATGTGCCATTGAGTCACTTGTGACTCATAGCAATCTGTACAACTGCCCTGACCCCTGCTCTATTCTGTGCCAACTTCACTGTCTCTGACACACCTACCCATTACCCCAGTCACTAAATCAATCCATCTTATCAATGTTCTCCCTCTCTTTCTCCATCCCTCTACGCTTCCAAGCATGAAGTCACTCTCCAAGGACCGGTCCCTCCTTTCAACATGCCCAAAGTATATCAGATAAACCTTCATGTACAATGTTCTTTGGTAGTCCATTGGACATCCAGTATTCTTCCCTAGCAATGCAATTCAAAGGCACTGATCCTTCTTGTTGCCCTTATTCATAGTCCAGTTTTCAGATCCATGAGAAGTAATTGAAAAGACCGTGGCTTCGGTTAGGTGTCTCTTAATGTTTAAACTGGGCATCCTTGCTCTTTAGCACTTTGAAGAGGTCCCTGGCAGCAGATTTTCCCCCCTGCAACACGTCTTTTGACTTCTTGGCTACTGTTATCATAGTTACTTTCATTTGCTGAGATGACAAGACTCAAAATAAGGGAAAACAATTGCAAACATGCATTAATAACAGGAATGTGGAACATGCAAAGTATGAGTGTAGGAAGATTGGAAGTTGGTAAAATGAAATGGAGTCTTTCTACATAGATGTCGCTGAAAATGAAGAAGGAAGCCCCTTATTCTACCCAAACTGAAGCCAAAGGCAGTCCTAAAGGGCATCCGTAGTCACAAAAATAGATCCGCACAACACCCACCTTCTGGAGGCCTAAGATGCTGAAACTCTGAAGGCAGCCCAAATACTCCTGGAAGAGCACCCCCAGGAGAAACAAACTTGACCACTGTGCGATCATCAAGTTTCCCCTGACCACTGAGTCAGCTATGAAGAAGATAGAAGATAACAACACACTTGTGTTCATTGTGGATGTCAAGGCCAACAAGCACCAAATCAAACAAGCTATAAAGAAGCTCTATGACATTGATGTGGCCAATGTCAACACCTTGCTTAGGCCTGGTGGAGAGAAGAAGGCCTATGTTTGACTTGCTCCTGATTATGATGCTTTGGATGTTGCCAGCAAAATTGGGATCATCTACACTGAGTCCAGCTGGCTAATTATAAATACAAATTATTTTAATTAAAAAAAAAGAAACAGAACACATAAAATTCAACATCCTAGGCATTAGTGAGCTGAGATGCACTGGTATTGGCCATTTTTAGTCAAATATTCATGTGGTCTTCTATGTTGGAATTGACAAACTGAAGAGGGAAGGTGTCCATTCATCATCAAAAATAAAACATTCTCAGATCTATCCTGAAGTACAATACTGTCAGTGATAAGATACAAGGAAGATCTGTTAAGGCAGCTATTAAAATATAGGCACAAATTGTAAAGCCAAAAAAGAAATTATTAAATAAGAGAGCTGAACAAAAATGTCAAAAGATATCTTGAGAAGACAAAGCAAGATATTATAACAAAATGTGCAAAGACCTGGAGTTAGGAAATCAAAAGAGAAAACCACATGTAGTGTTTCTCACACTGAAATTACCGAAGTTGGGGGGGGGGGATCAAGTCTTGATTTGGAATATTGAAGAGTTCTGTGGGAAGCATATTGAATGATGCAGGAAGCTTCAAAAGAAGATAGAAGAAATACACAAAATCAATTGGTTGACACTGCATCATTTCTGGAAATAGCATATGAGCAAGAACCAGTGGTACTGAGAGCAGAAGTCCAAACTATATTGACAAAGTTGGCAAAAATATTGTCCCAGGAATTGATGGAATACCAATTGAGGTGTTTTGGCAAATAAGATGCAGCTCTGGGTATAATCATTAGTCTCTGTCAAGTGTTGAAACACAAAGACATTACTTTGAGGCTTAAGATACACCTGACCCAAGCTGTAGTATTTCCAACTGACATAGTGACTGTCACAATGGGCTCAAGAATTGCAGAGATGGTAGGATGGCACCGGAGAAGGAAAGGTTCAGATCTCTTGTTCATAGGGTTCCTGTGAGTAGTAGTTAATTTGGTGGCCTATTAGCAAGAAGCTTTGCAATCTCAAAGGCACACATTTCAAACTGATCTCCAACTGATCTGCAGGAAAAAGATGAGCAACCTCTTCCCGCGAGATTAACTGCCTCTGAAAATCCACCAGAAGATTAACTATGGGTTGGTTCCAACTCTATAGTAAACAACAACAACAATAACAACATATTTGCATGTGAAACAATGAATAAGGAAGACTGAAGATTTAGTGTCTCTGATTTGTAGGCTAGGAAAAAGAAAATCTGAGTTCACCGTGGACTTCCAGTAGAATAAGCAAATCTGTCTTGAAGTAAATGTAGCCAAAATGCTCCTTAGAAGCAAGAATGATAAGACTTTGTCTTGCAGACTTTGGGCATGTTATCAGAAGGGATCAGTCCCTGGAGAAGGACATCAAGCTTGATAAAGTAAAGGGTCAGCAAAAAAAAAAAATTAAAAAAAATAGGAAGACTCTCAAGTCTTCAGTGGCTATGACAGGTGACTTTAACACAGCAACAATTGTGAGGATGGTGCAGTACCAGCGATGTCTCCTGTTGTACACAGATAGGGTCACTATGAGTCACAACCCACTTGATGGCACCTAATGACAAAATTTTTTTTTTTAAAAAAATGATGCTTAGCAAGTTACGCTAAAAAAAAGTCATGTTAATTTTTATTCCTGATTATAAATTTGAATTAGCCTTGATCAAAAGGAGAGATCTTTCTTTAAATTCAAGGCCTTAGGCTGAAGGAGAAAGAAAGCCTGATCCCTTTACAAGTAACTGTGTAGTTCCATCCATGCTCCTTTTTCTCTTTTAACCCATTCATTGTTTATCTCTTGTGAAACCAGAAAAAAACTCAGCAATTTTGTTTTGCTATGTAGCCCTCAGTTGATGGTTGTACTGCTAACTTACTATTGAGCTCAAAGAAATTTTGTTAGTATGTGCTTTAAAAAAGAATGCAACTGTTTTGAATATATGTTTTCCTTTGGTGGTAAAATTGTGAAAGCTTTGGGGATTGTAAATAATATCTCTAAACACACCAGTGAGTGCCCAGGAGCTGGCATGTGGAGAGTACGTGTCCATAAATGCTTGTTAAATATCACTGAGTTAAAGGAATCCTTGAGATCATCTATCATGCCTCCTTCCTTCCTCCTGTCCTAAGGGCCCATTGTACTGCATCCTATAGGATAAATGTGAATCAGAATTGACTGGACGGCAGTGAATCAGAGAAAAATGCATTAAAATCACACACAAACTGGTTCCCCCACCCTCAGTCTCTCCAGAAGACCTTCAGATCCCTTCCCCCCAAGATGGAGCTGGGAGCCCCTACTGGGTCTTTCCAGCAGAGGGACAAAATAAAGGGCTAAGCATCCTGAATAGTCATGAAGCCGTCCTTGAGAACAGAACTTCTCCTATGAGTATAATCTCTCAGCTGAACAGGGGTTTTAACTAGAAAGCACTCTCCCTTGTCCTGGCAGCTCCCTCTGTGTCAGAGCAGAGTGGTGATGCTCTGTGGGGTTTCCAGGGACCAAGGTTCAGAAATAGATTACTAGGTCCAGAAAGTTAATAACCATAGTAGTCCTTGTCTAAGGATCATCATGCAGGAGGACCACCAACCCTGAGAGTTCAAACAGGCAGCATTTGCTAAGGGGTGAAGCGGGAAGGGAGAGGATGGAAGCATGAATGGAAATGAGAATCAGAGGAAGAATGTAATCCTAAACCAAAACGTGTGTGAATGGTTGAATGGAGAGTCAAATCTGCTGTGTAAACTGCCACTGAAGACACAGGAAAAACTGAGAAACAGGTAGATAAATCAGCAGTTAAATCTACCTTTCAGGCATGTAATTGCTGTAATTGTTATTAGTGTCTGTTGAGGTGTCTCCGTACACAGGGTGATGCTGTGTACAGTAGTGCCCAGTACCTATGTACAATGTAGTACCCAGGCCTATCATGTCCCCTTGAGCCCTTACAGGTCCATAGGGTTCTCATAGGCTGATTTTTGCAGATTGCCAGCCCTTGCTTCCTAGTCTTAGTTGGAAAGTTCAGCTGAAGTCTGTTCAGCATCACAAGACATAAGCCTCTCTAATGGCAGATGCTGGGAATCTAAACTGGGTTGTGAAAGGCAAGAATTCTACCACTCAGCTAATTTGACCCCATCAGAGATGCAGACATGCAGGAGGTCAGTTGTGGGCAGTGACAGCCCAAATATGAGCCCATGTACCTTACTCTCAAGCCATCAGAGTTCACAGGGACACAGAGGGCCTCTGCCCCCAGAAGTACTTAGCTCAGTGGGAGGAAAAGTCTGTGCAGGCAGGAAGAAACATAAGCTCTAATTCACTGCTGTCGAGTCAGTTCTGACTCATAGTAAACCTCCATCAGGTGTCTGAGCTGTAAATGGCAAAAGGAAAACATTATCCATCTTTCTTCTGTGGAGAAACGCATGGATTGGAACCACTGGAGACTGTGGTAGCGGCGCACCTCCCTACAGACTAGGCCACAAAGAAGTCCCTGAGGAAAAAGCTAGTGGATCACAAAACAGGGCAAAAGGATCCAACACTCTTTCCTGACTAAGAATAAAAGGACTGATAATCCAATTAAAAAATGGGCAAAAGACATGGAAAGACTTTTCACAAGAAGGACATTCGGATGGCTAACAGATACAAGAATAAATGCTCCAAATCACTGGCAATAAGAGAGATGCAAATCAAAACCACAATGAGATACCATCTTACCCAGCAGCAGTGCCAAAGTTTAGCAAGGCAGCAAGTAATAAATGTTGGAGTGTTGAAGAGGATGTAACGAGATAGGAACTTTTATACATTGTTTGTGGGATTGTACAATAGTACAACCACTATGGAAGGTAGTTTGGTGTTTCTTAAAAAAACTAAACATAGAAATTCCATATGACCCACTGCTTGGAATATACCTTGAGAAAAAGAGAAGCGGGCACAAACAGAGACTTACTTGTACACCAATGTTCACAGCAGATGAACATATGAGCATAGCAATGTTCATATTCACCATAGTAAGAATATGAAAGCAGCCCACGATGGAATGGATTAAGAAAGTATGGTACATTCATACAATGGAATACTATGCAGCATACAGGAGCAATGATTTTGTAAATTACCTAACATAGGAGGGACTGGATAGCACTATGCTAAGTGAACTAACTCAGTCCCATGAAGACAAATGCTGTATAGTACCATTATTGTACAGTGTGTACAAGGACCCAAGGAGAGGCAGTTGAGCTTAAACATGGAGTAGCACAATTTGATGAATGGAGGGAAAGACTGGCAAAGGAAAGGGGAAAGGTCCGGTGTGTAAAACAATATATATATATGAACTTTATGAACTTTGTATGTAAACCGGTATAAAATAATTTTTTTTAAAAAAGTGGGGCAAAAAGTAAGAGTTAGGTAGTGAGTGAGGCATTGCTAGAACATAGGCGGGTTTTCTGTCTTAAATTAAAGTTGGGAGGGGAGCAGTGGACAATGTTAGAACATGGGCTGGATCTTCTGTTTGGATTGAATTTGGGATGAAGCAGTGGCATTCCTAGAACCCGGGCTGGATCTTCTGTTAGAATTGGAGTTGGGAGAAAGCAGTGGGAGAGAATGGAGACTCCCCAGGTAGCCTGGCCTACAGAGCAGGAGCAGAAGTAAACACCAAGGGGGGCTGGGGACAAAGAGGAATCAGCTAGGGGTCAAAGAGCCCTTCACGATCCTGGTGAGCAAGTGAAATTTGCTCAAAAACTCAAACTCATTGTCTTGAATTACAACTGACTGATAGTTCACCCTCCAAGGGGTTTCCTAAGCTTGCAAATCACTCAGGAGGAGGTTGTCCATCAGAGAGAGAGAGAGAGAGAGAGACTTTTCAGGGCACATCAGTTTTCCATTCAGCAATTTAAGCACATTTCATTTTCCAGCAGTGGGAATTCCCTCACTCAACAACACTTCCTGCTTCCTCCCTGGGTTCCTCTTATCCACTTGTCCTGTTTTCTTGCCCCTTCCTGCTTTCTGAGTTTTGTTTTGAGAATCAAGAAGACTAATGACAGAGGAAATGAAACTCTGCTTATCTTCAAAAGACATCTCTGGACAATACACACAGTTCCTGTGTTCGACTGCTAATCCAAAGGATGGAGGTTCCAGTCCACCCTGAGGCACCTTGGAAGAAAGGCCTGGCAATCCACTTCCTGAGAGTCAGACACTGAAAGCCCCACAGAACGCCCTGACACACGTGGATCAACTGAAACACAATTGGAGATTCTAGACAGAAAAGGTGAACGTGGTCTCTATTAAATAAAAACCCCCAGCCTGAAGTCCATCTCCTATGCTTTCTACAAGCAAGATTTCAAGGAAATTTGTCCTGTGGAGCCCAAAACATCCCCAGGAACAGCGAGGCAAGGCTGGGAGTGACGTGGAGCAAGGGTTTCCTGGGACTGACTCAGAACTGCCTGCATCACAGACTCAAAGTCAGCCCAGATGGAGCAAGTGATGGATGAGAAGATCCATTGCCTGGTCATCATGCAAAGTGAAATCCGAGAGGAAAGAGTATATAATCAGATAAAGCAGAGATGCTGACAAGGAAGAGTGATTATGTACTGAAGCATCTCACCCAGCAGACAGACAAGGCTGGGTTCCTGCAAAGCTTCATAAGTCAGCTGGGAGCTGGCCACAGAGGCAGGGCTGTAACCTTGATTGGCCCCAAGGGGCGACGGAGCAGGTTCCTGGTAGACAGACCTGCTCTTACTGGAGGATACTGAAGGCTGTCTGTCCCTTGTCCTTAACTGAACCTCCAGGAGCCTCCATGGCACAACAGTTAAAACGCCTGAAGGCTAAATGAAAGGTTGGTGGCTTGAAGCCACTCAGCAGCTACTGTGGTGAAAGATCTTACACTCTGTCAAGGTCACCTAATGCCTTAAGCGAATCCCAGCTCCTAGTGACTTTGTTCCAGTGGACCTGCCCCACAGGGCATTCAGGGCAGTAATTGTCACAGAAGGTAGACAGCCCCATCTTTCTCTCACAGAGAAGCTAGTTTGTTAAACCACTGATCTTTTAGCTACAAGCAGGTGCTTAGACATGGTGCCACTAGCATTCCTTGCCAAAAATACTAAAAAATATTGAAAAGATTACAGCCCAGAATCACTCTGTCATATGGGGTCAGTATGAATTGAAATCTCAACAGCATCTACAATGCTACAGAACCTCAATAGAAACTTCAAGATACCATAAATATAAGAAATAATTCTGCTTTTAAGAATGTGCCCTTTAAAAAAAAAAAAGAATGTGCCCTTTTGTTTATAATTACAGTCACGAGTGGCTTAATGCTCATGATACTATCTGAGAAACCAGATGCTATATAAAATTATGACAAATAAACAATGAATGAAAGAAAATCCAAAGTCTGAATTTTCATTAAAATTTATAATAATAAAAAATTTTAAAAAAACAGGAAAAATTAAAAAACATTTATGAAGCCTTACCAAAAAAAAGGGGGGGGGGCAAATAATAATATGCCAGAAGTCCTTGGATTACAAATGAGTTCCCAAGTTTACTTGAAGCCAAATATGTATGTTAGTCGGTGGTGGAAGGTTTTCTATCTAATGTTAGTTATCCAAATGTTTGTCTATTTGTTTTAAGGTGGCACTGAAGCAACTAGAGCTCACAGTGACCCTATGAACAGTAGATTGAGAAACCTTAGTGATCCTGAACCATCCGCACAATCTCCACCACCCACCAGCCCTTTGTTGCAGTCCAGTCACTGTGTCATCAATCCATTGTGTCGAAGGTCTTCCTCTCTCCCTGACCTGCCACATCTCCCAGCCTGATCTTCTTCCAAGGACTCGCCACTCCTGACAACAAACCCAAAGTGTGTGAGGCAAAGTTACACGATCTTTGTTGCCTCTACAGAGCACTTTGGTTATACTTCCTCCAAGACTGATCTGTTTGTTCTTTTGGTAGTTCATAGTGTATTCATAATGTATGGTGTACCTTTCTGTGTTAGAAATACAAGAAAAAAAAATCTTTTTTTGGCCCTTAGGAAAAAATCTTTAACTTAATAACACAGTAATAAAGGTAATAATAATGTTTTGATGCAAGTCCCAAAGTAGCATTCATTTGTGAATATGAACCATTGTATATATCTCAAAATAATGAAAGGTTTCATGGAGATTGGACTATAAATGTAAATGCATTCTGTGATTCATGACTGCACTATCCAGTGAGAAAAAATTCTACAAATTATTTTTGGGTTAAAAAAATAGTTCTCCAGTCCTTTCCCAGACCTAAAATTGGTGATGTTCTTTTGTGGGAAGTGACATTTCATAAGATGACTGATCTGAATGCCTAACAGATGGTAACCAGGTTTCCCTTCTATCCACCCCCCCCCACGGATATTATAAAAGGAACTGTGAATTCAAATATTGTATTTAAGACCAAGATTGAAAAGGTAATAAGTCAATTCTTTATGTCTCTTGTTGTTAGTCTTCTCTCAAAAATATACTTCTCATTATGGGTGTGTTTATTTTACATTGGTCCAGCTTGCAAGTGTGCATGAACAAACAGATAAGGAGTGTTCCTACCTTGATCCTCAGGTCAAGAGATGTACTGCCTTAGGAATAAAACCCTAACAACACAGGCTTGCTGTGGACAGTGACCAGGGCAACCCCCAGCCAGTTCCGGTAACAGATCATCACTCATCAACTTTGAAGCTGTAGACAGAACTCCACTCTGGCCTTCAATCTTCTCATCTGTAAATGGGGGATAAGGTGCTAATAATTCAGTTTCTGCTGAGTGGACTGAAAGGTCCAAACCCACTATTGAAGGTCAGAAGCAACACTAGCCAAATGTACAGCAAACATGCTTTATTTAAAACGTGTGGTTCAGTGAACGCAGGATCAACGTAGCATCAGCTCTCAGCACAGAGAAGAGTAAGGTGTTTATCCATTCTACCTTGGCCAGTTTGGGATAGTCACAGGAGTATCAAGGGCCTGGCCTATTTTCTATTACACCTGGTTTTAGCTATCAACTATTTCCTGGGATGGGTCATAAAAACTGTGCCTAGTGAATCTCAGCTGACTATGCAAAGGCATTTGACTGTGTGGATCATAACAAACTGTGGCTAGCCTTAAGAAGGATGGTAATCCCATAATACTTGATTATTCTCATGCTAAAACTACACTTGGACCAGGAGGCAGTTGCCAGAACAGAACAAGGAAATACTTCATTGTTCAAAATGAGGAAAGGAATATGACAGAGATGTGTTCTGTCTCCAAACTTTTTTAATCTATACACCAAACAGATCATTCGGGAAGCTGGACTTTGAGGAGGAAAGTGACATGAAGATTGGAGGAAGATTCATCAATAACCTGTGTTATGCAGATGACACAACTTTGCTTGCTGAAACTGAGGAAGACCTGAAACATTTGCTGCAGAAGGTCAAGGACTCAGCATCAAGAAAACAAGATTCTCACCACTGAGCCAATTGATAGAATCATGATAGATGAAGAAGAGATTACAATTGTTAACAATTTCAGCTTGCTCAGTTCCACAACCAACACTCTTGGCACCAGTTGTCAGAAAATCAAAAGGCAAATTGCATTAGGAAAATCTGCTGTCAGGGACATCTCCAGAATGCTAAAGAGCAACAATGTCAGTCTAGAGACTAAGGTGCTCTTGATCCAGGCCATAGTCTTTACAATTACTTGCTATTCATCAGAAAACTGGAAAATGACTAAGAATTATAGAAGAAGAATTGATGTCTTTGAGTTGTGGTGCGGAAAAGAGTACTGAACATACCATGGGCTGCCAAGAAAACAAACAAATCTGTTCTGGAGAGGGTTGAAACCAAGCTGCTTCTCGGAGGCAAGTATTTTGAAGCTCCATCCCATATATCTCGGATATGTCATCAGAAGGGATGAGTCCTTACAAAGAGACATCCAGCTTGGAAGGGTGGGATGGGTGGAAGGAGAGTACAGAAGAGAAAGACCCTGGATGAGATGGACTGACTCAGTGACTGGGATAATGTGGGTTTGTGTGTTTGAGTCAATGAAACTGGCTCAGGACAGGGCAGGTTTCAGAGCTATTGTGCATAGATAGAGTCACTGTGAGTTGACCAGATGGCACATAACAACAATAACAAGGATAAACATTAATCAGGTTACTTACTATTTCCTGGAACACACAGATGTATTAGGGTAGGTCAGAAGGTCAGCAAAAAGGAATCACTTTGGTTTCAATCACCCTTGTATGGACTATTCCACATAAGGACCCCTCATGTGTCAGGGCAGAGTAGAAATGTGTTCCACAGGATTCCCAATGGCTGGTTTTTCCAGAAGTAGCTTGCCAGACCTTTCTTCTGAGGCACCTAAGCCTGCCTCAGGTCTTGTAGGGTTTAGTCTGGGCTGGCTAGAATCAAGCCTTGGCTGATCTCTTATTTTCATTTTACTCACTAATAACCACAGCCAAAACAACCATCCAAAATCCACCCATTTCTTTCCCTTCCTGCCTGAGCCTGCAGTTTGATCTTGGGACATCTTTCAGGCGCTGACTCTCAGGAAGCACGTTCTCTTTGCTTGCTCTCTTAGTTATGGAGTGCTGCCATGACAGAAATATCGCACTGAGTGACTCTAAGAAACAGAAATTTATTCTCTCACAATGTAAAGTCTGAATTGAGGGTACCAGATCTTGGGGAAGTTTCTGGAGGAAGATCCTTGTCCCTTTCAGCGTCCATCAGCCTCACATTCATTAGGTCTCTTCATGGGCCTTGGTATCAGTCTTTTCCTGGATCTAGAAGGTTTCCAGCACAGGAATATGGATCTAAAGTCCAAGTCCTGCTTCAGGTTCTGGTTCTTCTTTCTTGGTGATGGGAGATGCCTCCCCTTATGCTCCCCTCTCTCTCCCTTTATCTCTAATGGATAAAAGCTATTGCAAGCCACACATCATGGAAACTCACCTCACTTTCTACCAGGGCTGTGATCTGAGTGTTGCGTCCCAGCCTTAATCATGTCACTGAAAACATGGGTTTAAAAAAAAAGCCCCAGGAATTGAGGGAATACCAACTGAGAGGTTTCACCAAACAGATGCAGCCCTGAATGTGTTCACTAGTTTATGTCAAGACATTTGGAAGATAGCTACCTGGCCAACTGACTGGAGAGGTCTCATTTTAAAAAAATTAATATGCTCAATGGCAAGAAGACAAAGATTCTCACCACTGGACCAATTGGCAGCATCAGGATGGATGGTGAAGAGATTGAGATTGTACACAGCTTTAGTTTGCTTGGCTCCAC
>NW_006399885.1:9165251-9183723 GCF_000299155.1 Elephantulus edwardii | reverse complement strand
AACAGCTAGAACATTATATCAAAAGGGGCCTTCCAGAAATTCAAGCTGGATTCAGAACAGGCCATGGGGTGAGAAATATCATTGCTAATGACAGATAGATCTTGGCTGAAAGCAGAGAATATCAGGAACAATATTTACTTGTGTTTTATTGACTATTCAGTGGCATTTGACACTGTGCATCTTAACAAATTATGTTAACATTTGGAAGAATGGGAATCCTAGAACACTGAACTGTGCTCATGCCAAACTTACACCTAGATCAAGAGGCTGTGTCAGAACAGAGCAAGAGGACATTCATTGACTGTATTTTTTAAAAATCAGGAAATATGTAGGTCAGTATTCAATCCGAATGACAAGTAAATCCTTCAAGAAGTTGAGCTATATGAAAAATGCGGCATCAACAAAAATTCTCACCACTGAACCAATAGGAGAAAAGATTGATGGAGGTGGTGAGGAGGGCCCAGGGGAGGGTGAGGGTCGCACCTGTTGTTCACAGGTTCTGTGTGAGTTGTAGTTGTGTAAGGGCATCTCAACAACCTCTCACCTTAGGCATCTTACAACTGATTAGCTTATCAGGTCATGGAGGATCATTACATCATCCTCCCCTGGCCCAGCCAAGTTGACTTTGGTTTTGGGAGAACACCCTTTCATTCCCATGGCTCATCACTTTTCTTGATGTTCTTAAACCTCTATAATTTCTGTCTTCAATTACAGAAATTCACTGCATTGTTCTACTTAGCCATGTCTTTCAACTTTGTTGTTGTTTGGTTTTGTTGGGGTTTTCTTAGAGTCAAGTTTTATGTGTGCTTTAAAAGGCACCCTGGTGTCATAGTGATTAAGCAATTGAAAGGTTGGAAGTTCAAACTCAGCTATTGCTCTGCAAGAGAAAGACAAGGTCATCTACATCTGTAAAGATTTACAGCCTTAGAAATACCATGGGACAGTTTTACTCTGCCCTGTGGGATCACTGTCAGGCGGAAGCCACCGGACAGCAACAGGTGTCATAGAGCAACTTCATAGGGCCTGCTTAGACACAGCCAATGATGTTTAATGAGGCCAGAGCTGGTTCAGACCGGGGAGACATCCATTGTCACGGAGTGAAAATTGTCGCTCTGCTTGATCTATGGAGTGCATTCTTAAATAGTTGGAGCAAAAGCCAAAAGATATAAAATTCATAATGGGCTACAAGACCAGTAGGGGAGCTAAAGGCAGGATATGCAAGTGAGGGTTTGGTACTCATCAGTCCACAGCATCTAAGTGGGCTCACGTGATTGGCCACAGCATATGCCATTCAGTTTATTGACGGGAAGGATGGAGTGGGGTTGGGTGGTCCCAGGATGGTGGATAGGACCAGTTTTCCCTGTAACAATATTTTCCATTATCCAGACTCCATCAGTCATGTCTGTTTCTGGGAGATCATTGTAAAGATTTTTCTGATGCTGTATCTCAAGACTCTTTGAACTTTTTATCTATTTGTCTATAATATCCAAGACCTGCTGTCCTGCATGGCCAGCCCTCAGAGTCCTGAAAGTATTTTGAAGTCTTTGATGTGTGTTGTCCTTGAAGTATGTAACCCACATCAGCGCCAAGGTTAAAAGTGCTGCCATTTATAAAGGCTTAGTCTTAGGCTATATTCTCTAGAGAAGCAAAACCAGTGAAGCTTAGAGAGAGAGATTTATTTCAAGGAAATGGTTCAAGTGTTTGTAGAGGCAGACAAGTCCCAGGTCTGTGTGTCAGACCTCAGCAGAGAAGCTTCTGGGCAAGCTAATGGGTCCAAATCATCAGTCAGCAGGGTTCAGAGACTGATTCAGTGTCATTTAGTTGAAACCAACTCCATAGTTAATCCTCCACCCCAAGCAGCTTGCTTTCCTAAGGACTGTTCCACAAGAGTTCCCTTAGGGCATGTGAGGTGACCAATAACACTGCCGGGACTTACCTTGTAGAATAACCACCATCTAAGGTCAAAAGAGCGACATTTACACTAGCTTAAAGCTCTGAAGGCAGGAAGGGGTAGGATAGAAAGATTAGTGGAACTGAGAATCACAGGGAGGAAGTAGGAAAAGTGTGATCACATTGTGGATGTTGCAATTAATGTTACAAAACAAATTGTGTGCAAATGGTTAAATGAAAAACCAATTTGATTTGTAAGCTTACACCTATCATACACACACATAAAAAGTGTGTGTGAGAGAGAGAATTTACTGTCTAGATCAGTATTTCTCAAAGTACCATCCCACGCCACCACCAGCAGCAACATCACTCAGAAATTTGTAGAAATGCAAATTCATAGGTTCCTCCCCAGACCCACTGCTTGAAAAACTTGGAGGTAGAGGAGAGTGGCAGTAATCCAAGTTTTAATAAGTCCTCAGATGATTCGCAAGCCTTACAACTCCTGGTCCAGGAGACGACAGACAGGTTAGCACAATTCAGCTTATTAAGGGTTGAGCTAGAACCTTACTATCGCCGTACCGGGGCCCAGGAGAGATTCACCTGGATGGCAGGCTCTGCAGCACAAGGGGTTATGTTTTTTTAAAATTATTATTATTAGTTTTAATGAACATTTACAGAGATTTTGGGTTTTCATTCATCCATTGTTGCACTGCTTTCTCTACCCTCCTCCCCAGTTCGTTCTTCTTTTTTTCCCCCCTTGAAAGTCTGTTTTAATTGTCCAATTGCCACAGTGCTTGTCAAAGCCAGTTCTGATTAATCTCCTTTGTCAGTGTGTCCTTTGCTATTCCCTATGACTCCTCCCTGAAAGAGACTTCACCCTGATTCATAAGGAAAAGGGGATGGCGTATTCTCTTAGCTACTTCAGGGTGAAGATCTTCTCTCACTATTCTAAGGGGCCCCTTTGGCAGTAGGAAACACATAGACTATTACGGAGATTGATTTTGGAATTTAGATGCACTGTTATCAATTGTGCTTAGCCATACATGTTCATATCCTTGAAGATGTATCATGGAAGTGTTGCAGCCTAGAAGACACAAATTTAACTAACAAGTTAAAAGTTGTTGTTGTTGTTGTTGTTATGTGCCGTCGAGTTGCCTGCGACTCATAGCGACCCTATGTACAACATCCCTAAACTCTGCTCTGTCCTGGGCCAATTGCACTGTCTCCAACACTCCCATCCCAATTATCCCAGTCACTGAATCAATCCACCTCATAGAGGGCCTTCCTCTCCTGTGCCATCCCTCCACCCTCCCAAGCATGATGTCCCTCTCTAAGGACCGGTCTCTCCTCACAACATGTCCAAAGTATGTTAGACGGAGCCTCAGAATCCTTGCCTCCAAGGAGCCACCCGGTTTAACCCTCTCCAGGACAAATCTGTTTGTTTTCCTAACAGTCCATGGTATTCTCAATACTCTTCTCCAGCACCACAGCTCAAAGGCATCAATTATCCTTCTATCCTCCCTGGTCATTGTCCAACTCTCTGATGCATAACAAGTGATTGCAAAGACCATGGCCTGTATCAGACGCACCTTAGTCTCCAGAGAGACACCATTGCTCTTCAGTACTTTGGAGAGGTCCCTAACAGCAGACTTTCCCATGACAATGCGCCTTTTAATTTCCTGGCTGCTGGTGCCAAGACTGTTGAGTGTGGAGCCAAGCAAACTAAAGCTGTGTACAATCTCAATCTCTTCACCATCTATCCTGATGCTGCCAATTGGTCACGAGTCAAAAATTAAAAAGCAATAATATTCCGAGTAGAGGTTCTAATAGTAGCACAAATCAAGTTACAGAAGGGAAGTGGTTCTTACAATTAAAGGCCTATTGACTAGCACTTTGTCTATTATAGTGTAGAGGTTAGGAACCACAAGATGTAGAGGCTCAGCTATGTCATTTATGGTTCTTAAGTCCTGGAGCAAATTCCATCTACAACTGGGTTGTTTTACAACTTGGAAGTTCGCATGCAAGGTAGAGGTGAAGTAAGGAACTGCTTATGAGGTTTTCCATCCATTCCAACAACTAAGAAATAGTGAGAAGAGTTGGGACCTCAGAAGGCTTTTAGGACCAAATTAGTAGGCTCTGTGTCCAGGAGAAAACGAATATACTTACCAGTAATGTTAATGCTCACCCACAGCTCTTCTGGGAGGATCTAAATCTTTGAAGCATCCTCCTTTGTTTCCAGCTAGGAGTTGGGGCCTGTAAGGGGTTATGTATTAATCAAACCTCATAGGACGCATGCGGCTTTGCAGGACTCTATTTCGTTGGGAGGAAAAGAAAAGAGATTATACAGGCATACCTCAGAGATGTCACATCTTGACTTCAGATGCCTGCAACAGAGTGAATACAGAAATCAAGGAGTCACATGAAGATTGTTGCCATTTCCCAGTGCACAGAGAAGTTACATTTACACTTGACTGGAGTCCATTATGTAGACAAATAACATTATGAGAAAGTTTGAAATTTTGTGAGAACGTGACACAGAGACACGAAGTGAGCATACAGTGTTGGAAAAATAGTACCAATAGACTTGTTTAACACAGAACTAGATTGCCACAAACCCCAAATAACACACACACACACACACACACACACACACACACACAATCTGGAAAGCACAATGAAGGGAAGTAAAATAAAAAAGACATCCTCTTACAAAACAGCATGTTGACTTGGGTAACTACAATCACAATCACACCTTCACTCACTGCCATCAAGCTGGAACCGACTTAAGGAGACCACCCCATGGGTTTGGGACTATAAATCACACAGGAGGAGATTGTACATCTTCTTCCCAAAGAGGAGCTAGCAGATCGAACTGACAGAACTGTAGTCTTTGGTTAACAGTGCAACTCCCTATAGCCTAAGCCATCAGAGCCACAGTGTGTGTTGTGCACCGTGGAGTCAGAACCCATCCATAGCCAACCCTCTGGCAGGTTTTCAGAGCAGTAAATCACACAGGAGGAGATTGCCCATCCTTCTCCCACGGAGCAGCTGGTGACCTTGAACCATATGCCTTAGGGAATGCAGTGTAACTTCTTGCCACTAGGCTACCAGAGCTATAGTAGTTCATAATAAAATAACACAAATGAGAGTGTTCTGGTGGCACAGACTTTGGTTAGCAGCCTGACATGTAAGGGACTATCTACCAACAGAGCTCCTTAAGTGACTTACAGGCCACAGCAATTTTAATGTAAATAATGCACACATTCTACATCATTTTGTCAACTTAACCCTCCTGAAGAGATGTCTTCCTAAGTACATCTTGCTAATATTTTCACAGCAATTTTTTTTAAAACCTTGGCATAGTGGACTTATGAAAATACTTCGTGATACAGGAAATGTCATTTACTAAAAGCCTTGATAAAATGCTGTTGTTGTTATTGTTGTGTTCCATTGAGTCAGAATCATTTCACAGCTGATCCCAGTGGGTTTTCAGAGACTGAAAGTCGCACAGGAGGAGATTGCCCGTCTTTCTTCCCTGGAGCAGCTCTGGTGGATCCTAACTGCCTACCTTTGAGCAGCCCAACTCCACCAGAGCGCCCTCTTCATGACAGAGTGATTAAAAAACAAAACAAAACAAAACAAAACAAGCAAACAAACAAAAAACAACAACCCAGCAACCACAAGATTGGCAGTTGCAACAAGGAAAGTTTGTGTGCTTTTTGGATTTTTTTTTCAAAGAGAAAAGCAGACTTGGGGGTGGGGCAGGGAGGAGAATGTGCAACAATGAATGAATGGAAATCTAAGTTCTCTATAAACTTTTGTTAAAATTTTAACTAAACTAAAAAAATTTAAAAATAAATTAAAGTAACCAGTTAGAAAAAGAAAAAGAATCTTTGTAAAAAACAGAAATAAAAAGTTGGCAGTTTGAGCCCACCAGCCACTCTTTGGGAGAAAGATGTGGCTGCTGCTTCTGTAAAGACAACAGCCTCGGAAAACCTATATTCTGTTCTGTCCTGCAGGGTCACTTTAAGTCAGAATGACTTGCTGGAAGTGGGCTTTTAGTGACCCTCCAAGTAAGATTTTGTCTTACTTGAATCCACAATCAGCATCCTTGGTACCAGCAGTCAGGACATGAGGAGACATATTGCATTGGGAAAGTCTGCTGTCAGGGCCCTCTGACTTTATTTACTAAGAAGCAATAAAGTCAGTTTGAAGACTAAGTTTCACCTGATTCAGGCCCTGGACTTTTCAATAACCTGCTATGCATCTGAGAGCTGGACAATGGAGAAGGATAACGGAATAAGAATTAATGCCTTTGAGCTGTGATGTTGGACAAGAAGGCTGAATATCCTATGGACTGCCAAAAGAACAAACAGATATAGATTGGGGAAAATGCAGCCAGAATGTGCCTTCAAGACAAGGATGGCAAAGCTTTGTCTCACATACTTAGGGTGTGTTGATAGGATAGGCTATTCCTTAAAAAGGAATATCATGCTTGGAATGGTGGAGCGTCAACGAAAGAGGAAAAGACCCTCAATGAGATGGGTTGACATAGTGACTGCAGCCATAGACCAAGTGTGTCAGAGAGGAGGAGGATGGTGCAGGTCAGGCCAGGAGTCAGATCTGTTGTTCATATGGTCATAATGAGTTATGCTCAACTTGATGGCACCTAGCAATAATGACAAGTTAAGCATGTTCTAGACATGGTTGAGGGAGTCCTAACAGCACAAAAGATAACTATTCAGTTGCTAACCACAATGTTGGCTATTTGAATGTCTCTGGTGGCTCCATGACAAAAAGATCTCATGACCTAGGAAACCCCATGGGCCGTCCTACTCCATAACAGGGGTCACTATGAGTCGGAACGAACTCAACAGCCCTTACAAGATTGTTAACGTGGCTCTCTAGGGCTTTTGGAAACTCCAGACAAGGAGACTTGATGAGCATCTAGTGAGCAGTGGTCATGGACACTGGGCAGCCTGCAACAGGCAGAGTTGTTGAGTACTGTAGAGTCAAAACAATAGCTGACCCTCTGGGGGGTTTCAGAGGCAGTTAGTTGCACAGGAGGAGACAGCCCATCCTTCTCTTTTGGAGAAGCTGGTGTATTTGAACACTGTGCCTTTGGGATTGCAGCAAAGCTTTTTGTCACTAGGCCACCAGAGTTCCCTTACAGGCAGAGGAAGAACTGTCCCCCCGCAGCATGGTCTCTGCCTCTGTGTGGTGTTCAGTGTTGCAACCAAATACACGCCAGGAGACAGTTCAAGAACATTCGTTCCAGAGGACCAAGGTTTATCCTGCCTATGAAGAGAGTGCATTAGAGTTGTATTCTCTCTCCATACCTATTCAATCTGTATACCGAACAAATTATCCAAGAAGTTGGACTCTATGAAGAGGAGTGTGGCATCAGATTGGAGGGAGACTCTTAAATAACCTGTGTTATACAGATGACCCAATCTTGCTTGCTGAAAGTGAGGAGGACTCAAAGCACTTGTTGCAGAAGATCAAGGAATGCAGCTTTTTGTATGGATTGCATCTCAATTTCAAGAAAACAAAGATTCTTACCACTGGACAGATAGGCAGAATCATGATGGATGGAGAGAAGATTGAAACAGTCAACAGCTTCATCTTGCTTGGATCCATAATTAACAACCTTGGTACCAGCAGTCAGGAAGCAAGGAGATGCACTGCACCAGGAAAATCCGCAGTTTAGGGACCTTTCCAAGTTATTGAGGAGGAATGATGTCAGTTTGAAGACTAAGATGCATCTGATTCAGGCCATAGCCTTTCCGATTACTAGATATGCATCTAAGAGCAGGACAATGAATGACAGAAAAAAAAAAAGAACTGACACCTTTCAGCTGTGGTGTTGGAGAAGAGCACTGAATATCCCATGGTTCGCCAAGAGAACAAACAGATATGTCTTGGAGAAGGGACAGACTGAATGGTCTTTGGAGGCGGGAATGATGAGGCTCTGCCTCACATACTTTGGACGTGTTTCTAGGAGGGGCTATTGCTTGGAGAGGGCCATGATGTTGTGAAGGGTGAAAAGATGGCAAAGGAGAGGAAAACCCTCAACTAGGTGGATTGACAAGGTGACTGCTGCAATGGTCTCTTGTGTGTCAGGAAGTGTGAGGATGGAATAGGACAGGGCAGGGTTCAGATCTTTTTGTTCATGGGTCACTGTGAGTCATACTCTACTCGAAGGCACCTAACAACAAAGTGCTGAAGGAGTCCTGGTGGTGTGACTATCCCACTGCTAACAAAAGTCAGTAGTTGCATCCACCAGGGAGAAGACAGGCAGCCTCCTTCTGTAAAGATTTGCAGCCTCAGGTCCAGTGGGGGAAGGGCAATGGTTATTTTGGTGTTTGTGTGCTAAGCCATCACCTTGCCCTGGGCATCTGCACCTCTCATTGTCATCCTAATTAATCCCAGGAGGGTTTATGAGCAAGACTTCCCAGGCCCCTGTTGCTAGGTGATTTGGGGGCTTGACTCTTGCCTGAAGCCAGAAGAAGGAATGTTCTTTTGGCTGGCCTGCAGATGTAGACTTCTGGGGAGGGAGACCTTGTGGTAGGGTTCACAGAAGTAGTGTAAGCAACATCATCACTTCTTACACACCCACCCCACACTCTCCTCCTCTCACAGAGGTGGGAGGTCTTGGTAATGACAGCTTTCTGACCCTCTGATGCTGACAAACGCTTCAGAAAATGAACAGAAACCTGTATTAGCCCATGAGTCAATCTGTCTTATAGCAACCCTGTAGGACTGAGCAGAACCACCCTAAGGCCCCAGGCCCAGCACCATCTGGGGGGCTTTGTTAGGATTAAGAAATTGACAAGGCTTTGCATTCCACTGGCTCTGCTATATACATGGATATGTTTATAGCTTATACTAAGCTCTGGTGGCCTAGTGGCAAAAAGTTGTGCTGCAATCCTAAGGACATGTGGTTTGAGGCCACCAGCTGCTTCGCAGGAGAAAGATGGTCAATCTCCTCCCGTGTGATTAACTGCCTCTGGAAACCCACTGGAGGACTTGCTGATCTCTACGGGTTGGTTCCGACTAGATGGTATACCACAATGTGACTGTAGAAATATCATCTACCAAAACTGTATGTGACCTGAGGTGGACTCCTATCACCTGTTCGTATCTGTGCCTCTTGCCTGTCTGCCTGCACTGTTGATGGCCCACTGCCCTCAAGTCAATTTCCACTCATAGTGACCTCCAAAGGGTTTCCAAGGCCATAGATCTCAACTGGAGGAAGAGCAGCTGGAGGATTTGAACCATCAACTTTTCAGATAACAGCCTAATAGGTTACGCACATGCTATACCACCAGGACTCAATGGAGGAAGAATATCCTGTCATTGTTCTTACTTCTCCCAGACCCCACCAGCAACACCTAGCTCCAGAGTAACCATATCCTGATAAGACCTGAACACATCCTGATAAGGCTCCTACCTCCAACTTGCACCTGAAAACTATCAATCATCTCCTCCCTACCTCCTTAACAGCTCCAACACAAAGAAGGCACGTCTGTCTGCCCACACACCATTGATCCTCGCCACTCTTCCTCAGCCAATTGGCATCCCTCTCAGACCACTCAATAAAGGCTTGTTTCCTAAGTGAGACCAACTACTTGCTTCAGCTCTCTTGCTACCTAACACTCCTGATTACAGCTGCTTGTAGACAGACTGCAGTCTATTCTGATGATGTCCAGGACCGGGGATGTGGTCACGTTCACCTTTGCTGACTGCGTCTCTTGTGCCTCTCTCTGTGTCTTCCCTTTCCTTAGTGTTATTAGTGACAATAGATATTGTGGTTTACTGATATTTATGATGTTGCCCCTCTCTTCTCCCATCTCAGAATGTGTGCAGTGCCCTGTTAAAAAGTCTATATGCACAATAAAATAAATACTCAGGGCGGGGGGATGGACCTGGGGGGATTGTATACCAGTGAAGGAATTTTTCTTTTACTTTTCAAAGAGAAGAGCGAACAGTGGGGGAAGGGTGGGCAGGGAGAAAAATGTAACAATGAATGAATGGAAATCCAAAATCTCTGTAAATGTTTATTAAAATTAATAAAATAAAATTTAAAATAAAAAATACATACAAGAGAATGCACATTTCTAAGCAGTGGAAATTTCTAAGCAATTGGACTATGTCTTCTTTTTTTACTTCATTAGGCAAAACACTGCAATGAAGTAGTCTGTTTTGTGGGCATAAAGGACAGTGATTGAAGAGGTGCGGGAGGCTTTTGTAATCAGGGAGCCCGAAGTGTTGTAGTCCCTGATGCATTAGACCTCCAAGCAGAAGGTCGGCAGTTAGAATCCATCAGCTGTTCCACAAGAGCAAGACCAGGTGGGCTCCCACCATCAAGGTTTATGAAGGGACAGCAGAAACCCCATTTTTTCATAAACCCCCATTAATGCTAGAGGCAGAAGCGGGCCATAAAAATTCTTAGTTTAGGGCAAACACGAGTGCCCCGGGTAAAGCCTGGTCTGTCCTTGAAAAGTAAGAAATTAACTAGTGTCTACGTGACACAAAAGAAGTAAAAGCGGGCAAAGTAGTCAGTCCATCAAAAGTAAACCCACCAACCATGATCGCAATGCCCCTGCCCTAACAGGGGCACTCAAAAGAGCTATAAAAGCAAGTGGGAGGGGAAATTCGGGGCTTGTCTTCCTTCACCACCTTCCTGAGGAAGGAGAAAAATCTCCACGTGTGGAAAATAATATAATAAACGCTCTTGAAATTTCAGACGTGCTTTTGGATTTCTTTGAGGGGCCTTTCGTGGGCAGAACAGTTTACAGTCTTGGGAGCCTGAGGGCACACTGCCAGGCATCATAGCAGACAAGATGCCAGTCACCTTATTACTTGTGCAGTCAGCCTGGCACAGCTTGTTCCCAGTGAGAAGCTGGCAGGTTTGAACTACGGATCTTATGCTTAGCAGCTAACAGGGATCTCCACCAAATTGTGGAGAAACCACTTCCAATTGCAGCCACAGCTGCCACCTCTTGCCCTAGCTGCTACCCAGTGCATTGGCTCGGCTTCCTGTATTGTCAGCAACCCATATAGAACATTCTGGAGTCCCAGAGCATCAAATTAATCCCACTCGGGAGCTCATTCCTCCTGTGCAGATTCCCTGCTCACCAGCCTTTCTCAGAAGGCTGGTTTTGCCGCCTCCATTAGACAGGAGAACAAAATGACTCCCAGAGCCACACCAGGCCCCAGTTGCCTGCAAACTATCTTTATCCTTGAGTCCAAAAGCCCTGCCTCTTGGGTCTAATGGTGTCCCAGGAGGCCCTGCACTGTCACATAAATAGGCCCGGCAACCTGCTCCATTAATGGCCCTGCAGGCCCGGACTTGCCAGAAGCTCCGACAAACACAGGTTGCTGTCCGCTCCCCTGCCCTCATCCCCACTGTTCTCCTGAACATGGCAGGCTTCGGGAGACTGTGTCTTGGCCCCAGACTGTTCTCAAAACTGTTCTTCTACAGAAAGCAAGACTTTGAGGGAAAGATGTTGCATGCCCAGGGCTCAGGGGACATGACCTTATGAATTGTAATGGAGAATGCATTAGTTTCCTCCTAGTCTGAAGGATTTGTGTCATGGACCATTCCCCTACGTAAGCTTTCAGGCCTCCCAGGAAAATTATATGCAGTGGATATACCCTGATGGTACAGTTGTTGTGCATTGGGCTGCTAAGTGAAAAGTCAGAGGTTCTAATCCAATGACCATTCCATGAGCTGGCTATCTGCTCTAGAAAGCTGACAGCCTGGGAAGCCAAACCCTAAGGGGCAGTTCTACCTGTGGGGTCACCGAGACTTGGAATTGGCTCAATTGCACATAGCAACAACAGAGGAAATAACTACTCTACAGATATTGAGAAGTTCGCAAATAAGTTTGCTGTTACTGCTCTTTGAACATTTGTCTGATGTATGCATATACAGACCCACAGAGACACAACACACAGCAATGGTGGCTTCTTGCAGTGTTTATGAAAAAACACTGCTTCCTTTTCCTTCCATGGGGTGGCTGATGGATTTGAACTATTGACCTGGAGGTATCAGTCAAGTGTTTTAATCATCATGCCTTCCAGTATCCCTCTCAGCCCACAGGTATAAAAAAACAGACCTCTGGAGACTGTGCAATTGTCATACTTTAAAACAGTTGTTGGGGTTTTTTTTCCTAATATAAATTTTTTCTTTTATAGTAGCCTACATGCAAAGTTCTTAAACATTGTTTTCATATAGGATCTTTCCCATTTCTATAAACTACACCTCCCTCTATGCATCAAATTGTGCGGCCTTATGATCACTGCCCTCTCACCCGCTTGTCCTCACCCCCCTGCTCCCACTCTTGTCCCTTATATCTTCATACACGTTTTACTAGTTATCTATTTCTAAAATAATGGTCTTATATTTGTCCTTTTGGGACTGAGTTAGTTCACTCAGCATAATGCTCCCCAGTTCCTCTCAAGTTAGGTAGTAATTTACAAAATCACTGCTCCTGTGTGCTGCATAGTATTCTATCATGTGAATGTACCATAATTTCTCAATCTATTTGATTGTGGTTGGACATTTGGGCTGTTTCCATGCTCTTGTGATGGTGCATTTGCTGTTGTGAACATTGGTGCACAAATTTCTGTTTGTGCCTCAGTTCTCATTTTCTCAGAGTATAGTCCAAGCAGTAGAATAGCTGGGTCATATGGAATTTCTATGTTTAGCTTTCTGAGGAAATGCCGAACTGCCTTTCAGAGTGATTGTACCATTTTACAATCCCACCAACAGTGTATGAGAGTTCCTATCTTACCACATCCTCGCCAACATTTATTACTTGCTGTCCTGTTAAGCTTTGTCGCTGCTACTGGAGTGAGATAGTATCTCTTTGTGGTTTTGATTTGCATCTCTCTCATTGCCAGTGATTTGGAGCATTTCTTCATGTGTCTGTTGGCCATCTGAATATAGTCTCCACGAAAATTCTTTCCATGTCTTTTGCCCAATTTCTAATTGTGTTATCAGTCTTTCTCTTATGGAAGCCCTGCAGTATTCTATAAACTTTTGATATGAGATTCTTGTCTGAAATGTTTTTTCTCAAATCAGTAGGTTTTCTTTTCACTTTGTTGGGAAAAGTTTTTGATGCACAAAGCTTTTAATCTTTAGAAGGTACCATTCATCAATTTTATCCTCTCCAGATTGTGCATTTCTGGCTGGTTTTGACAGTCTCTTTATATCATAGACTAGGCTGACTAAGCTTGATCCCAGTTTGTCTCTGACAAACTTTATGGATCTGAGTTTTAGTCCCAGGTCTCTGATCCATCTTGAGTTGATTTTTGTGTATGGTGTGAGATGTGTATCCTATTTCAACTTTCTGCAGGTAACAGTCCATTTTGCCAGCACCATTTGTTGAAAAGGTTGTAATTTCCCTATTTGATAGGTTTGATTTCCTTGTCAAATATCAGTTGACCACAGATAGCTGGATCCATTTCTGGGTTCTCAATTCTGTTCCACTGGGCTATGTGCCTGTTGTTGTACCAGTACCATGCTGCTTTGGTTACTCTGCTGTTTTGAGGTCAGGAAGTACTATGCCTTCCACTTCATTTTTGCTTTTCAGGAGTGTTTTGTTTACTCGAGATCTCTTTCCTCTCCAAATAAATTTGATAATTTCCCTTTTGATCTCCTTAAAAAATTAATTTGGTATATGAATTGGAATTGTGTTGAACATGTAGATTGCTTTTGGTAGGATTGTCATTTTCACAATATTGAATCTTCCTGCACATGAACAGGGAACATTTTTCCATTTATTTAGGTCTTTTAATGTGTCTTGCATAAATATTCTGTCATTTTCTTTGTACAGGTCTTTGTGTCTCTAGTTAAGTTCACTCCAAAATATCTCAATCTGTGGTTGATTAAAACAGTTTTTGGAAGCGTGACAGCATTTTCCTTTAAGAAAATATATTATTACATGCATAAAAGTTGTAGAAATTATTCTCAGAAAGTATTCCTATCAGATTCATTCTAAACTCCTATCACTTCTCTGGATGATAAAGCTGCATTGTTGCTAAAATATGATGTTTCCAAATGTAAAAAGAGTGAATTAATAAATTAACACTGCCTTCTCCAAAACCCAAAGCAAAGCCGAGAGTCGATTCCAACTCAGAGTGACCTGTAGGACAGAGCAAAGCTGTCCCATGAGTTTCCAAAGCTGTAAATCTGAAGGAAGCTACCTTTAGCACTCAGAGAGAGTTCGACTCTTCATTCTAATCCTCACAGAGACTGCTCACATTTCTTCAAGCTCAGGGCGTGTGTGTGTGTGTGTATGTGTTGTTGTTGTTGTTTTTTTATTATTTCTTTTGTTTGTTTGTTGGCTTCCCCCCCCCCTTGTTGTGTACTGTCTAATTGGATCTGACTAGCACAGGAGGAAATTGCCCCTCCTTCTCCAGCAGAGCTGGAGAATCTGGTGGATTCGAACCACATGCCTTCAGGATTGCAACACTGCTTCTTGCCACTAGGCCACCAAAGCTCCCTTAACATTCAGGTTTGGTTTTGGGTTTTTTTAAAGTTAATATGATGAAAACAGCCCATAGATAACTCTCAACAAATAGGAAAAAAGCAGTTGTAAGAATGACTCTCAAGAACCTTGTTTCTGGTCTCAGTTTTGCTACAAACTTATCATGAGACAAAACTTCCCCATCCTTGCCTCTAAAGTGCACCCTGGCTGCACTGTTCAAAGACAGACTTGTTCTTTGGCAGTCTATAGTACAACTGATACTCTTCTTCAATACCGCACATCAAAGGCATTGATTCTTCTTCTGACATTCTTATTTGTCGCTGAGTTTTTAAATACATAGGAAGTAACTGAAAAGACATGGATCAGGCTCACCTTGGTCTTTAAACTGACATCCTTGCTCTTAAGAAATTTGGAGAGGTTCCTGACAGCAGATTTTCCAAATGTAACACATTGTTTGATTTCTTGATTGTTGCTACTTTTGTGTGTTGATTGTGGATACAAGTAGGATGGAATTCTTGACAACTTCAGGCTTTCCTCCACCTATCATCATGTTGTCCACTGGTTCAGCAGTGAGTATTTTGTTTTCTTTATGTTGACATTTAACTATACTGAAGGTTGTAGTCTTTGATCTTCTGCAGCAAGTTGCAGAAGATCAAAGACTACAACCTTCAATATGATTAAATCTTCTTCACTTCCAGCAAAGCAAAGTTGTGTCATCTACATAACACAGGTTGTTGATGAGTCTTCCTCCATTCCTGATGCCACCACATTCTTCTTTGAAGAGCCCAGTTTCTCAAAATTCTTTTCTCAGTATGCAAATTAAATAGGCATGGAGAAAGGGCACAACTCTGACACACACTTTTTCTGATTATAAACCATACAATATTCATCTCACATACTTTGAGTATGCTGTCAAGAGGGGTCAGTCGTTGGAAAAACACATCATTCTGAGAAATGTGGAGTGTCACAGAAAGAGAAGAAAACCCTCAACAAGATGCCCTGGCACAGTGACTGCAACAATGAGCTCAAGCTTGTCATATTGGATTGTGCAGGATGGGGCAAGAGTCACATTTGTTTTTAATGGGGTTCTTATGTGATACAGTTGACTCAATGGTACCTAATAACATCAATGTCATGACAAAAGACCCTTGTGGCACTTGGCTACTAGCAAAACAAAACAAAACAAAACACCAAAATGTCTCCATTTGAACCCACCAGTTGCTCCAATGAAGAAAAGTCTGGTGATTTGCTCCCATAAAGCGGATACCCTAAGAAACCCAGTAGTTCTAATCTGTCCAATAGGGTCACCATGAGTCAGAATCCATTCACTCAACAATAGTCATAAAACTCTTAAGAAGCTGCCCATATTTCCACTTCATGTCTTTATTCAATCAAAAAAAGGGGGAGGGAGGAAGCTGGACCAGATAATGTTACTCATTAAAAAATTATCACTGTGTATCTTTTCTTAGATCTGGAAGATGCTGGAGACCATGACAGCAAACACAAGGACGCAGTCAGGTCTTGGTCAGGGAGCTTCTTAGCTCAATTCCCAAATGTCCCAAATGTGTCTAACCCTCCAGGAGGAGGAGCTGCAGGAACATCTACAGACACAGGTGATTACAGCATGCTTTGTAAGTGCTGTAAGGGAGAGGTACAGAGTGAAGTACGGATGGGGTATGCCATTCATCCAGGCTTCAGTGAGGAGCCTGGGAAAGCTGCTTTAGGGAGCAAGCACTTGATGTAGATTGCAAAGGATAGGGATGAGTTAGCCAGGATTGGGGACTATGGTGGTCTCTGTGTTATGAAAATGGTTAACATGTCCAGAATGAAAAAGTTTGACTCTGGAGTCCACCACAGGTACCTTGAAAGAAAGTCCTGGTGCTCCCTGAAAGCTCGATGGACCACAGCTCTACTCTGATGCATGTGGAGTTGCTGCAATTCAGGCTTGATTAAGTGGGACTGGTTCAACCAGGTTGGGAAGGTAGCTAATGGGTGAATTCCATGAGGAAGGATGACAAGTTAGAGATGACATTCCAGTGAGGAAGAAAGCTCTGATGAAACCTGTTCAACATCACAGCAACATCAAACTTCCATTGACAGATGGCGTGTGTGAAGCGCCTTGGCCAGGAATTGAACTGGGATCTCTAGCATGGAAGGCTACAACTCCACCACTGAACCACTACAATAAACACAAACGTGATACTAGAATTGCACTAAAAGATGTAAGTAATGTTGCAGGAGAGTGACAGCAATAGTGGTTGCCCAGTGAGCTCTTTACATAGACTTTCTCCAACTAGCAACAAGTCTCCAGGACAGGTAAATTCTGCCATATTTTTATGAAAATATTTGAAGTTTACCAATATTTGAAGTCTATGAACTGCACCTTTTCCAATGAAGACACTTTTGTGAGTGCTATGCTAATTTTTTTCTACATATTGCTGTAAAAAATGTTCATGGGTCACTTACAAAAATACCTGGTGAGGGGAAGGAGCAGTTGCTGAACAAACACTGATGCACATGTTGAGTAAAAATGCAGTCTATAGGAGGAGAGCAGAGGGACCTGATGTAGGTTGAGGAGCAGCCATCAGGAAAGAACTTATTGAAATATCATTTTCTGTAAGATCCACCCAGATTTCCCCTATGGAAAGACAGGTGGAATCAAATCACCAACCTTTTGGTTAGCAGTGCAACTCATTATGCACTACACAACTATTCCTTCTCATTTTCTGTAAGACCCGAAGTTAAAGAATAACAGAGAGAGGGTTCCAGGTGAGGGCATGAAGACGAACTGGTCTCTTAGGAGCACTGAGGCCACCCTTCTTCCAGAAGAGATCCATTTGTTCTTTGGCAGTCCATGATGTATTCAATATTTTCCACCAACACTGTTCTTCTTTGGTCTTCCTTACTCATTATCCAACTTATTGAAGGACACAAAGAAGTATTAGAGGAATATGGAAGGAACACACAGAGTCACTGTACCAAAAAGAGTTGGTTCACACAAAGCCATTTCAAAGGGTAGCATATGATCAAGTACCAATGATACTTAATGGAACTCCAAAGCCTGAATGATGACCTTTAGTCACCATTGAAGCCTGGAATTAAACTCACCTGCCTGACTCCATTTTCAGACAAATAACAGGCAGGCCTGTAGGATTAATATCAACACCAGGGAGACACTCATTAGAATAGCTAACCATGTAGGGTCAAAAGAGTAGCATCTGCCCAACGTTAAATCCCAGAAGGCAAGAAGGGGTAGAATAGAATGATTAACAGGAACGAGAACTATAGGCAGGTGGTGGGACTGGTATGATTACATTGTGGGTATTGTAATTAATGCTATAAAAAAGATGTATATATAGGTGAATGGAAAATGAATTTGCTTTTTAAACTTTCACTCAAATCACAATTTAAAAAGTAATAATAATAAAATAGTTTTTTTTTAAAAAAAGAGCAATTAATATTGAAGGAAGAAGCACAAGCTGTACTGAAGACATTGACAAAAAAATAAGGCTACAGGAAAAGATGGCCTATCAACTGGTGCCATAGTGCTGTATCTCATGAGTCCTCAACTTCAAATGCAAACCAAACCCACTGTTCTGTCAAGTCAGGTTCCTGAGGCTGTAAATCTTTGTGGAAGCAGATTGTTCACCTTTCTCCCTCAGACAGAAGGGCATCCTTTGGACAGCAGCACAACTCCCTACACACCATACTATCAGAGCTCAATGGATACCCACTTAGAATACACAACGATAAAGTAGTTTCTTTCCCTCTATAATTCTGAAAATGGTCCTATCTGATTTTAAGACATTTCATGTGAATTGTAAAGTATTTTCAGTGAGTGAAAAACAGTATCTCTTATGCTAGATAAATTCTGGTTAACCAGTATATTTACTATTTGAGACTATTGAGACAGCATGCTGTATCAACATAAGGTAATCAAAATGATGTGACATTTTTATAGCTAAGTGGTTTGTCTTTCACTTTTATAGTTGTTGTTGCTGTTGTTGTTATGTGCCGTCGAGTCATTTGCGACTCATAGCGACCCTATATACAATAGCCCTAAACCCTGCTCTATCCTGTGC
>NW_006399885.1:9162854-9164330 GCF_000299155.1 Elephantulus edwardii | reverse complement strand
TCCACACAGTCAAATGCCTTTGCATAATCAATGAAGCACAGATAGACATTTCTCTGGTACTCCCAGCCAAGATCCATCTAACATTAGCTACAATATCCCTAGTACCATGACCCCTTCTAAATCCAGTCTGGACTTCTAGCAGTTCTCTGCTGATGTACTGTTCCAGTCATATCAGAATAAATGTTTAGTCAACAAAGTAGACTACAAATTTTTTAAAAACTTATAAGGAGTGTTTTTAGTAGAATTATTAACACAAAATCTTTTTTCCTTCTTTCCTTACTAATTACTTATATGCAATTATGAACTCCATGCTATTCTTCAAATCCTGGTTCATTCAAAACTTTCAGACACAAAATAAATTGTAGGTCTGTCCATTCTCCTGAGTTCCCAGAAACAGTGGTATGAGAGGCACCCTCGGCCTGTTCACTTGGCAGCCAACAAATACTGATTAAGTCTGGTGGCCTAGTGGCAAGAAGTTGTGCTGCAATTCCAGAGGCACACAGTTCAAATCCACCAGCTGCTCTATGAAAAAAGAATGGACAATTTCCTCCCATGCAATTAACTGCCTCTGAAAACCTATCAAAGGGACAGCTATCAGTCGGTTTCGACTTGAAGGTCCACAGCAACAACCGTGGATGAAGTTTTGTCTCACATACTTTGAGAATGTTGCTAGGAAAAACTATTCCTTGGAATAGCTTGGAAGGGTAGAGGGTCAGCGAAAATGAGGTAGATTTTCAATCAGAAGGATCAACACAGTGGCTGCAGCAATGAGCTCAAGTATGTCACAATGATGAGGATGTCACAGGATAGGACAGGTTTAGATCTGTTGTTCACAGGGTCTCTGTGAGTCATACTCAATGGCACCTAATAACAATTGGTGACGAAAATATTGAATATATCACAGACTTCCAAAAGAACAAACAAATCTGTCTTTGATGAAGTATAGTCTGAATATTCCTTAGCAATAAGGATAGCAAGACTGGGTCTTATGTACTTTGTACGCTATCAGGAGGCCACTCTCTAGAGAAGGACATCATGCTTGGAAAAGTGGCAGGCCAGCAAAAGAGAAAAAGACCTTCAATGAGATGGAGTGAAATAGTGACCCCAGTGGGCTTATGTACAATGGAGACTGTAATGATGGCACAGGATCAGGTAAAATTCTGTTCTGTGGTACCCTAGGTTGCTATGAGCTGGAACAACTCAACAGCACCTAGCAACAGTAGCATTACACTTCAGGCATTATTTTAATTCCTGGGAACTTAAAAGCAGTTAAGACATAGACCACACTCTAATTCAGTATTAGTTCTAATGAGGAATTTGTGGTGGTGGTGGTGGTGATGGTGGCGGTAGTGGTGGCGATGGTGGTGGGTGGTGGTGGTGGTGGTGGTGGCGGTGGTGGTGGTAGTGGTGATGGTGGTGGTGGTGGCAGTGGTGGTGGTAGTGGTGATGGTGGTAGTGGTGGTAATGGTGGTGGTG
>NW_006399885.1:9113505-9161817 GCF_000299155.1 Elephantulus edwardii | reverse complement strand
GGTGGTGGTGGTGGTGGTAGTGGTGGTGGTGATGGTGACAATTTGGCTCTGGCTCACGGTGACTCATGCATAATAGAAAGAAAATTACCTGTGTCTGCACCATCTTCACAATGTTTGGTCTGCTGGAGTCCGTTGTTTCACCCACTGTATATTCTGAGCAACTTCCAACCTAGAGGGAGACTCAATTGCACAGGAGGAGATTGCCCATCTTTCTCCTGCAGAGCGGTGGGTCAGTTTGTACTGCCAGAGAACCATGGTCTTTGCATTAGTAGAACCAAATCCCTACTGCAAGCCGGAAGAGTTCCCTATCCTTTGTTTAGTGAGGCAAGATGATGTTTTCCTTTTGTGATTGGTCCATTTCACTTAGCATGTTTTCCATATTCTTCCATGTTGTGGTGTGTATCAGGAACTCATGTCTCTGTATGTCTACCTAGTCATCAGTTTGATGAGTGGGGTTGTTCCGGAACTCTTTGAAAGAACCACCTGAGGTGTAGACAGGCAGAATTAGCATATTTCTGAATTCAACACATCTAATTCTCAGCTGGAAGAAGTTTTGGGATTGAATAGCTTCATTTGTACAGAATGAGAGCTGGTAATGTCCAAAATTTCTGTGAGTCTGTATTGCCCAGAAGGGAGTGTTGTCTCTGTGACAGGTCACAAAAGATATGGGGTTGACTCCAGGAAGGAACAGAGCAAGCAGATGGTACCTGGAGACCTGCATCACCTGCCCAAACAGGAGATAATGGAACAGCAGGCATGGAACTCTCCTAACCTTATTACAAACCCTCTCAAGCCATTACATCCAATTATGAAAAAGAGGCTGGGAGGTTAATACAAGAGCCTGGATTGCAGAACAGTTAATGAAATCACAATGAAAGAATTCAATGACCACAATCAATTATTAATAGAAAATTTGATTGAATAATGGGAAATAATGTTACTGCATTCAATTTTCTAAAAGATGTATTGCTTTTCTCATTCAATATACATTCAGCAAAGCCTTAGTATTTGCTGCATTTCTGTTTTCCTCCCTTCTGATAGTCTGTTTCTACAAGCTCTTCCCATCAATCATTTGCCTAGAAGTCATCCTTCATCAAGATGGAATAATAGCACTTCATGGCCTAATTGGTCCATGCCCCAAACCAAATGTATTGTCAATGGGGTGATTGTGATTCACAGTGACCCCGCTGGACAGTCAAAGCCATACACAAGCAAGTACCAATTTGAGCTTTTTTTATCATGAAAAAGAGATTGCATATCTCGGACTTTTTTAACTTTTTTTATCCTGAATTGAGTGATAGATCTACAAAGCAGAGAAATTTTCCACTCCACAATTCATACATACTTTGCTTCACGACATTATTTGCACTTCCCTCAATGTAACAGTAATCTCCCCACTTCGCCCCTGTGTTCCCCGTTTTCATTCTTCCTTCTTTCCTCCATGCCTTCTGAATTTGTCCTGGGGAAAATGCTACCAGTTTGATCTCAAATATTTGATTGTTCTAAGGACTTCATATCTCCTTAGTGTTGTTAGCTTTATTTATATTGTTAAGTGTTATCAAATTAGTTGATTCTAGTGACTAGATCTATTGTTTGGCTGAAAATTGAGCCATGGATTTCACTACAATCAGTAAGCCTAGTCTTTTTTAATTGGCTTTTAATTTTGTTCCACATTTCCCCCCATACACCAAGGCCTTCTAATATGGTCCCTTTCAGGGAGGTTGTGGTGTCAGCTGGGCACCTTCAGATGCAGGGCAGGAAGGCTTGTTGTCTGTTACTCTTTTGAACTGATGGTTTCTGGGTATCTTTGCTTTTGTTCACTCTTCTCTGCTCCAGATGAACAAACTATGGAAGCGACCAATATGGTTGCACTTTAGGTAGTCACCGGCATCACAGCTTTTTAAAGAGTCTAGCTTTTCAGTTTGCTCGGCTCCACGGTCAATACTCTTGGCATCAGTAGCCAGGAAATCAAAAAACATATTGTGATGGGAAAGTCTGCAGTTAGGGACCTCTCCAAAATACTCAAGAGCAACAGTGTCTCTCTGGAGACTAAGGTGCGCCTGATACAGGCCATGGTTTTTGCAATCACTTGTTTTGCATCAGAGGGTTGGACAATGACTAGGGAGGATAGAAGGAGAATTGACGCCTTTGAGCTGTGGTGCTGGAGAAGAGTATTGAATGTATCATGGACCGCCAAGAAAACAAACAGATTCATCCTAGAGAGGGTTAAACCAGTCTGCACCTTGGAGGCAAGGATTCTGAGGCTTCGTCTAACATACTTTGGACATGTTGTAAGGAGAGACAGGTCTTTAGAGAGGGACATCATGCTGGGTAGAGTAGAGGGACAGCGCAGGAGGGGAAGACCCTCTATGAGGTGGATTGATTCAGTGACTGGGGTAATCGGGATGGGTGTGTCAGAGGCAATGAGATTGGCACAGGATAGAGCACGGTTTAGGGCTGTTGTACGTGGGGTCGCTATGAGTCGCAAACGACTTGACGGCACATAACAACAACAAACAACAACAGCTTTTCAATTGCTATAAAATGTTACAATTATCATCAGTGTAAGACATCTTACATTTAAAATAAACCAAGTCAGCTTGTCCAAGGACCTGCATACAGTCTCTTCTTCCCAGCAGAGGGGGCTGGCCAGCAGTTCATTCTGTTCTGGGCTTGTTGTCTTCTGCACGCATGGCGAGAAGCACTTTGTGGTAACCAAGCTGGCCTTAGTTCCTGGTTCCTGAGAGGAGGACCGTTCCAGGCTAAGGAGTGGGGCTGACCAGACCAAGAGGGACCACCTGGAGACAGAAGCTGACTGTGCCTCCAGATGAGGGATGTCATTTGTCATGACCACAGACATAGAGAGGCCTTGGAAGATTGAGGCTCAGTGAAGCTTCCTGGGTGGAGTGAGTAGACATCTGCTCTGGAAAGAACCAGCATGTTCTAGTTGATAGAAGCTCTTCACTTAGGCCCCTCCTGGCCTTCACCTCATATGTTTGTATCTTCACAAAACAAGGAGCCCTGGTGATACCGGTTTTACGATTTCCTAACTGGGTCAAGGGGTTTAAACCCACTCTCTGCTCAGCAGGAAAGAAGACCTGGCAATCTACGCTCATAAAGATGACAGTCTGGGGAATCCTGTGGGGTAGTCCTGCTCGGTCACATGGGGTCATTTGAGTTAGAATCCACTTGATAACACATAACCACCACAACAATAGATTAAAGATAACCTGTTCCCCACAGTTTATGGGTATCTGCTGACCTGGCACTGAGTGAATGGGATGAGTGTCAGCCCATGTGTATCAGAGCAGAACCGTGATCCAGGGAGTTCACAGTGGCTGAGCCTTTTTAAAAAGATTGCTAGGGTTTTCTTCCAACGTACTTCTGGATGGGCAAAGTAAGAGGGATTACATCTCACATAACCTGGGAATGTTACCAGGAAGGACAAGTCCCTGGAGAAGTACATCAGGCTTGGTAGAGTGTTAGATTAAGACCCCAACAAGCTAGATTGACCCGTTAAAGTGAGCTCAAACACAGCAATGGCTGTGCATATAGCTCAGGACCAGGCAGTGTTTGGTACTGTCTGTTGTACATCAGGTTGCTATGAGTCGGAGTAGACTCAACGGTACCTACCAACAATAACAATATACATTAGCAAAGGAGCCGTGGTGGCGCAGCGGCTTCAGTGCTCAGCTGTTAGCCGAAAGGTTGGCAGTTAGAGTCTACCCATCCGCTCTGAGGAGCAAAGACCTGGTAATCCACTCTCCTAAAGACCTGGTAATCCACTCTCCTAAAGATTCCAGCTGCTCTATCTCATGGGGTTGCTATGAGTTGGAATCAATCTGATGACACCTAATAGCAATAACCCACAATAGAAAGTCAGGAGAGTGATGGAGAGCCTCAGAGGATTAGAACACAAGATGGCAGAGGTGGAGCAGTGGGCGCAGGGAAGTGCAAAGGAGGCTGGGAGAGCAAGTCTCTGACCAGCAGAAGGGACAAGACAGCCTCTTATAACTAACATCTAGGGGAGGTCCTGTCAGGACCTGGACGCTAGGCTATTTCTCTTTGTATCTTAATAGGTGAAGGATTCCTGGTGGCAAAATTGGTTACATGTTGTACTGCTTCCCAAAAGTTCAGCAGTTTAAACCCCCCAGCCACTCCTTGAGAGAATGACGAGGCAATCTGCTCCAGCTAAGATTTACAGCCTCAGAAACCCAATGGAGGGCTCCATGAGTTGGTCTCAAGCCAACCCCAGTGGATTTTATTTTGGTTCTCTTAATAGGGAGCTCTGATGGCCTTGTGGTAAGAAGCGGCACTGTAATCCCAAAGTCATACGTTTCAAATCCACCAGCTTCTCTGCAGAAGGACAGACAATCTCCTCCCAAGTAATTAACTGCCTCTGAAAGCCTGAAAATTTTCTAGAGGATCAGCTATGGGTTGGTTCTGACTCGTCGATACCCGACAACAGCAATAGATGGATGACAGCCAAGTTGTGGCTCTTTGTTTCTGCCTTTATCCATAAGGTTTTCAAGGGCCCATGATTTCAGAAGTGGATGGCCAGGCCTGCTTCCCAGTCTGACTTTGTCTAGAAGTTCTCCTGAAACCTGCTGCCATGAGTGACCGTGGTGGTATCTGAAATACTGGTGACATAGCCTCCAGCATTGCAGCAACATTAATGACACCACAGGTTGAAAAATTATAGCAAAAGGTAGAACCAAGTGATCTATGAGGTTTTTTGCTCTGGAAAACTCAAGGAGGACAGAATCCGAACAAAATGTGAGAACTAATGAGCAAGGAAGGAAGCACCCAGACATACTCAGAGCTCCCACCCCACTGCTGTACAAGGCAAGTCGCCAATTAGGTGCACGTATGCAGGCTCCAGATAGGTTTTGTTCTACCCTCTTATGTCCTTGAGCATAGGCAAGTAGGAATCAAGAAATAAAAGCCTGTATTGAAGGAGGAAAACGTGCCATCAAGGACCTGTTTAGAGTGCTAATGAGCAAGGATGTTACTTTAAAGACTAAGGGGTGCCTGACACAAACCCTGGCATTTTCAATTGCTTCATGTCCATGTGAAAACTGGGCAGTCAATAAGAAAGACCAAAGAAGAATTTGTACCGTTGAATGGCGGTATTGGCAAAGAGTATCAAATATATCATGGACTGCCAAAAGAGCAAACAGATTTGAAAGAAGTGAAGCCAGTGTACTCTTTAGAAGTAAGGAAGGTAAGACTTGGTATCACAGGTTTTTGCATGTTATTAAGAAGGACAGAATGCTTGGAAAATTAGAGAAGCAGTCAAAGAGAGGAAGCCCCTCAAGGAACTGGATTGACACAGTGTCAGCAGCAATGGGCTTAAGGACTTCAGAGATTGTAAGTATGGAACAGGATGGGCAGGGTTACGTTCCGTTGCTGATGGAGTCACTATGTGTTGAAGCTGAGTCAACAGCACCTGACACATCACAGTAGTGGGTCCTGAGCTCTAATGCAGAGCTACTCGACTATTTCTGTCTGCTAGACACACTCATCTTACCCCAGCCTCTGCCCTCACTGCAGGGCCACCAGGACAGGTTGACCAAATATACTTATGAAAGTACCTAGCCACTGTTGAACAAGGACCCCTGCTGAACACAATGTTTAAGACTTCAGCTGCCTGTCAAAAGGTTGGCTGTACAAATTCATAAAGCAGTTCCATGGAAGAAAGGCCTGGTAATCTGTTCCCAGAAAGATTAAGACTCGAAAACTCACAACTTTGTAGTCAACTTCAACTCACGGTGACACTGGAAGGGCTGTCAGGGCTTAAACCTGTACTGTCTCATCATTCTTCCTTGGAGCCACTGGTGGATTCAAACTGTCAACCTTGAGTTACCCGCCCACTGCTTAATTAATTTCACTGACAAGGCTTCTTTATAAAGATTTAAAACTATACACATGGAGGTAAAAATATATAGGAAAAACCTCACTGCTGTCAATCTGAGTCTTATTCGTGGTCACCCTCCACTGGGTTTTCAAGCCTGTAAGTCTTCACAGAAGGAGAATGCCCATCTTGCCTCTGCAGAGCAGCTAGTGGATTTGAACTACTGACCTTTTGGTCACATTATGTGCTATGTCACCAGGACTCCTGCCATAGATTACAACCTAGAAAAATCCTATGGGAGTGTTCTGGTTTGTCAAGCAGGGTCACTATTAGTTGGAAGTGACTCAACAGCTTAAAAATCAACAACTGAATTTCCCTTTGAACAAAAAATTTCCTTCACGTCCCTTATTGTCATTCCCATTATGGCTGGTTTATGAGCTCTGCATCCCCCTCTCTCACAAGTTGATGAAATTTAAAAGGACATAAGTTCCCCTCGTTTTGTGTGCTGTTGCGGCCACTGCATCTAGGATGTTTGGCATAATCTCCCCACGTGCCACAACATACAGTAAATCCCCAGGGGTTATGAATGTCTAATTTAAGGACAATTCCTACTTGCCCTTTAATGTTATGTAAATTTACTCTCACTTTGAAATAACACTTTCCTTCGGAAAACAAAACATAAGGAAATCCACTACCATAGATTTGGGCTCCTAGCAACCCTCCTTCAGTTTCTGAGATTATAAATCTTTATAGGAACAGATTGCCTCGTTTGTCTCCTGCGGAGAAGCTGGGGACTTTGAACTGACCACCTTTTGGTTAGCAGCCCACCACATCATGAACTGAGAGCAGGCCCTGTGAGCCAGCCCGTAACCACCATCCGCTTCACTTGCTGCATGTGCAGCTTGTGGATCAAAAGGCTATGAGCCTTTTCTTGCACTAAAATGAAGCTGAATAAGTCTGAATAAGAACTACATGCACCTGTCCTGGCTTACCTACAAATCTGACTTAAAGATATATGTTTTGAACACAAGGCCTGCTGGTCTGTCAAGGAGACTGCTATTGTCTAGAAGACAATTGCCTGGAAAAGCACTAAACATTTTTGAAGCAAGGCTTTTGGAATTATCCTTAGGCATTGTCCAGAGGATTCAGGAGCAAAAGAAGCATTAATGCTTTTCTACAGCCAAGAATAGAAATGAAACAGGACTATGTTAATATGTACAGAATCAGCTAAATCCCAGCTAAATGCTTTTAAGTGACTGACTCTTGAATTTTTAATTGCCAAGCTTCATGCTTCTCCTGCATTGGCATATGTCAGTTTGTTAAAGTCAAAGAAGCAGTCCTTTGTTGTAAAAGCTGGAGATTTTCCCCATCCAAGTGTTACTAACAGAGAAAGTTGCATTTCAAATAGGTACACACATTTTTTCTAAAATATGTAATATTTTTACATTTTCTGTGCTGCAATCCCAAAGGCAACACCAGCTGCTCTGAGAGAGAAAGATGGGCAATCCCCTCCCATGTGATTTATGGCTTCTGAAAACTCAGCTTTGGGTTTGTTCTGACTCAATAGCAAACAATAATAACAACAGTTATAGATAAGGATGCTTTGTTGGCCCAAGCTGTAAGGAGTTGCTTTGCCAACCCAAAGGTCCACACCTCAAATCCACCAGCTGCAATGCTGGAGAAAGATGAATAGTCTCCTCCCATGTGATTCAGTGCCAGTTATGAGTTGATTCTAACTTGACAGCACATCACAACAGCAGTAATGTTGTTGTGTGCCATTGAGTCACTTGTGACTCACAGCTACCCTATGTCCAACAGCCCTAAACTCTGCTCTGTCCTGTGCCAATCTCACTGTCTCCGATACACCCAACCCGATTACCCTAGTCACTGAATCAATCCACTTCACAGAGGGTCTTCCCCTCCTGCGCTGTCCCTCCACCCTAACAAGCATGATGTCCCTCTCCAAGGACCTGCCCCTCCTTACAACATGTCCAAAGTATGTCAGACGAAGTCTCAGAATCCTTGCCTCCAAGCAGCAGCCCAGTTTAACCCTCTCCAGGATAAATCTGTTTTTCTTAGACGTCCATTGTACACTCAATACTCTTCTCCAGCACCATAGCTCAAAGTCATCAATTCCCCTTCTATCCTCCCTAGTCATTGTCCAACTCTCTGATGCATAACAAGTGATTGCAAAGACCATGGCCTGTATCAGATGCACCTTAGTCTGAAGAGAGTACTTTGGAGAGGTCAGCAGACTTTCCCATTGCAATGCATCTTTTAATTTCCTGGCTGCTGGTGCCAAGTGTGTTGACTGTGGAGCCAAGCAAACTAAAGCTGTGAGCAATCTCAATCTCTTCACCGTCCATCCTGATGCTGCCAGTTGGTCCAGTGGTGAGAATTTTTGTTTTCTTGATATTGAACCTCAATCCATATTGAAGGCTGCAGTCCTTGACTCTCTGCAGCAAGCACTTCAGGTCCTCCTCACTTTCAGCAAGCAGCTGCCTGTTCTGTGCCATCATCATAATTTCTGCTGTACTGGACCCATTGTTGTAGCTCTGTGTCAGTCCGCCTCATCGAGGGTCTTCCTCTTTGTCATTGATCTTCTGCTTTACCAAGAATGATTGTCATTCTCCAGGGACTGGCCTCTCTTGACAACATGCCTCCAAACCATCTCACTGCCACACACTCAACTCTGATTCACTGCCATCCTCTAAGATATAGTAAACGTGCCTCATAGGCTTCCAAGGCTATATATGGGAGTAGATGACCTCATCTTTCTTCTGTGAAGCAGTTGGTGGATTCAAACCACCAACCTTTCAGGCAATACTTAATACTGCACCCTGGGGACACCTTGTTCTAGGACACAGACCCTAGGTCCTTCTGATTCAAGAGGAACTTCCATTGGGTTTCAAAGGCAATAGTCTTTATGGGTGGAGGCTGCCCATCTTTTCCCACAAGCAGCTGGTGGATTTGAGATGCCAATCTTTGAGTTGGCACTATACCACTGGGACCTGTAATTAAGCTCAGTAAAATGTCTTCAGCAAACGAAATGGATAGCCCCCCTAAGCACAATGAATTAACGTGAGCTACTGTCAGCTTGGCTCTAACTCATCACACACACACACACACACAGAGAGAGAGAAAGAGAGAGAGAGAGAGAGAACAGGGCTCCAAGCATTTCAGGGCCTCGTGTCATCTGTACAGATGAGCTCGAGTTCACTGCGGTGGCCACCATGCATCCCCAGCACCCTTCATCCTGGGAGCTCATCTTCCGGCATCAACCACAACCGACATGGAGTAGGTTCCAAGGCTGTAGACTTTCTCCTCAGAATCGCCGGTGGATTCAAACTGAAGGGCATATGCAAACCTCACGTGGGCAACACAATTCACTATGGACTATGCCTCCAGAATTTGCTGTTCTAACATTTTATTGAATGATATTCTGCTGTGATCTATTGGGTCTTTATTGGCAAATTTCTGGAAGTTGATCATCAATAAGTTAAGAGTCTGAATCTCCTCAGATCATTCCACTCAGTTTGCCACTAAAGAAATAAAATAAGAATAAAGAACAGCTCTCTGTTTAGAGAAACTGACATTTCAGATAAGGGACGGTGCACCTGTATCCCAATCCTTTCAGCTTGCTTATCCAAAAAAACCAACCATCATCTCTCCTTTCTTCCTTACACTTGTGTCTTCTGTTCTGCTTTTTGGCTGAGCACATCAGCCTTACCTATGACTCTTAGGGCTTCTCACCCCTCCTTTCCTACTCTCAGCATTCCCAGTTATCTACCAGAGAACTCATTGTCAAACTCATTTTCACCTTCAAGTCCAAATTCATCCTCAGCAAACTCCCTGTGCACAGTGAACACGCAGGTGCAGAGAGAAATAGTCTAGACTTGAATTTCAGGCTGCTTAAATCATGTTAGGAAAATAAAGGCAAGTTTTGCCATTAGCATCAACTTCATGGCAGTGGGTTCAGTTTTTTTACTTTTAAGCAACCCATCTTGAAGACTAAACTGAGTATCACTTCCTGATTACAGATGACGCTGAAGTAGCCTGGAGTTGTGGACAATTGTTTATGCCAGGAAATAAAATCTTCAAAACAAGGGGAGCTCTGGTGGCCTAGTGGTAAGGAGTTGCAACTACAATCCCAGAGGCGCATGGTTCGAATCCACCAGATGCTCTGCCGGGGAAGGAGGGACAATCTCCTCCTGTACCAGTCAGATCTGATTTGACAGTACACTCACACAAAAATAATGAAATTTAAAAAAAAAATCTTCAAAACACACCTCCTCAGAATGTAATGAGAGATTCCCAGCAGGGATGGGAGTTTGCTTTAATCACACGTCTTCTGGGCAAGTTCAGTGACAAATCGCAGCTCTGTGTCTCATGCAATTCACTCAAGAAGGGCTAATGCTAACTAGGGTAACTCTTGAACTCTTGACTCTGTGTATGCATGGAAAGGTAGATAATAGATAGATAGATAGATAGATAGATAGATAGATAGATAGATAGATAGATAAAAGATTGAAACTGTAAATGTTTCATCTTACTTGGATCCATAATAAACACACTTGGTAGCAGCAGTCAGAAGTTCTTGAGACATATTGCACTGGGAAAGACTAGTCAATAACCTCTCTAAATTACTGAGAAGCAATGATGCTCATTTAAAGACTAAGGTACCCCTGATTCAAGCCATGATCTCTTCAATCACTTGCTGTGCTGTTGAGAGGTGGACCATGAATTAAGACAAAAGAAGAGGAATTGACTTCTTTGAACTGTGATGTTGGAGAAGAGTACTAAATATCCCATAGACTGTCAAAAGAACAAAGGACTACGTCTTGGAGAAGGTACAATCAGAGTATTCCTCAAAGGCAAAATGATAAAGCTTCATCGCCCATAGCTTGGGCATGTTGCTAGGAGAGGCTGTTCTTTGAAGAGGGACATCAGGTGAGGAATGGTAAAAGAGAGGAAGATCCTCCACCAGGTGGATTGACCCGATGATGCTGCAATGGGCTTGAGAGTGTCAGGATGATAAGGAGGGCACAGGATAGGACAAAGTTCAGATCTGTTGTTCACAGGGTCTCTGTGAGTTGTGCGCACCTCAGTGGAATCTAACACTGTACCACAATATAAATATATGAGGAATACTAGTAGCCTTTGTGAGGAGAGACCAGTGCTGGGAGAGGGACATCATGCTTAGAAGGTTGGAGGAAGAGAGGAAGACCCTGGATGAGATGGTTTGACTCAGTGACTAGGACAATGGGGGTACAAATGTCAGAGACAATAAGATTGGCTCAAGATAGAGCAGAGTTCAGAGCTGTTGTACATGAGGTCCCTATGAGTCACAAGTGACTCGATGGCATATAACACCACCACCAAGTGATTACTTTTGGTTAGAGGTTAAAAGCTTGACTACTAACAAGGTCAATGGTTCAAACCCGTAGTCGCTCCTTGGGAGAAAGGTAAGGCAGTGTGCTCTGGAAAGAGTGTTGTTGTTGTTGTTGTTGTTGTTGTTAGGTGCCATTGAGTCAAGCACGACTCAGCCACTCTGTGAACAAAATATCTGAACCCTTTTCTATCCTGCACCATCTTCACACTTCCTGACAAAAAAGAGCCCATTGCAGCAGTCAACTTCATTGCATTCAATCCACCTGGTTGAGGGTCTTCCCATCCTTCCCAGCATCATGTCTGTCTCTAAGGACTAGTCCCTGCTAGCAACATGCCCAAAGAATGAGAAGCAAGGCCTCATCATTCTTGCCTCCAAAGAGCTCTTTGGTTGCATCCTCTTCAAAACCTATCTATTTGTTCTCTTGGCCATCCATGGGAGGTGTCAATTCTTTTTCTGTCATCCTTGTTCACTGTTCAGCCCTCAGATGCATAGCAAGTGAAGACTATGACCTGAATCAGACACACCTTAGTTCTCAAACTGACCTCATTATTCCTCAATAATTTGGAGAAGTTCCTAACTGCAGGTTTTCCCAATGCAATGCACCTCTTTATTTCCTGACTGCTGGTACCAAGAGTGTTGTTTGTGGATCCAAGCAAGGTGAAACTGTTGACAGTTTCAGTCTCCTCTACACCCATTATGATGTTGCCTATCACTCCAGTGGTAAGCATTTTTGTTTTCCTGAATTTGAGATGCAATCCATATCAAAGTCTGCATTCTTTGAACTTTTACAACAAGTGTTTCAAGTCCACCTCACTTTTAGCAAGCAAGGCCGTGTCATCTGCATGAGACAGGTTATTTATGAGTCTCCCTCCAATCCTGAAGCCACACTCCTCTTCACAGAGTCCAGCTTCTCAGATAATTTGCTCAGTGTACAGACTGAAAAGGTATGGAGAGAGAATACAATCTCGATGCACTCCCTTCTCAATTTTAAACAATGCAGTGTTCTCTTGCTCTGTTCACCCAACAGCCTCCTGGTCCAAGTATAGGTTCTGCCTGAGCACAATTAAGCCGATGGGACTTTTTGAAAAGACACAAATGATGACTTTACACATGGATCTCACATATTGGGTGGCATAGGAATCAGATTGACAACATCTATGAAAGAAATTGTTGGAGAAGTTCACTATCAGCAATCAAAACTAGGCTGGGGCAGACTGGATCAGATTATCAATTACTAATATTCCCTTTTGTGTGGGGAGACACAATGGGAAAGATTTAGCTTATGGAAGTTAAACCATGCCTTGGTTCTGAAATCTGGTTAGTTTTAATTGTTTTTGGTCAAACATTCTTCAAAGTGGCATAGCGCTGGTCTGGCCATTTGCTGTTCAGACGTAGTTTGTCGTTGCTGTGATTCTGAACACTGTGACATGGGTGTGTAAAAAACAATAATGGTTATGCATGGTGGACAGTGTTTGGTGGAGCTCCCCCCAAGAAACAAGCTTGGAAGCAGGAGTGGCATCCACTTCCGAAATACCTTGCCCCCGGAAACCCTAGAACTTGGAGAAACAATGAAAGTCATACAAGTGTTCAAGTCTTTCGTTCATAGGGTCACTATGAGTTGTCTATGACTCGATGGCACTTAACAACAACAACATATGCAAGTTCAAATGGAGGCTAAAGAAAATTAAAAATAAGTCCACAAGAATTAAGATCTTTAATCCATTCTATCTGAATTTCAAGATCATTTTAGGAATAGATTTGAGGCATTGAATACCAATGATCGAAGACCCAATGAGTTGTGAGATGATATCAAGGATATTATCCATGAAGAAAGCAAAAGCCAGTACAAGAACAGAACAGAAAGAAAAAATAAAAATGGTTGTTAGAAGAGGCTCTAAAAATTGCACTGGAAAGTCAAGAAGCCAAAATAAAAGGAAAACATGCTGAAACAAAAGAGCCGAGAAGATTTCAAAGGGCAGCTCAGGAGGACAAAGCAAAGTATTATAATGGCATGTGCAGAGAGCTGGAAATGGAGAATAAAAAAGAGAGACCTCACTCTGCATTTCTCAAGTTGAGAGAACTGAAAAACGAATTTAAGCCTCATGTTGCAATATTGAAAGATGCTCTGGGCAATGTATTGAATGACTCAGCATCAAGAGAAAATGGAGAGAGGACTTTTATCATTATCTCCTTTTAAGGAAGAGGGTCTGTCCCTCTGGGGATGTAGTTTTCTAATAAATGTATCATAACTATTTACCCTAAATACAGGAAACCAAAAGGGTCGAACTCGCTCAGCATTTCTTAAGCTTAAGGAACTGAAGAACAAATTCAAACCTCGAGTTGCTATAATCAAGGATGCGTTAGGCAGAATATTAAATGATTCAGGAAGTGTCAACAGAAGACGGAAAGAATAAACTGAGTCATTATATTAAAAGGAATTGGCAGACACAGAAGAATTTAATGAAACAACATATGAGCAAGAGACTATGGTGATGAAGGAAGAAGTTCAAGCTGCTTTGAAAGAAATAGCAAAAAATAAGGCCCCAGGAATAGATGGTATACCAATTGACATATTTCAGCTAACAGATGCTGCCCTGGACGTGCTCACCAAGTTGTGTCAAGAAATCTGGAGAATAACCACTTGGCCAACTGACTCGAAGAGATCTAAATTTGTTCACATTCCAAAGAAAGGTGATCCAACAGAGTGTGGAAACTATAGAACAATATCATTGATTTCACATGGAAGCAAGATTCTACTGAAGATTATCCAAAAACGACTGGAACAGCACATCAGCAGGGAATTGCCAGAAGTCCAGGCTGGGTTTAGAAGGGGTCGTGGTACTAGGGATATTGTAGTGATGGATCTTGGCTGAAAGCAGGGAGTACCAGCGGAATGCCTATCTGTGCTTCATTGACTATGCAAAGGCGTTTGACTGTGTGGATCATAACACACTGTGGCTGACTCTGAGAAGAATGGGAATCCCAGAACACTTGATCATGCTAATGCGAAACTTATACTTGAACCAAGAGGCAGTTGTCAGAACAGAGAAAGGGAATACTGCATGGTTCAAAATTGGGAAGGGCATATGCCAGGGATGTGTCCTGTCTCCATACCTTTTCAACCCTTATGCAGAACAGATCATCGAGGAGGCTGGGCTCTATGAAGAGAAATGTGGCATCAGGATTGATAGAAGATCCATAAACAATCTGCGTTATGCAGATGACACAATCCTGCTTGCTGAAACTGAGGAGGACCTGAAGCGCTTGCTGGTGAGGGTCAGGGACTGCAGCCTTCAATATGGATTGAAGCTCAATGTCAAGAAGACAAAGATTCTCACCACTGGGCCAATTGGCAGCATCAGGATGGATGGTTGAAGAGATTGAGATAATTCACCGCTATAGTTTGCTTGGCTCCACAATCAACACTCTTGGCACCAGCATCCAGGAAATTGAAAGACGTATTGCCATGGGAAAGTCTGCTGTTAGGGACCTCTCGAAAGTACTCAGGAGCAACGATGTGTCTCTTGAGACTAAGGTGCGTCTGATACAGGCCATGGTCTTTGCAATCACTTGTTATGTATCAGAGAACTGGACAATGACCAAGGAGGATAGAAGGAGAATTGATGCTTTTGAGCTTTGGTGTTGGAGAAGAGTGCTGAAGGTGCCATGGACTGCTAAGAGAACAAACAGATTCAGCCCAGAGAGGGTTAAACCGGGCTGCTCCTTGGAGGCAAGAATTCTGAGGCTTCATCTGACATACTTTATTCATGTTGTAAGGAGAGACCAGTCCTTGAAGAGGGACATCATGCTTGGGAGGGTGGAGGGCAGACGCAGGAGGGGAAGGGCCTCTGGGAGATGGACTGATTCAATGACTGGGGCAATCAGGGTGAGTGTGTCGGAGGCAATGAGATTGGCATAGGACAGAGCAGAGTTTAGGGCTGTTGTACATAGGATCTCTATGAGTCACAAGCGACTTGATGGCACATAACAACAACAATTTACCCTAAAAAAGAAAAATAGAAGAAGAAGAAGAAGAAGATGGAGGGAATGAATACACAGAATCACTGCTCCAGAAAGAACTGATTGACAATGAAAAATTTCAGGTAGTACCATACGAACAGGAGTCAATGGTAATGAAGGAGGAAGTGGGAGCTGCATTGAAGGCATTGGCAAAAAACAAAGCCTCAGGAATCGATGGGATACCAATTGGCTTGTTCCAATTAACAGATGCAGCCTTGGATGTACTCACCAGTCTATTCCAGGAAATTTGGAGAAAAGCTGTCAGGCCAACGGGTTGGAAGAGGTCCATATTTGTTCCCATTTCCAAGAAAGATGATCCAATTGAATGTGGAAACTATCAAACAATATCATTAATATCACATGCAAGCAAAAGACTGCTGAAGATCTGGAAAGATTACAGTCTTGGGAACGCTATGCAGCAGTTCTTTGTCCTCTAGGATCACTGTGAGTCAGAATGGACTCAATGACAGGAGGTTTGGTTTGATTTATGATAGTACATTGAGCCGTTAATGGAAAGGCTAGAGGTTCAAATCCACTGGCTGCCCTGAAGAAGAAAGAGGAAATCATCTGCTTCCATGAAGATTATAGCCTCAGAAACCTCATGGAGAAAAAATCCTACACTGTTCTATCAGGTCACAATGACTTGGAATTGATTCAATGGCAGTAGATTTGGGTTGAGTGTTTTGGTTTTTGGGTTGTGGGTGTTTTTTTTTTAAACACAGAAAATTAAGAGGAGAAAAATGGTTTCAGTTGCCTCACTGTGAAAACCTCTACAGCTGTGTACTATTTGTGCTTGTATGTGAAAGTTTTGGATTTACAGCTGCAGTGACTTTGCAAAAGGAGAATCTCAGCTATGAGGAAACTGGGACACTGTGTCGTTTATAGAAACAGGTACAACCGGTTTTTATTTGGAATTTTTTCACAACAGTCACGCTGATAAACAGAAACAGACACCATAGCTGATGAACTGGGGAACTTCGCTCACAGCTGTGGGCAGATTATTAAATTCCGTGAAGATCAAGTTTGCCTCCAAGGCTCACATGCTCTTGGCCCTATTGCAATTGCTTGCAGCAAACTCTCCACCCACAATGTGGTCACAATTACATTTTGCTCACAATACGTTTATCTGACGTGAACAAGTATCACTTTCCTGGTGGATAGTTTAAGAAAAGCAGGCACTTCTAACTCACCTGACACAACGCCTGGCACCAAGTACCTCTCAAGCAATGTTTATTGAACAAATATGGAAATAGTGAAGTTTTGTGAAATTATGCAGCTTGTTCAGGATTCCAAGTCCATTGATTGCAGAGCTGGGATGAACACGAAGCTAAAAGACATCATCACTTGCTGACTCACAGCTGAGTGATGGCCAGTAATACCTGGATTAAGACAAGAGACCTCAACGCTCAAGAAAGCTCCCCCCAAAACTGGACTAAGTTCCATGGGCTCCTGCAATACCCAGCTCTTAAGTGAGAATCTAATTATGACATTTTCGCTCAGTAAAGCAAAAGATCACTGAGAAAGAGGAAGAGCTTCGATGAGATGGAAGCATACAGTGGCTGCAACAATGGGCTCACAGGGAGCAATGAATGTAAGAATGGTGCAGTTACAGGCAGTGCTATGGGGAGGGTTGCTCTAAGTCATAGTCAACTAGAAAGCACCTAACCATAACAAAACCCCAGAAGAAGAGTTCTTCCTCCTCCCAGGGCATTCTAGAGCAGGTACAGATAGACATGTGTGCCCAGAGCGATGCTCGAGAACTGAAGTGTTTCAGAGGCGACAGAAGGACCTGAAAACGTAATCACCTATAGGTGATAGAAACAGAGGAGGAGCTGGTCTGTGAGGTTTTTCTAGTTACTAAAGGATTGTCTAGAAAACCTCTTTTATTTCAACCCTGGCAGTAAATCTTCCAAAAATGGATGAGGGTATTCTCTTGCAATAATAAATGCCATTTGCTAAACAAAAGCTAATTTTTCAGGGACGAGAAGGCTCCGACAGGGACCCAGGATGACATTTCTGACTCTCCATGGCTGTGATAGAGAAGTGGAGGCAGCCTGGGAGGCAGAAGAAGACACTGAAGGTCAAGGAGGACTGAGGTACCATCCTACCCTTTTCTAGCACAGCTCATGCAATAGGCCTGTGTGGTCTCACCTGGAAAATGATGCGAATGGGAGACATTAGTGTTTTCTAAATTATTTTGGCTGCCACCCCAATCGAGTTCATAGCTACTCAATCCAAACTCATTGTCTTCTAAACCATTCCTACTCATAGTGACACCACATGACAAAGTAGATCCGCCTCATAGGGTTTCCAAGGCTGTACTCTTTACAGAAGCAGATGGCCACCTACTGCTTCCTGGGAACATCTGGTGGGTTTGAACCTTCCAAAAGCAGTTGAACCATTGCATCACAGAGGCCCCCATGAGTGAGCATACATACTTTGGGTGATGTGTGTACACAGAGAGAAGAAAAGTTGGGAATTCAGGCCCTCTTAGATTAGGGACAGAATTGAGGAGTGAATCCAGGTCCCCTGGCTCTCATTTCAATCCTCCACTGTTTGGGTTTGTCTTGTGTCTAAAACAAAGGAGAGAGGAGAGGAGACCCCCTGTTGTTGTTGTTGTTATGTGCCTTCGAGTCGCTTGCGACTCATAGCAACCCTATGTACAACAGCCCTAAACTCTGCTCTGTCCTATGCCAATCGCACCGTCTCTGACACTCACATACCGATTACCCCAGTCACTGAATCAATCCACCTCATAGAGGGCCTTCCCCTCCTACGCTGTCCCTCCACCATCCCATGCATGATGTCCTTCTCCAAGGACCAGTCTCTCCTCACAACATGTCCAAAGTATGTTAGACGGAGCCTCAGAATCCTTGCCTCCAAGGAGCCACCCAGTTTAGCCCTTTCTAGGATGAATCTGTTTGTTTTCCTAGCTGTCTGTGGTATTCTCAATACTCTTCTCCAGCACCACAGCTCAAAGGCATCAATTCTCTTTCTATCCTCCTTGGTCATTGTCCAACTCTCTGATGCATAACAAGTGATTGTGAAGACCATGGCCTATATCAAACTCACCTTAGTCTCCAGAGAGACACCATTGCTCTTCAGTACTTTGGAGAGGTCCCTAACAGCAGACTTTCCCATAGCAATGTGCCTTTCAATTTCCTGGCTGCTGGTGCCAAGACTGTTGAGTGTGGAGCCAAGCAAACTAAAGCTGTGTACAATCTCAATCTCTTCACCATCCATACTGATGCTGCCAATTGGTCCAGTGGTGAGAATCTTTGTCTTCTTGACATTGAGCCTCAATCCATATTGGAGGCTGTAGTCCTTGACACTCTGCAGCAGGTACTTCAGGTCCTCTTCAGTTTCAGCGAGCAGGGTTGTGTCATCTGCATAACGCAGATTGTTGATAAATCATCCACCAATCTTGACCCCACATTTCTCTTCATAGAGCCCAGCCTCCCTGATAATCTGTTCTGCATATAAGTTGAAAAGGTATGGAGATAGGATGCATCCCTGGCGTATGCCCTTCCCAATTTTGAACCATGCAGTGTCCCCTTGCTCTGTTCTGACGACTGCCTCCTTTTCCAAGTATAGGTTTCGTATTAGCACGATCAAGTGTTCTAGGATTCCCATTCTTCTCAGAGTCAGCCACAGTTTGTTATGATCCACACAGTCAAATACCTTTACATAATCAATGAAACACAGATAGACATTCCTCTGGTATTCTCTGCTTTCAGCTAAGATCCATCTAACATCAGCTACAATATCCCTAGTACCACGATCCCTTCTAAACCCAGCCTGGAATTCTGGTAGTTCTCTGCTGATGTACTGTTCTAGTCGTTTATGGATAATCCTTCAGCAAAATCTTGCTTGCATGTGAAATCAGTGAGATTGTTCTATAGTTTCCACACTCTGTTGGGTCACCTTTCTTTGGAATGGGAACAAATATAGATCTCTTCCAGTCAGTTGGCCAAGACCCCCTGGTGTGGTGATAATGCTGTCTTTCCATAGAGCACTTTCCAGTCATCTGCTGTGGGCTAGGTTCTACTTCATTGTTGCTTTCCGGTTAGCCTCCAATACAGGGCATCCCTTGAACAAATAAGATAGGAGAGTTATGTTCACCCATCCAATGTCACTGAAAGTCAATTACCTGGCCTTTCTTCCTAGGTTCTCTCATTCTGCCAGCTCTACAGAGACCTGTTCAGTATCACAGCTACCTGTAAGCCTCCACAAGTAATGGATAAATGGATTATTGTTGTTAAATTCCATCGAGTCACATGCACAATTTTAGATATATAATTTTATATATATACTTTTTATATAAAATTGTGCATGTTAATCAGTCATGATTTTACCATCAGTGGCAAAATAAAAGCTTTTCTTTCAGCAGGACCATGTTAGCACTCCCACAGAACAAAGCACTGTAATTGCAGCCTGCTCGCCAAGGCTGGTTGGAATTACAATGAGAGGAAAGGGCACGTCTTTCTCCCACAGAGTAGCTGGTAGATTTGAACTACCAATCTAAGGGTTGATGACAGACTACACACTGGGCCACCAGAGCTCCTTCATCCTGTAAGAAGAATGAAAAGATAACTTTTAAGAAATCCCAGACAAATCAGGAGGTTGCTGATGCCTACTGAGGGCCCTTGGACCATTAATAAGTAACCAGTGGTTGACCTACAAACTCTGGCAGCAGCAGAAGTCTAGGTTAGAGAGAACATTTGCATATTAAATGTACTTCCTAAGGGTAGAATTTTACCATCATTTATGAAACAGGCAGGGAACTTTACATCTTTTATCATTCATACTTAACCTGTATATCTAATAGTATATAAAATGTGATTAGGATGCAGCCCTTACCCTATAAGAGAAAGCACATGGCCTCAGATAGAACCTGAGAGAAGTCTCCTCTCTGTCTCAGCTTTCGTATGATCCTGATAAAGCCACACTTTCTGCTCTTGACCTTGCTGTGTCTTTACTGGCTCCAGTCATGTTGGAAGAAGGGCCCAGGGCTTGTAGAGTGTCACCACTATTGCTCCCTTCTAAGTGCTTTAAATTCATTGATCTGTTTAAAGCAAACCCTATGAGACTGACACTATTGCTATGCCTTTCTCCCAGTAAAGGAGACTAGGGGTGGAGAGAGGGAGCCCCAGACTCAGCGGCATAGTCCCAGATGCACACAGGGAGCAGAAGGCCACATTCCCCAGACTCTTCTGCATAATAGATAAATGCATTAGTGAAGGATAGGAATTCAATTGGGGTAATTCAAATTTCATGCCATTTAATTTTAATAGGAAAAATATTGGTTCATAAATAATACCTTTAAAGACTTGGAATGTGGATGTGTATGTTTCAGTGTTTAACTAGAGAGATTATTTCAGCATCACTTAATCTGTTTCATCTCAGGGGGTAGGGTAGGAGATATTTTTAGTAGCCATAAAAGGAAGTGTCTGAAATTCTAATTCATCCAGGAACAAATGCACTAAATTCTCTCCTAGGGTTGACTCAGGAGTTTCATTTCCAGTCAAGTACAAGACCCTGCTCTTTTCTACCCTTGACGTGCCTAGGAAAGGACTATGCTGGCACAATGGTTAAGTGCTCAGCTGCTAACCAAAAGGCTGCTGGTTCAATTCCTCACCCTGGCTCCGTAAGAGAGACCTAGCAATCTGCTCCTATACATATTACAGCCTAGGGAATCCTTTGGGGCAGTTCTACTCTGCCACTTGGAGTTGTTATTAGTCGGAGTCAACATAATAGCACCTCACAACAATAATAATATGTCCTAGGCTCTATCCTAGGGCACTGGAGATTCAGAAATGTGTAAACAAAACCTCCTGTCCTGTGGAGCTCCTATTCTGGAAGGGAATCAGAGGGGAGATAGGTGAAAAAGAAATCCATGAGTAAAATAAACAGTATATCCATGATGCTAAATGCTGAGGACAATAACAAAGCAGGAGAGGAACAGTATGGCTTAAGGACAATTTTAGACAGTGTGGCTGGCCAAGGAGAGATTAACTGAAAATGTGACATTTGAGGACAGACTTGAGTGACACCAGGGCACCAGTGTTGTCGACAGCTCAGGGAGGAATCTTTCCAGCAGGGGGACAGTAAGTGTGATGCTTGAGTTTAGGTGAAAGAGCAGTAGAAGTAGAGGTCCCAGTCATTCCAATGACTAGGGAGGATAGAAGGAGAATTGATGCCTTTGAGCTGTGGTGCTGGAGAAGAGTGGTGAATATACCATGGACTGCTAGGAGAACAAACATGTTTGTCCTGGAGAGGGTGAAGCCAGAGTGTTCCCTGGAGTCAAGGATTCTGAAGCTTCGTCCGACATATTTTGGGCATGTTACAAGGAGGGACTGGTCCTTGGAGAGGGACATCATGTTTGGCAGACTGGAGGGGCGGCGAAGGAGAGGAAGACCTTTGGTAAGATGGATCGATTCTGTGACTGGAGCTGTGGGAATAAGTGCATTTCAGATGGCTAGGTTGGTACAGGATAGAACAGCATTTAGAGCTCTTGTACATAGGGTCGCTATGAATCAAAAGTGACTCGATGGCACATAACAACAACAACAACTATTAAACCATTAAGTCTGGTCTGTTTTACGTTTATTCTGTATCTTCCCCATCCCTCCAGGTCCCCCACCTTTCTTCTCAGGACTTTCTATCATGATCCTAATCAGAGTGGTCCACAGTGGTAGCTAGGCATAATCTAGTTCTTCTGGTCTCAAAGTCATGTAGGCTGTGGTTTGGTTGCAGTGTTTGTCTAAAGGTGGCTTTTTTAAGCCGTTACCTTGGCCCTTCTGGTCTCCAGCTACCTTAACTGTAGGCATATGGTCTTATAAATCATCAACAGCTATAGGAGTAGAATAAGAGAAAGACTGCTTCCCACACTGAGGAGCTAGACTTGGAATGAGCAAGACTTGTGGGAGCAAAACTTGAGGAAGACTGGAGCAAGATTTTGGTGACAGTAAGACACTGATGGCAAGATCCTGGTGATGGTGGTGGAGAGACTGTGGCATTGTTGTGGAGAAACTGTGGCAAGGTGTGACCTGAGGCTTCTTGCATTTGTGCTGACCACAGTGAGATTTTTGTTGTTCTTGCTGATGTTTGAAAGAAAAGCTGACTTATAACTGCTCTGAGGCAAACATTATGGATAACTGAGGAAACTGGAGGCTTCTTGAATTTCTCCTATGGAACTGAACTGGCACGTTTACTAAACCTGGACTTACATTGTTAGATATTCTTTGCATCTCCAACTCTCTGACTTGTTGTTGTGTACCACTGAGTTGGAATTGACCCATAGTTGACCTTGCAGTGGGTTTTCAGAGGAAGTTAATTGCATGGGAGGAGATTGTCTATCCTTCTCCTGCAAAGCAGCTGGTGGCCTTGAACTGAGTGTCTTTGGGATTGCAGCACAGCTTCTTGCCACTAGACTTACTTCCCTAATAAACCCCATTCTTGGTACAACAATTGTGAATCAACAATGAATAAAAGAACCCCTTGCTGCTGGTGTGGACCTAGAGGAGCCATGGGGCTATGGGATTTTTATCTGATTTTTGTTCTGTGGTAGTGAGAGACTGTGCTATTCTCACTTCCCCTGGCCCTTTCAAAGAGATGCTCATGGCCCTGTGTCCTCATGCCCCATTTTCAGCTTCCTAGACAATGGTCCATCAGCCAAAATGGTTTCATTTTTAGTCTTGATTTTATTAACTATTCTTTGCTGTGTGTTAGAGGAGACCAATAGGTGCGTTTTAGACAGTCACTTATAAATTTTTAAGACCTCAGTTGCTACCCACCAAAGCAGGATGCTGAATGTTGTCTTTGTGGACTTTATTATATCCCCTGAGGTTTCTCTTACGTCCCCATGCTCAGTGATTCATTCCCTCCAGGAGTCTGGAATGACTGGGATCTCTGCTTCTACTGTTCTTTCACCTAAACTCAAGCATCACGCTGGCTGTGCCCCTGCTGGAAAGATTCCTCCCTGAGCTGTCGACATGACTGGTGCCCTGGTGTCACTCAAGTCTGTCCTCAAATGTCACAACGTGACACTTTTAAGAGAGCTCTGGTAGCCCAGTGGCAAGAAACTGCCCTGCAATCTTGAAGGCACGTGGTTTAAATCCCACCAGCCGCTCCACAAGAGAAAGATGGCTAATCTCTTCCCATGCATTAACAGCTGGAGGGTTGGTTCCAACTTGACAGTACACAAGAACTAATATAAAGGTAATAATAGTATCTGACAAGCTTATGTATGGTTATGGGGTTGTCCTTTTGACCTGCCTATATCTGTTCAACATGCCTGTCTATCTATGGATGCACCTATAGATTAATCTTAGTTCTGGATAATGCAGAATTATGCATATAATAGTGTCCAGGTTGGAATCTTTATGAAAGCGGGCTCTTTCTCCCTTGGTGAGTTTGAACCGTTGACCTTTGTGTTAGCAACTAAGTGTTTAATCACTGAGCCACAGAGGCTCCTTTCTAAGATGTCAGGTGTGGTTAATGGTCACCTTCCCCTGAAAGATGGAACCGCTCCTAGTGCACTGGCATAAATGAAGTCCCTGAGTGGACACTGTGGAAAGCCAGACCGTAAACCCTGGTGATGCCACAGAGAAATGAATGTCATTTCATGAAGCTTCTTGGGAGGCAGCCAGCTGGCCATTGCTCCCGATGACAATATCCCAACATGCTGTCAGCAGTTTGAATATTTTCTAGTTTTATTTGAACTCTGTGAGTTAAACATAAACATTGGTTACTGGTTTGGCGAGGCAAGTAATGTCCATTAGTCTACCCACCTAAGAGAAAACGACCTATAATCTGAAAAATTGTTTATATGTATTTCCCTACTGGTTTTATGAAAAAGTATTAAAAGTCCTCCATGGTCCTTTTGAGCGGCTATAAAATCTGCACCATCATTTTCATCAGTGAGTCACAAAAGCTTTTTCCCTGAATCTAACCCATGACAGAGTCCACCAGGCTGTGGTAGGTAAGATAAGCAAAGCCCTGGGAGAACCCTGCATGAAACCAGGTGCATTTCCTTTGAAGCTGCTTCCTCTCTTTGGAGACAAGTCTTTTCGGGGATAAGGCAGATGCTGAAATACCCTTTTTACCATGAAATTCTAATGAAAGTAGTTACCCATTTGGTAGCTTAATTGCATTTTTGCTATCAAGTCAGTTCTGACTCACATTGAACCCAGATGCTGAGCAGAACTGCACAGTAGGTTTTCCTGGCTGTGATTTTTATGGAAGTTAATCACCTACTCTGTGTCCTGTGGAGCCAGTGAGTAGATTCCAACAGCCAGCCCTTTGGCAGCCAAAATTAACCATCAGAGGAATTTAGCTAAATAAAAAGCTTGACAACTCCATGTTGGACTCTCTTTTTGCTTTTGGTTTCTGGTGGCATTGAAGTTTACCAACCCATGAAATCCAGATGTGTGTATACCATTGATCAGAGATAAGAGATCAGTTGTTTATATACAATCTTTCATTTACCTTATATTTTGTTCACATATATTGTGGGGGCTCCCACCCCTTATAATCATCTTACCAATAACTACATTAGTGAAAGTGTGTAGACCAGCTACTTCATGCCTCATGCCTAAATAGCCCCATTTTAAATAGCCAACTTCTGGTTTGCTCATCCTTTTCAAACCAGTGCTCTGAGGGAACAACGTGCATGTGTGAAACACAATGTATATGAAGGATAAAAATATTAATAAACAAATTGTTTTAAATAAGAGCATAAGAAAGACCAATTGTTATGGAGCCTACCCCAATTTACTGTGACTCCAGGCGTGACAGAATAGCACTGTGCTCTGGAGCATTTTCAATGGTTGCTTTTCCAGCAGGAGTTCGACTCACAACGATCCTATAAGTTAGAATAGAACTAACTGTCCCTTAGGGTTTCCAAGGGTGTAAAATCTGCTTGGGAAGAGACTGCTTCCCCCTGCACAGCAATTAATAGATTTGAACCATCAACCTCTTAGTTAACCAAATGTTAATCCACTATGCCACCAAAACCCCCTTAAGCAAAGTCCCCTTAAGCAAGGTCCACATAAGTATAGCTATACCTTCCCACCCACCAATCTGCAGTGCACAATTTCACCTGCACCCCACCACGTCGAAGACAGGGTGTAATCCACGTGAAGTTGCTCACACAGATTACCCACTGTGCCAAGTAGACTCCAACTCATAGTGATCTCCTTTGGTTTTTGCCAAGGTTGTAGATCTTTACAGGAAAAGACTACCCATCTTTCTCCCATGGAGCAGCGAATGGATTCAACTCACTGGTCTTTTGATTAGCATTACACACAGTACCACCAGGGCTCCTTCACCATAGATCAGTAAATTAAGAATATGGATATGCTGATTAGCAGTATCATGATAGATGGTAAAGAGATTGAGATTGTTGACAGCTTTAGTTTGTTTGGCTCTACAGTCAACACTCTTGGTACCAGCAGCCAGAAAATTAAAAGATAAATTGAATTGGGAAAGTCTGCTGTCAGAGACCTCTCCAAGATACTGACGAGCAATGATGTCACTCTGGAGACTAAGGTGTGCCTGATCCAGGCCATAGCCTTTGCCATTAATTGCTATGCATCAGAGAGCTGGACAATGACTAGGAGAGTTGATGCCTTTGAACTTTGGTGCTAGAGAAGAGTATGAGAACAAACAAGTTCATCCTGGAGAGGGTGAAGCCAGTCTGCTCCTTGGAGGCAAGGATTCTGAAGCTTCCTTCGTCTGACATACTTTGAACATGTTGCAAGGCGGGATCTGTCCTTGGAGAGGGACGCAATGCTTGGGAGGGTGGAGGAACAGTACAGGAGAGGAAGACCCTCGATGAGATGGATTGATTCCGTAACTGGGGTAATGAGGATAGGCGTGTCAAAGACAATAAGATTGGTAAGGGATAGAGCAGGGTTTAGGCCTGTTGTACATAGGGTTGCTATGAGTCACAAGTGACTCGACCGCACGTAACAACAACAACATATGGTAGGTGCTTGCTGATAAATTCTCCCTGCTCTACAGCCTTGTGGAAGGGAATTGTCTGCAGCAGGGCAGCTCCAGACACCAGTGCAGAGAATTAAAGATGAATAAAAATAAATCACCATGAAGCACTGTCGACTGAAGGCCTCTGAGCTCTAGGCCCGGAGGACCTGCCGCCTCCGGCTTTTCCTTCTTCTCCGGAACCACTCCAGCCACCCCAGACTACAGAAGCCCTGGGTTTACTTAAAGTAGTTTGAATTGAATGTCTGCCTCCTGGCAACAAAGTCCTTCTGAATGTTCCTAACAACAGATTTAGGAATGGTAAAGTTCAGAGGGCAGTGGTGGTCCACCTGCACCCTGGTGGCACTGTGGGTAAAAGCATTCATCTGTCAGCAGAAAGGCTAACAGTTTGTACACACCAGCTGTTCCTCATGAGAAAGATGAACCCCTCTCCTCTTGTGAAGAGATAAACCCTTGAAAAATCCACTGGGGCAATCTGTCCTACTGTAAGTCAGAATTGACTCCGCAGGAGTGGGTTTGGCCAGGGTTTTGGTTTGTTGGTTCCTCGCCTTTCACGCAGGACCCCTGGGTTCGATTTCCGGCCCTTGCATTCTACGCATAGCCACTGCTCATGTGTCAGGAGAGGCTGCTACCCGGCTGTGATGCTGAACAGGTGTCAGCAGAGCTTGCAGACTGAGAGAGTAGGAAGAAATGTCTGGTGATCTGCTGCTGAAAACCAGTTCATGGGAACCCTACAGAAGCAGATGATCCAGTCTATGCCTGATCAGGGGGACAGGGACGGAATGGGCAGTGATTTCTCCTGTGGTGAATGGGGTTAAGGACCAACTGGACAGCAGTGAATAGCAAACAAGATTCAGTGCTTCCCCGGCTGGGCGCACTAGCCCCAGGGATAACTTCCTCAGTGACCTCCACTAACTCAACTGCACTTCAGTGCAAAGATCCCCTCACCTCAATACCTCTTTCTTCTCTCCAGCCCTCAGTTCTTTCTTTGATCTTATTCTCAAACATAATAAAGAATGACTAACAATCCCCTCCCTCACTATACCCTGTGAAGGTGTCCCGAGTCAAGGCCTGGTCTTCTGACTGAAAGGTCAGTGATTCAAGTCCCAGCAGCTCCACAGAACAAAGATTTGATAGCCTGCTTCCTTAAAGGTTTGCAGCTTGAAAGCTCGGTTGAGCTGACATCAACATGATGGCAGTAGGGTTTTAAAGCTCTGTGTGGTATAGATTGTCTCAATGTTGCTGTCAGATGCCACTGAATCAATTCAGACATAGTAGAACTGTCCATAGGATTGCCAAGGTTGTATAATCTTTGTAGAAGTAGATCTCTAGGTTTTTCTCCTGAAAAGCTTGGTTAATAGCCAAGTGCTTAACAGTGGCACCACCCAGATTCTTTGCTCCAATGTGTGTGTGTGTGTGTGTGTGCGCGCGAGCGTACACACCATCGATCTGATTGGCACAGAGGAGGAGATTGCCCCTCTGGTGTATTTGAACCGCATACCTTCGGGATTGCAGCACAGCTTCCTGGCACCTGACCACCAGAGCTTCCCTTCTGTTTCAATGCTCTTGACTAGAACTGTGTCTGACTAGCCCAGGTTATTTGGTTTCTATAAAAGTGCAACGTTAAGCTCTGAAAACATTGGCAATTGGTGTAAATCAAATTATGTTGAAGTGGCTGTGCATACCTAAATGTATGTTAATATTTCATCATTTAGTCTAAAAAAACGTTTTGATGCATCACATAGAAATGGAGAGGGAGATGTGCATCCCTTCACCACACTATATACTGCCTGCTGTTATTTATATTTTTGTGTGTCTGTTACCACTAACCAAAAGGTTGTCAGTTTGTTGGGATTCACATCTTCTGATTGCTAGTGATTTCGAGCATTTCCTCTCTTGTTCCTTGCTCAGCTCTGTGGCCTCCCTTGTGAGGAGTCTTTTCATATCTTGCCCATTCTGTGATTAGATTCTTAGTCTTTGTCTTGTGGAGGTCCTTTAGTAGTCTGTAAACTTAAGTTAGGAGACCCTTTGCCTGATATGTTGTTGCCAAATGTTTTGTGTGGGGATATCTCTCCACGTCTTTAGGGTTTTATTTTGTCCTATTGGAGAAAGGTTTTGGCTCACACAGGAATTTGATTTTGAGAATGTCTCATTCATCAATTTTTCTCTTCTGCAGATTGAGCATTTTTAGACATGTCTGCAAGTCTATTTATGCCATAGGCCAGTGTTACCAATTTTATTCCCATTTTGTCTCTTATGATCTTTATGGTTTGGGGTGTTACCACTTTGAGTTGGTTTTTGTATATGGTGTGTGATGTAGATCGTGTTTCCGTTTTCTGCAGGTAAATGTCCAGTTTTGCCAAATCATTTGTGATAGAGACTGTCGTTTCCCCACTTAATGGATTTTATTACCTTGTCAAATATCATATGACCATAAGCTAATGGGTTGACTGTAAAATGATACAACTGGAAGGCAGTTTCACATTTCCTCAAAAAGCTAAACATAGAAATCCCATATGACCCACCTATTCCACTGCTAGGAATATCTTCCAAAGAAATCAGAACTGAGACACAAATGTACATATGTATGTCTTTGTTCATAGCAGCATTATTCACAATAACAAGAAAATAGAAACAGCCAAGTTCCCACCAACAAACAAGCGGATTGAGAAATAGTGGTATTTTCACACAATGGAATATTATGCAGCATTAAGGAATAATGATTTCATAAAATAATACATAACTTGGGAGAGACTAGACAGCATTATGCTGAGTGAAATATCTCAGCCATATAAGGACAAATAGTGCACAAGGCCACTATGGTGATAACAGGAGGATAGCTGGGCAAAAATATGTATAAATACTCAAAGAGGAAAAGGGAAGGGGAGAAGGAGGAGAAGAAAAATAGGATGGAGAGAAAACACTGGAATAGCAGATGTTGGTGGGTGGAAGGAAGGTGAAGGATTGGGAAACATTCAATGGAGACTTAAAAAGATTGGGCCATAATAGGTACAGTTGTTGTGTAACATCAAGTCAGAACAAACCCATAGCTGACCCTCCAGAAGGTTTTCAGAGGCGGTTAATCACACAGGAGGAAATTGCCCATCCTTCTCCTGCAGAGCAACTGGTGGATTTGAACTACATGTCTCTGGGACTGCAGCACAGTTCCTTACCAGTAGGCCACCAGAGTCCAGTTGGTATAGAGCAATGGTAATGATATAAACTATAATGTATGTGAATTATATAAAATATAAACATGAATTCTTGAATAAAATGCAAAGCACACAAACAAAACACAATATATGTGACTGGCTAAATGCAAACCAATAACAATTTTAAAAAAAAATAATCTATCCTGACTGAGAAATTGTATCCTGTAGCCAACTCTTGTTAACTTCCCTAATAAAGCCAATAATTATAAAAAAGGAAAGGGGTGTCAGTTCACACCTACCAGCTGCTGTGCAGGACAAAGCTGCAGCAGTCTGCTTCCATGAAGATAACAACACTGGAAACCCCACGGGGCAGCTCTCCTCTGCAGAGTGGCTCTGAGTCAGAATTGACTTGATAGCAGTGGCAACTGCGGGGGGAAGGCGGGTGGCACAGTGGGCTCCACTAGACTTCAGGCACAGAGGCCACACCTTGCTGCATCTGTTGGCACTTTAGCACCTCTCCTGGCACCCAAAGGTACTGGGTTCATATTGGTTGACTAAATGAACATTGCTCTCCCTATTGTCCTCTTAAATAATCACATCCCACTGGGTCACACAATACATGGGCTCATGAATCTGGGTACAGATGAGCCTTCTAATTGTATTGTTGCTTGCAGAAAGCACTGGTACTTAGAAGAATAGCCAAAAAGCAGCAGCTAACAACAACAAACAAACCCAATGCCATTGAGTCTCTTTCAACTTAACTCCGATCACTCCTTGTCACTAAATGAGAAGCTAATTAGAGTTGACTCTCCAGAGGGGTTTTAGAAGTTGTTATTCACAGGAGAGTAGATTGTCCATATTTCTCCTGAGGAGTCACTGGTGGAGTTAAATGCCAGAGAGGGCACCTTTCCATTAGCAGTGCAAGTCTCTACAGATAACATCACCAGGGCTTCCTTTAGGCTTCTGGCAATCCTACAGAACTGCCCTATAGAGTTTCCAAGATTGGGAATCTTTACTCAAGCAGATCGCCCCATTTTTCTCCTGTGAAGCAGCCAGTAGGTTAGAACTGACAACCTTTGGGTTAGCAGCTGAGTACTTACCCACTGCACCATCAACACTCCCTAGAAAAAGGAAAGGAGGCCTAAAAGATGAAAAAAAAAATGGTAGAAGAGTGGAAATGTTCACTGATGTCCATGGTTTTCATGTCTGAGGCACTCGAATGAAAGTCCTCCTACATTATGGAGCTAAATACATTCCTTTTGGTTCATCATGGTCGTGATTCCTCATAATGACCACTAACAGTTGGGCTTGTTTGGATAATACTGATTTCACCCACAGAGAAGGAAAGACAGAGTAAGATTAAGTGATAGTGTTTGCTGCTGCTTAAAATGAGTCTGAGAATTCTCAGGCACTCGTCTGTGACTCAACTTGCTGGGTCTCACAACCTTTAACACAGGGAAAGAGAAAAGGATTTGGGTGACTAACAGACAACAAATAAAAATTCAGAAGAACTTTCAGTTCTCAGAATAGTAAGCTGACTATCAAGGGGACCTGTAGATACTGACTAAAATTATCTTTATTAAAATGTATTTAAAATTTATTTAAAATTATCTATATACAAAGGTTTTGCTGTGATCAGGTGTCATGGAGTCAAGTATGACCCATAATGATCCTATAACAACTGATCTGAACACTGTTCTATCCTGTGCCATCCTCACAATCTATGACACACACACTCACGCCTATTGCTGCTGTCATGGTGCCAATCCACTTGGTTGAGAGTCTTCCTCTCTTTTGCCGGCCCTCCATCTTTCTAAGTATGATGTCCCTCTCCAAGGAATAGCCTCTCCTAGCAACATGCCCAAAGTATGTGAGATGAAGCTTTAGCACTTTTGCCTCCAAAGAACTCTCTGGCTATATCTTCTAGAAGACATATCTGTTTGGTCTTTTTGCAGTCCATGGTTGTTTAATACTCTTCTCCAACAGCACAGCTTAAAAGCATTGATTCTTCTCTGTCATCTTGTTTGTACAAATAATAGTCGATGCAGTGTACTGTTTTTAAAAACCGTGCTCCTCTGTTTCCTATGGGTACTGTGTATGCTATACAGGCATTTTTAGGGGTACCTTACATGTGAAAATATGGTCTTTGGAGTGGCTATATAAGATGGAGTAAAAGCCAAAATATATAGATGTGATATTCCAGCTTTATTCACAGCTAAATTTAAACAAGGAATCTTGTGGTTCTATTGTTGCAGTCCTGATTTGAACATCCAGGTGTAAACTTAACAATAATTACCATTACTGTTAAAGCCCCAAACAATCCTTTTCATTCCTTGCACCAAAGTGGTGATTAATTAAGGACAGAAGAACATTTCAAGATACTTACACAGCTAGCAAATGAGCCTTCTGAAAGAGACTGGAGCTTAAATCCAGTACCTTAGACCGCTTGGCCACACTATCCACTTGCAAATTAGCCTTCTGCAAGCCCATCTCAGCACCTCCCTGCTTCTTCTGTGTCCTCAGCTCACAGAGCCCAGGAGCAGACGACAAGGCAGGCAGGTGAAGCAGAAGTGCCCTGTTTGCTCAGACCCACAGGATCCTGTGGAGTGACCCTCAAACTCTGCACAACTTGATTCTCAGAGTATGGTGTGTAGGTCGCAGCATCAACATCTCATGAGAGAGATGTGTACCTTGAGCTCCACCCCAGTTGTCTGGTCTGTTTGGAGATACAATCACACATAGAATATGATGATGCTGTTGGGGGTCCTCAAACTGCCTCCAACTCACTGGGACCCTGTGCAAAATAGAACGAAATGCCAACCTTTCCATAATCTCTGCTGTGTTTAAATCCACTGTTGCAGTCTCTGTGTCAGTCCAGCTCATTGAAAGTCATTGTCACTGACCCTCTACTTGCACCATGTAAAAAATAAGAGAGCCCTTGTGGCAGAATGGATTATGTGTTGGATGGTTCCCATCCACCAGGTGCTCCTGGGGGGAAGATAAAGCAGATTCCTCAAGCAAAGAAGTCTCAGAAAACTGATGGAGGATCACCATGAATCACAACTGACTCACTGGCAGAGCTTTTATTATATAATGTGTGTGTGTGTGTGTGTGTGTGTGTGTGTGTGTGTGTCTGATGTTGTGGTTGTGCGCCATAGAGTCAGAGCACTGACACATAGCTGACCTTCTATCAGGTTTTCAGAGGCAGTTAATCATTTAGGAGTAGATTGCCCATCTTTCTCATGCGGAGCAGCTTGTGGCCTCGAAACACGTGCCTTTAGGACTGCAGCTCAGCTTCTTTGCCACTAGGCCACCAAAGCACACGTGCTCTCTCACTCGCTCGCGCTCTCTCTCTCTCTCTCTCCATATATATATATATATATATCATCTGATATCTTAGTGGTAAGGAGTTGTGCTGCCAACCCAAAGGCATGTGGTTTGAACTCATCAGCTGCTCTGCAAGAGAAAGTTGGGCAATCTCCTCCTGTATAATTTACTGTCTCTGAAAACCCACTGGAGTGTCAGCTATGGGTCGGTTCCAACTCAATAGTGCACAACATTGCTTGGGAAAGTAGAGGGTCAGGAAAAGAGAGTATGATGCAAGACAAGGTAAGTTTACCAACTGTTTGTTGTCCTTAGGGTCATTATGCTGGTAGTCTACTCAAGGGCTAACAACCACATGTAGTAATATCATGCACCATTTGGTGAGCATGGAGGACAGAGAGGTCATTCTCTGTGGTACAAGCTGCAGAGAAGAGAAGGGGCCTTGAAGGGTGAAGGCAGAAGGGCTGGAGAAGGCAGAGGTGTTGGGAATGCATTGTTGGCTGAGAGGAGGTGCTGCAGAGAGAAGATCCTAGAATAACTGGGGCAAAGGATGGAGGGCCTGGACTGGGAGGCAGCAAGCACCTTGGCACTTGTGGCCTTGGTAGGGTGGCCTTGACAAGCTGAAGCAGTGTGGCCAGGCAGCAGGGTGGAGCAGGGCAGGATGTGAAAGGCAGGTGTTAACAGGAGTGTCCAGGAGAGGAAAGCTGCAAGTGGGATGCTGAGGACTGGAGTGCAGGGAGCTGGGAGCTGATTGAACTGGAGGAGAAGGAGATCCAGACTGGGAGCCCAGAGTGAGAGAGAGATGCCTGGGAGACCTTTGGAGGGTGTGGAGAAAGCAGAGGGCTAAAATGTCCAAGAGAAAGACTAGAATATCCAGTCTTCCCCATCTTCCTCTTTCATCTGGAAATCATCGTTACACTTCAGATACACTAGGTGACCTGGTTTTTTCACCCAGGCTATAAAAGCAGACAACTACCAGGTTCTTAATCTTAGAACCCACTGATGTGGCAAAATGAGCAAATAAATCAACTGAGCCGCTTCAGTACCTAAAGGAATTGGGTTTTGGCCAGAGCCTGCAGGAAGCTTTAACAAGAATTCAGTAAGTGATTTCCATTTGAAAACACAGCTCAAGGAGCACTTAATAAGTGCAATTTGATGATTGTAATGATGATTCAGATGGCGGCATGAAGTCCCCACTTAAGCTTGAGCTCGGGGGAACAGTAACAAGGAACCAGGCCCTGGTTGCAACTAGGGAAGAAGTCCCTCTGGGAAAGGAGTGCAATGTGGCCAAAGGCAATTCTAAAATCTCTGGCTCGCTAACCTGCTTACTCTCCGTCTCCGCCACTAATCCTGAACCTCAATGCCAAGCAATTCTTTTTACCACAAATGCAGCCGTGTAGGGAGAGGCATGGGTAAGTCTGGAATCCAGGGACACCACCGGAGCGAAATAGGTCAGCGGGCTCTCAGGCAGCGCTGGCGCGAGTGCAGAGCCCTGGACCAGGCTTGGGGTGGGATGCAGGACGCAGGGGGCGGGGCAGAGCCTCCGTGGAGGGTGATGGTGCAGTTCTCCATGAGAGCGCTCAGGGTGGCGCTTTAAGTGGAGGTGGCGGGTCGCGGGTCGCGGACTGCCGCGAGGGTGGCGCGCCGGCCTCCTCCGGCCCCCTGTGGTGGCGCGCGCCTGGGGGACTGGGAGGGCGGTGGGGAGGCGCGCACGTGTGCGGGGGCGCGCGGGGAGCGGGCGCGCAGCTCGGCGCGGCGCGGGAGGCAGGCGTGAATCGACCGCACTGAGCCGCTCACCTGCCGAGGACGCCCGCATGCCTCGCTCCCTCCTGGCCCTCCCCGAGTGGCCACCGCCCCTGGTCGCTGGGCCCCGCGCAAAGATGCGAGAAGAGTAGCCCGTGCGCGCTGGAAGTATCAGAGGAGCCCCCTCCGCCCGGGCGCGCCAAGGTGACCGCCTTAATGGTCCCTGCCGGGGGACCACCACTCCCGGAGCCCAATGCGCACCCTGTGGTCAGGGGGCGGTGGCCGTACATGGACATCTGTGGGTCCCCTTGCCTGCCTGCCTGCCTGTCTCCACCCCTCCTTTTCCACTCGCTTGCCCTACCTGACTTGGCAGGGCCGAGCGGCCCACCTGGTGCACCTGGGGCGCGTCTGGGACCCCTCTTTGTTCTGCTTGGGGAGTATGTGAGTATGTGCATGCGCGTGCGGGCTTTTTGGGGAGGATGGGAGGTCAGCAGAAAGGGGCGCTTTAAATATTTCATCGAAGCCTGCAGCTCCCCGCTCGCACCGTGTCGCAGCCGCGTGGCGGTCCCGGCAGCAGCCCAGATGTGGGGCAGCTGTGACTCCCCGGCCCGCGCGCGCCCGCCTCGCTCACCCTGGCCGCCCGCGGGCGGCGGCTGGTAAACCGCTGAGACTTTTCTGCTTTTGTCTTCTTGCAGAGCAGCTTCGGTGCATGGGACTAGAGGCGCGGGGCCGTCGCGTGTGAGCAGGGACTAGCTTTCTGCTGGTTGGGGTTCGAGGTGCATGGGCACGCCTTGTCGTTACCTCCCCGCCCCCCTGCGTGGCCTCGGAGCATTAAACGCCCCTGTCTTTTCGTTGAAGAGCACGGGGGTTAAAATGAATGAAGACCTGAAGGTCAATGCAAGCGCACTGCCTCGAGAGCACCTGGAAGTCGGCCCGGCGGAGAACGCCTCGGCCGCCGTCTCCTCGCAGACGCCATCGGTGGAGCCCGAGCCCGAGCTCGTGGTGAACCCCTGGGACATCGTGCTGTGCGCCTCCGGGACCCTCATCTCCTGTGAGAACGCCGTCGTGGTCTTGATCATCTTCCACAACCCCAGCCTGCGCGCGCCCATGTTCCTGCTCATCGGTAGCCTGGCCCTGGCCGATCTGCTGGCGGGCATCGGGCTGGTCATCAACTTCGCGTTCGCCTACCTGCTCCAGTCAGAGGCCACCAAGCTGGTCACAGTGGGACTCATAGTCGCCTCATTCTCGGCCTCCGTCTGCAGCCTGCTGGCCATCACGGTGGACCGCTACCTCTCGCTGTACTACGCGCTGACCTACAACTCGGAACGGACGGTCACGTTCACCTATGCCATGCTCGTCCTGCTCTGGGGGACGTCCATCTGCCTGGGACTGCTGCCCGTGTTGGGCTGGAACTGCCTGCAGGACGAGGCCACGTGCAGCGTGGTCAGGCCGCTCACCAAGAACAACGCCGCCATCCTCTCCATCTCCTTCCTCTTCATGTTCGCGCTCATGCTCCAGCTCTACATTCAAATCTGCAAGATCGTCATGAGGCACGCCCATCAGATCGCCCTGCAGCACCACTTCCTGGCCACGTCGCACTACGTGACCACCCGGAAGGGGGTGTCCACCCTGGCCATCATCCTGGGGACCTTTGCGGCCTGCTGGATGCCTTTCACCCTCTATTCGTTGATCGCGGACTACACCTACCCCTCCATTTACACCTACGCCACCCTCCTGCCCGCCACCTACAACTCCATCATCAACCCGGTCATCTATGCCTTCAGGAACCAGGAGATCCAAAAAGCGCTCTGCCTGATCTGCTGTGGCTGCGTCCCGTCCAGCGTCTCGCAGAGAGCGCGGTCGCCCAGCGACGTGTAGCCGCCTCCCACCCTGGAAGACGCTGCCTGGGAACCCTGTGTGGACCCGGCACTTCCACTGCCCTGCGGGCTGGCTGCGCCTCCACTCCGCTCTTTGTACTGGATTCTCTGCCCACCACAGGCAGCACTTAGCATTTGTGAAGCAGTGACTTCATGTAGATGAGTTAAGTGATTGACATGAGAATGATGTTACCAGTGTTTTTAACCCTGTAAGAAATATATGTGGTGACTTCTTTGCTCACTGCTTTTGTGTGTTTGATTGCTGAGGGAAATGGTGCCATATTTTGCTTGGGGTACTGGTGGTTGAGAGAAGGGGGTTGCAAAGCTATGATGTTATAAAAAGGTAACCTAGTCCCAGAGTTTTTTCCTGGACTTTAAATAAACCTGCGTTATGGAGGAAAGTAGTAGAGGAAGCACTTTTTCCATTTTTTTTTTTTTAAATCAAGGTGGATTTGTCAAGGCTGCATGCATTTTGCACAATATGAGTTCTTTCAAGTCTTCAACAGCAGTTTGTGTTGGAAAGAGACCTATCTTGTGAAGATAAACTTATACTAAGATCGGGACACTGAAACCCATTCTGATCTACTTCTTTTCTTTCAGTGATTTCTGCTTTTTAATTAGTAACTCATTGGGTATTTCTATGAATGTTGCAGGGTTTTTTTCCCACATGATTTCCAGAAGAGGCTGCCCCCAATTTACAGTGAGAGGGCAGCTTTCTGACAACTGCATCCTAAACTAATTGGGATACAAGTTGAATGTCTCTTTTAAAAATAACAAATATTTTCACAGGCCGCTATCTACTAGGCTTTTGAACAGTAGGTTCTTAAATTGAACAAGTGCCTGTGAACAACTGAGAATGGTAACACCAGCAAATTATGGGCTGTAACACTGCAGTATTACTAATGATATAATAATGTATTCCCTCCAAAAGTGGTCATAAATCAGGATTGCCTATATTCGCTAGACCACTTGTTTCAAATGTTACCTGTGAAATTCAGAGGGGAAAAAATTATTCAACAGTATAGCTGTTCCAAATATCCTGAAATTAATCATTGACTCTAAAAACCTCCCTATGAAGTAGGGTTGATTCTAGACACGATTTTAGTTTTTGAAGTTACATTTTTATTATTTGGAAGAAACAAAAGAAAAAGACTAATAAAATCTGCTAAAATGGATTGCATTTATTTTAGCATATGCTCAAAATTATGTGAGACTATCATGAACTATGAAAACAGTATCTTTTATATCTCTCAAAGGTAATGAGGCTGTAATAATACTTAATCCTGATTGAAACTTGTAGAATTTAATATTGGATACCAACTAGCTCTAATTGGTATCATCTGTGGTGCAGATTACACATGAAATTTAGGGGATTTTTAAAGCCAAAATCAACTCAGAACTGACCCTCCAGTGGGTTTTCCGAGGCAGTGAATCACAAGGGAGAAAATGGCCTACCCTTTACCTGCAATGCAGTTACTTGAGTTGAACCACGTGCCTTTGGGATTGCAGCAGAGCTTCTTATCACTAGGCCACTAGAGCTCCTTTGAAACCTGTAGTCTCCTATTTTAGTCCTATTTAGTCTCCTATTTTATTTTAGTCTCCCAGGTTAGCTCTGTCTGTGAGTGCATCACATACATTATCTAGTATCTCTACTCTGTCACACTAGTTCACAGGTGGTATGACCTTAAGGCAGGCACATGAAAAGGTAACGCTTTTCCACCAGAGAACTTTAATGCAAGAAACCAATACTGCCTGCTTTCTCAGAGCAAGATTTTTGTCAGGAATTTTTGCACAGAAAACTAATTTTGACATGTCATAAAATCATTGTGTCTTAGCCTCATTTCATTTTATGCTGACTTTTAATCTGATTGTATGTACATAACCTGGGAGCTCTGGTGGCCTTGTGGTTAAGGTCTCTTCTGCAAAACTAAAGGATTCATTTAGAACTCACCAGCTTAAAGGTCACAGTTCAACTCTATCTGCCACACTGTCAGAGACAAATGAGTCAGTCGGCTTCTGTAAATAGTTATTGTTGCTGTTGTGCACTGTCAAGTAGGAACTGACCCATGTCTGACCCTCCCGTGGGTTTTCAGAGGTTGTTAATCACACGCACAGGAGATGGCCCATCCTTATCCCTCAGAGTAGTTGGTGGCCTCAAACCACGTGCCTTCAGAATTGCAGGGCAGTTTCTTGCCACTAGGCCACCAGAACCTTGGAAACCCTATGGGGCAATTTCACTCTATCCTATAGAGAGTCCCTATGAGTCAGTATTGACTTGACAAAAAGAAGTCTGGTATATGGTTTCCTAAAAGGCTTCTTTGTTTCTATAGAGTCGTTTATTAAGAAGCATGCATGTGTGTACGTCTAAATATGCATACATCTTTGCATACCTACACACACACATTCAATAACACAACCTTTGCATTGGGACTAAATGGGTAAGATCCAGTGTGATGAACAATGTATACAAACTTTGTAGGCAAACCAGTATAAAATAAAAATTTATTTTTTAAAAAAAATTATCAGGGAAACAGCCCTATTTCTAACAGCTCTTATGTAACAATACTGTTCATACTTTGTGACAAATTTTTAGCTACTAGCTGCACTGCCAACCCAAAGGCACACTGTTCCAGCGTCAACTGCTCCAGGAGAGAAAGATGGGAAAACCCATGGGAGGATCAGTTTTGGGTCTGTTCCAACTTGGCAGTATATAACAACAATAACAATGAATTTGTAAAGAGCCCTGGTGATATTGTACATTACATGTTGGGCTAAAAGGTCAGTGGTTCAAGTCCACAAACTGTTCCAGGAGGAAAAGATCGATAGTTGATAATTGATAGTCGATAAATATTTACAGCCTTCACCTGAGAGAGGGTCACCATGAGTTTAAGTCAGCTCAACCACAGTGGTTTTGGTGTTTGGAGAAAAGGATATTTGTATTCTTTCCAGTAGAAGCAGTTGTCCTTACAAGGCATTATTATAATTATGTGCTGACCCGGTGAACAACACATCAGAACCTTGCCCTGTCCTGTGCTATTCTCATGATCTTCACCATACTGAGATCCACTGTTGCAGTCCCTGGGCCAATCCATCTCATTGAGGGTCTTCCTCTCACTAATGCTTTGCTTTTCCAAGCATGATCTTTTTTCCAAGGAATGGTACCTCCTAGCAACATGCCCAAAGTATCCTTGCCTCTAACTGGCTGCACTTCCTCCAGAGCAGATTTGTTTATCTTTTTGGAAACTCCTTGGTATAGTAATACTCTACCAACACCACAATTAAAATGAATCAATTCTCTGATCTTTATTTGTTGTCCAACTCTCATATGCATTTTCTAAGTAGGACAATTCAATTACCTTCCAGACACTAGTTATCTGGTTGCCATTATCCAAGGGTTTGATTTCTGTCTTGGCTGCTTTGTGTCTTTTAATGAGTCAAGTTGATTTCTTATGTACTTCTCCAACTACACTTTTGCTGAGAAAGAGAGAACTTACACAATGAGATAATATTTAGCTCTGTCACCTAGCATAAGTGCTTTTTGACTGAAAGTTGTAACTGTCCCCTGAGGCCATTGTTGGATTTCTTGTACATGTGGGCTGCCAACCAGCAGGAGATGCCATGTTGAAATTAGCATTTGCATGCATGGGAACTAGAAATATTTTTAGTTTTAAGTTCTTAAAAAGCCATCTTAAATGTTGGTGATAATGTCTCCACAGAATTCTGTATGTTATCAGAGCAATGCAATCCTGTTGTTCAGAGAGAATTAGGAGAGACAAGTAGGTGACCAGCAGCCTGGGTTGGGGAATGTACTGAGAGAACTGTGCTGTTTGAGTTCTGTGCACGGGGGATGTTTAGTCAGAACTAGGTGTGGTATGTTATATCTGAAGCTGCTAACTGAAAGCTGGGCAGTTCAAATCCTTCAGCTGCTCCTCTGGAAAAAAGATGGGCAGTCTTTTCCATAGAGATTTACAACCTTGGAAATTACATAGTTGGTCACTGTGAGTTTGAATTAGCTCGATGACAGGAGGAGTTTTTAGAGCATGAATAAACACTAGCTACTACACACACACACACACACACACACACACACATATATTGTTTTCATCTTTTGGTTGGTTTTTTTTCTTTTGTTGTATACCGTCGAATTGGATCCAACTGGCACAGGAAGAGATTGCCCCTCCTTCTCCAGCAGAGCATCTGGTGGATTCGAATCGTGTGCCTTAGGGATTGCAGTGTAGCTTCTTGCCACTAATATATATATTGTTGTTTGTTGTTGTGTGACACTGAGTTATAACCAACCCACAGCTGATCCTCCAGCGCATTTTCCGAGGGGGTTAATTACATGGGAGGACGTGGCCCACATTTCTCCTGTGGAGCAGTGGTGAATTTGAACTACATGCCTTCAGGACTGCAGCACACCTTCTTACCAGTAGGCTTCTTATCACTAGTTTCTTCTTCTATTACTCCATCTCACATACTTTGGGCATGTTTCTAGGAGGGTCCAGCCCTTGGAGAAGGACTTGGAAGAGTAGAGGGTCAGCTGGGGAGAGGAAGATCCTGGATGAGACAGATTGACACAGTAGGTATGGCAATGGGGTCAGGTGTGTCAGACGTGGTGAGGTTGGCTCAGGATAGGGCGACGGTCAGAGTTGTTGTTCAGAGTCACTATGAATTATAATCCACTCACCAGCATATAACACCACCAACAAATACATGTATACACACACATGAAGAATTGCAGATTGAAAATTCTTAACAAATGTCCGCTTTCTTGTTCTCTGAATATATAATGAAGGAGTACTCTATTCCTGTGAAGTGCTTTTATTGAATGTTTTGTGTATATAACAGGGTGAAATCTGGCCATTTGCTGCCAGTAATAAGTCAGTATTATTAACCAGTTATTGTTACCATGTGGCATCAAGTCACAGAACTGACTCATAGCTGACCCACTAGCAGATTTTCAGAGGCTTTAAAATGCATGGGGAAGGGTTGCTCATCTTTCTCCCAGAGATGGAATTGAACTGAGTTGCAGTGCAACTTCTTACCACGAGGCTACCAGAGCTAAGCAGTGGCCCAACTGAAACACTTGATGCAGTGGTTATGCAGTCAGCTGCTAGCCAAGAAGTTGGCAATTCATACCCACCAGCTGCTCCTCAGGAGGAAAAAATGCCACAGTGTGCTTCTGGGAAGATTGTAATTTTGGAAAGCCCAAAGGCCCATTCTACTCTTACCCTGTTGAATTACTATGAGTCAGAACCAATTCAATGTCACCTAACAGCAACAACAACCCTCTTTATGGGATCACATGGCCAGGTAGGTCTTTCTTCCTTGGAGCAGCTGACCTTCCCAGGAGTGGCTGAGTGCTTAGTCTCCAGGGTTGCTTCCTTACAACCAAAGCAGTCTGAGAAGCTGAGACAGTTGATGCATTTTCAGCCCAGAGGCCTTTAAGACGGGGCAGGGCCTTGTGCATGAAGCTGTTGAAGCCAGGGGTCTGGGAGAGTCCTTCCTTCTTCCAGGGGTCTCTACAGGTGGAAACGTGTGCCTCCTGGGCCAGCTGCACTCCGCCCTCCTTCTGTGTGAATAGCTAGGTGTTTATGAGCATAATAGGGGCAGTGATGCACAAGCCCTTGTTTCGCTGTGTGAATCCAGAACCAAGCTGGAATAGAGCAGTGGCTCGAGGTTTTCTAAGAGGAGGAAGTTGCAAATGTGGCTTCCTTCCAGGCTGGTGGAGTCGGGGCAGGAGGGGGCCGGGCTGCAGAAGCAGTGGAACCATTTCTGCCCTTGCTGTTGTGTGCTCTAGAGTGGATTCTTGGACTCCTGGTGGTGTAGTGTGCTATGTATCATATTTTGAATCAAAAGGTTGTCAGTTTGAATCCACCAGATACTCTACAGGAGAAAGATGAATAGTCTCCTCCCATGAAGAATTTTTATTGTTGTTGTGTGCCATTGAGTTAGAATTGACACATAGCTGACCCTCCAGCAGGTTTTCAGAGGCAGTAAATCATACTGGAGATCGCCCAACTTTCCTCCATGGAGCAGCTGGTGGATTTAAATCACGTGCCTTTGGGCAGAGTCACTATAAGCTGAAACTACTGAGACAGCAGTGAGATATATTTAGGTCTAGAACACGTTTATGTGTGTGTGAGTATAACTAACCCCAAGGTTTCATCTCCATGTTTTCAGGGAGTGTTCTCTACTGTTCATGTTACAAGGCTGTGGGTGAGTGTGTGCTTGCAGAATATATCTTGAGGTTTTGTGATTAAAATCTTTGTTTTTTACATTCCAAATTTAAGCTGAACTCCTCCCAAAGCAATCTTTTCAAAGTCATGTACATTACAGCATTTTTCAAATACTACATCCTCATTTTTACATTTTTGCTTGCTTTTTTATCATAAAAATATGTTATCAGTCTTTGCCTTTCTATGAAGATGCTGCTGAAAGTGTAGAAGGAAGCCCCTGCCCTTCCCAAAACTGAAGCCAAAGCAAAGGCTTTAAAGGCCAAGAAGGCAGTCCTGAAGGGCATCCACAGCCAAAAAAAAATCCGCACATCACTCACCTTCTGGCGGCCTAAGCCGCTGAGACCCCTAAGGCAGCCCAAATATCCCCAGAAGAGTTCGCCCAGGAGAAACAAGCTTGACCACTATGCCATCATCAAGTTTCCGCTGACCACTGAATCTGCCAAGAAGATAACAACACACTTGTGTTCATTGTGGATGTCAAGGCAACAAGCACCAAATCAAACAAGTTGTAAAGAAGCTCTATCACATTGATGTGGCCAAGGTCAACACCTTGATTAGGCTTGGTGGAGAGAAGAAGGCCTATGTTTGACTTGCCCCTGACTATGATGCTTTGGATGTTGCCAACAAAATTGGGATCATCTAAAACTGAGTCTAGCTGGCTAATTCTAAATACAAACTTTTCTTGCCATAAAAAAAAAGTGTTACCAGTCGTCATAGTTTCAGCGCTCATTCCCACGTGTAAACACGAGCCTGTGTACTGGAGCACGTGTGTGTGCACATGTGTGCACATACATGAATACATGTACTAGGGCTTAGTCATGTACTGGACACCTGCACACATGAATGCGTGTACAGGAGCACATGAGCGTATCTACAGGAGCTCAAGTGCACTCATATACATATACGCACATGTCTAGGAGCACACATATACACAAGTACATACATGCAGGTACACACGTGTATAAAAGCACAGAGCATGTGTGAAGGAGCACACTCTTCCCTTCACTCTCACTGTGAACTTTCCATTTGTAGATCAGAGGTCTCTAAAGAAGAAGTCCCAAGCATTAGGGCCTCAAAGGTGGGTGACTACATGTCTTACCCTCAGATTTGTTCTGAGATGCCCCACCAGAATGACCTTGACAAGCCCAAGCCGGTGATAAACCCACTGATGATTTCATACTAAGCATAATCCTCTGTCGTGGCATGGATTCCCACTCACAGCAACCCTGTAGGGTGGAGCACAGCTGTCCTCTAGGTTTACAAGGTGCCCTGTCTATAGGAGCGGTCTGCCTCCTCTTTCTCCTGTGGACTAGCCAGTGAGTTAGAATAGCCAACCTTTTTGTTGGCGGCCAGGAACTTAGTCACTGCACCACATGGGCTCCTGATCATCTGTTCCACTCTGAGCAGATAGTTTGGTTGACGGCTCATCCCATCCCCACACTAACCTCATGATTATGTGGTTCCAGGCCAGGCAGAGCAGCAAATGAAAGCAACACATGGATTGTCAGTGAAACTTTTCTTACCTGTAAACATTGATGTGAAATTTGAACCACTTGATGTGTTAGTGATTAGTATAACTGAGCCACCTCCAATTCCTGGCAATCCTTTACGTCCAGGAGAACTGTGCCCTGTGGTGTGTTCAATGGCTGGATGATTTGGGAAGTAGGTTGCCAAGCTTTTCCTCCCAGAAACCTCTGGATGGATTCATACCACTAACCTTTCAGTTTGCAGACAAGTGTAGTAATTGTTTTCTCTCTCCAGAGACTCAAAGATAGCAGAGAAGGCAATAGTCTTTTCAGATAACCTTTGTCCTTTAGAAGAGCTAAACTGGGAATGTTTGCAGCTATGACAATATGTTGTTGTTGTTGTTATGTGCCGTCGAGTCGCTTGCGACTCATAGCGACCCTATGTACAACAGCCCTAAACTCCGCTCTGTCCTGTGCCAATCACACTGTCTCTGACAATCCCATCCCAATTATCCCAGTCACTGAATCAATCCACCTCATAGAGGGTCTTCCCCTCCTGCGCTGTCCTTCCACCCTCCCAAGCATGATGTCCCTCTCTAAGGACCGGTCTCTCCTCACAACATGTCCAAAGTATGTTAGATGGAGCCTCAGAATCCTTGCCTCCAAGGAGCCACCCGGTTTAACCCTTTCCAGGACAAATCTGTTTGTTTTCCTAGCAGTCCATGGTATTCTCAATACTCTTCTCCAGCACCACAGCTCAAAGGCATCTATTCTCCTTCTATCCTCCTTGGTCATATTCAAAGAATGTTATCGTTAAAAAGAATTCCTTTTTTTTTCTCCCCAAACTCAGCATACAGTTTAAGAAAAGATCTACAATCAAGATGGCTTCTGGCACACAGATGAAGGTGGCCTCTCAGCCCTGAACAGCCTTCTAGCACAGCCCCTCTTTCTTCTACACGGTCTCACTTCCACCAGTCCTCAGAGTTAAGTTGCGGGTCTGTCTTTGACATGGTCCTCTACAGGATGCAAACCACAATTTCTGGACTATAGGGAGTCACAGAACTTCTTCACTGTAACAGCTAAGTAAAAGATCTTCTGCCATAGACCAGAGGGCAATTTTTTGCTTCTACTTGAACATCTCGACAAAATTTCATAAAATTTTGGAGCAGAGGATAATTCCTCTGCCAATCAGAACCTGCCATCTACTGGGCCAATGTAGCCCTGATCATTGTAAGATAGGATTATATTATGAGTTTCAAAAAATTGAATTAGCACAAAAGTGATTTTACTTAAAGTTACAGGTAACCTTTCAAATAAGTAAATTGACAAAACAAACTCAAATAAAAGTTTGTTCTGACTAATGGGGACCCTCTACCAGGTTTCTGAGGCTGTAAATCTTCATAGAAGGAGATTGTTCAGCTTTCTCCCTCAGAGCAGCTGGTGGACTTGAACTGCTGACGTTTCGGTTAACAGTCTGACAAGTTACACATTACACCATCAGGGCTCCTAAGAAGGCATCTGAAATTATTGGTTACCTGAAGAGACTCTCACAAAAAGCTAAATGACAAAAGTGGAAGCTAAAACAAAAGAATCAAGATTGCTGCTTTCTCAGCTCTGTTGAGAGAAAAAGCAGATTGTCTGTTTTCCAGTTCATCAGGTTTGCCAGCTGCTTTAGGAGATGGTATGTAATTTATAGTTGGTGACAGATTACACTAAAAGTGCTAGATTTTGACAGCCCATCGTCAGGAGAGCCATCAGCTGACTCAGGGACTTTTTGTGGTGGTGGTTGTTTCTCTCTCTCTTTTTTTTTTCCATTGCCATCGAGTCAGAAATAGCCGACTCTCCAGCAGGTCTTCTGGAGGCTGCAAATCACACTGGAGGAGATTGTGGCTCCATTTTTCTTCCATTGGTGGATTTGAACCCCCAGGAAGGCCCCACCTTAGGGTTGGCAGTGCAGCTCCCTCAGCACCAGCTTATAGTGCCCCCAGGTACAGTAGGCCAAAACCCCACCCAGACCTGCAGCTTCCTCAGGACTCTGTTGTGCTCAAGCCTGTTGCTGCAGGAACGAAGTCAGCACCTCTTTTTTATTTTTTAATTGTTTCTTCAAATTTATTTAGGCCACTGTTAGGCAGCACTGATCAAGTAAAAGGATAAAGCCCAAATTCTAATGCTTTAGATAAAATATTTTCCTGATATTAATTTATATGTCTTTGAGGAAATGGCTTATCTATTTTTTTTATACTTCTGAGTCTGAATACACTTATGAAAGTCAAGTAAGTTTCCTAAAGGAACTCACTTTCAGAACTCTGTTGATTTGTATAGCAATCCTAATGGCACATTGATTTTAGCTTTCAGCTGCTTACTGAAATTTTGGTTGTTTGAATGCACCCATCGATTCCAAGGAAGATACAATGATCTCTAACAGCAGCCAGGAAATCAAGAGACGAATTGCATTGGGAAAGTCAGCTATGAGGGACCTCTCAAGAGTACTGAAGAGCAACAACATCAGGCTGGAGACTAAGGTGCGCCTGACCCGGGCTATAGTCTTCACAATTATGTGCTATGGGTCAGAGAGTTGGACAGTGAATAGGGATGATAGAAAGAGAATTGATGCCTTTGAGTTGTGGTGCTGGAGAAGAGTATTGGATATATCATGGACTGCTAGGAGAACAAACAGGTTTTTCCTGGAGAGGGTGAAGCCAGAATGCTCCTTGGAGTCAAGGATTCTGAAGCTTCGTCTGACATACTTTGGGCATGTTGCAAGGAGGGACTGGTCCTTGAAGAGGGACATCATGTTTGGCAGAGTGGAGCGGTGGCAAAGAAGAGAAAGACCCTCGATGAGATGGATCAATTCTGTGACTGGAGTGGTGGGAATGAGTGTGTTTTAGACGGTGAGGTTGGCATAGGATAGAACGGTGTTTAGAGCTCTTGCACATAGGGTCACTATGAGGCGCAAGAGACTCGATGGCACACAACAACAACAACAAATGGCCAAGGAGACCCTCCTGGGCAATTCTACTCTATTTATTTATTTATTTTTTAATCTTGTTGAGGGTCTTCCTCTCCCTTTCTCATCCTCCACTTTCCCAAATATAATGTCTTTTTCCAAAGACCTGCCCTTCCTGAAACCTGGCCAAAGAACGTGAGATGAGGTCTTACATCTTTTCTTCTAAGGAGCACTCTGGCTACACTTCTTTTAAGTTAGATTTGTTTGTTCTGTTGGCAGTCTATGGTTTATTTAATACTTAAAGGCATTGATTCTTCTTCAGTTTTCCTTCCCTCCATTGGCTTTCCAAGACTTTTAAATGACAAGTTCTTTTTAAAAGACACAATCCATTTTCTTTTCTGTTTTTGCCACTTAGGAGAAATGCTAGAGCAAATATGTCTGATAGGATTTTCTTTGATGATAGAAATATAGTGACTGAGCAGAACTGTACTCCATAGGAATTTGTGGGGAATTTTTCTTTCTTTTTAATTGTGGTTTGAGTAGTTTACCCAGCAGAGTGGTTTTGCACTCAGCCATTCATACACAATTTGTTTTATAACATTAAATACAGTACCCACAATGTCTGATCATCCACTTATTCTATATTGCGTTTCCCTTCACACATCTTATGCGTGTCCATCATCCATCTATTAATTTATTCCTTCTCCCTCACCATCCCTGGTAACGCTAAAAAATGATTTTGTGTGGAAACTTTTTTAAGCTTTTTGTAATGGTTGTTGTTGTTATGTGTGCCGTCAAGTCACCTGCTACCCATAGGACCCTGTGTACAGCAGCTCTGAAGCCTGCTCTGTCCTGAACCAGTCTCATGAATTTCAAAACACCAACTACAATGGCCCTAGTTACTGTATCAATCCATCTCATCTGGGGTCTTATTCTCCATCGCTTTCCCTCAACCCTTCTGTGTATGATGTCCTTCTCCAAGGATCGTTCCCTCCTGGCCACATGCCCAAAGTATGTGAGACAAAGCTTCAAAATCCTAGCCTCCAAGGAGAAACTTGGTTTCACTCTCTCCAAGACAGACCTATTTGTTTTCTTGATGGTCCATGGTATGTTCAATACTTTTCTCCAGCACCAGAGCTCAATAACATCAATTCTTCTTCTGCCATCCTTAGTCATTGTTCCGCTCTCTGATGCATAGCAAGTAATTGAAAAGACCTTGGCCTGGATCAGGTGCACCTTAGTCCTTATACTGACATTGTTGCTTTTTAGTGCTCTAGAGAGGTCCCTGACAGCA
>NW_006399885.1:9104446-9106300 GCF_000299155.1 Elephantulus edwardii | reverse complement strand
GGCAATTGGACAATTAAAACAGACATTCGGATGGTGGGGGAAGAAGAACAAAGTGGGGAGGAGGGTAGAGAAAATGGTGCAGCAGTGAAGGAGTGAAGACCCAAAATCCCTGTAAATGTTCATTAAAATTAATAAAATTTAATAATAAAAGAAAAGTTTGCTGTGAAATTTGGGTCCATGTTGTCGGAGTCTCACATCCACACCACCAAACTTGTTCCTTGAGTACAAAGGTGCCCAATGAGCAGCAAGTCAGGACCGTGGATGTTGACCAGTTTTTCTTCCTCTTGAAACTGGTGACATGAGGAGTAAGCACTAGGCTGCTAACCAAAAGGCCAGTAGTTCAACTCCACCAACTGCTCCAAGAAAAAAAGAGGTTAGCAGTCTGTTCTCATAATGATTTACAGCTTTGGAAACTGTAGAGAAGTTCCCTCCTGTCCTATGGGGTCACCATGAGTCAGAATTCACTCCCTGGCAGTGGGTTTGGTGAAAACACAGCCAGCTCCTTGGGGCAGCATAGGAGGGTGTATTTGAGTGAAAACAGAAGTCAGAGTTGTTAACTGCGGCTCTAGGAGGCCAGGTCAGGATTTGAAATAGTGCCTTTGGTAATAATATATCTGCATCCTAGGTTGGTGGGTGGGCTGGGCCCAGACCAAGGTTTCCAAATAAAGGTAGAAAGAGCTGAAGTTTGAACTCATCACATGGACAGGAAGGAGCTGAAAAGAGGAAAAAGTCAGCAGCCTTCATGATATATTCTTCAAGTTCCTATTTCACAGACAAGTAGTGTATTTTCTTCATTTGAATGTTTTTTTGTGGGGTTGTTTGTGTTTTGTTTAGTTTTTTGTTAATTCATGCGTTTTCCCACACCCCCCACCTCCCTGCATTGGTTTTGAAGGGCAGAGAGAAGAAAAGCCAAGATCATATAGATGAGTATCCCCATCTCCTAAAATGCAGATGTCTCTTTCCACATGGAATTTCATCTGCAGCAAAGCCAGTTGGTGATTTCAGGGTGAAGTTCTTACCATCCAAGTCCAGCACCACCTATGGAAGTGAACAGCACTGCTCTGGGATGTGGCTCTGGGTGTGAAGCCCAAGATGCCACTCCTCCACAATAACATCTATTTCTAGCCTTGTGTGTGGAGAGTCCTATTTTTTTTTTAATAGTCTTTTATTTTCAGAAACTCTTTTTTGTGATTTAATGGAAAGTTTACAGAAAAAATAGCTTTCACATTCAACAATTCATATGCATTTGTGTGTGTGTGTGTGTGTCATTGAGCACAGTCTTCACATTGTAGCAGCACTCTTCCCAGTTTCTTCCTGTGTTTCCTCATTCCATTCCTCCTTTTCTCTCTCTTCACGCTTTCCCTGGACTCTATCCCTGGGCAAAGGCTGTCCTTTAGATCTTGTATGGTTAGTTATTCTGAGGCGTGCATTTCTCCCTAGTGCCATTGTCGACCTTATGTTGTTGTTAGGTAGACTTACTGTGACCCTATGAACCATCCTCACCATCTCTGATGTGCTGCAGCCCATTGTTACAGTCATTGTCAATCCATCTTGTTGGAGGTCTTCCTCTCTTTCTCAGACACTTCACTTTTCCCAGATAAAAATTCCATTTCCAAGGACTGGCCCCCCTGACAACATGTCCAAAGTGTATGACACAAAGTTTCACTACCCTTGCCTCTGAGGAGCACCCTCGTCTTACTTCCTCCAAGACAGACTTGTTATGATGATAGTCTATGAGATATTCATTACTCTTCTCCAACACCACAATTCAGAGGCATTGATTTTTTTCTTCTTCTATCATCCTTATATGGAGAGGAAGACCCTCAAGGAAATGGATTGACTCAGTGACTGGGG
>NW_006399885.1:9085799-9103976 GCF_000299155.1 Elephantulus edwardii | reverse complement strand
GGGTGAGGATTTTTGATGTCTTGAAATTAAGATGTAATCCATATTGAAGGCTGCAGGTGGTTGGGGTTTTTTTACCTTCCGCAATGTGTCAAGTCCTCTTCACTTTCAGTGAGCAAGTTCACCTTATCAACAACAACAACAGGCTCACCTAGCAACTGTAATCTATTTCCAGCTGCACTATTTCTTAGGCCAAAGCCACAGGGCCGGTTTACTGCTCAGAAAGAGCTCAAGTCATATCTGACCTACAGCAACAGAAAAAGAGTTAGAGCTCTGCTCCAGACCTCAGATTTCCACACAGCAAGTGCTGCAGATTTTAAGCTCTAGTACATCTGTCACAGGAATCATCTCACAGACACATCGCCAAAGGCTGATCCATCCCAACGCACTGTTATCAAGCCGATGGTGACACAGAGCAACCCTCCCGAAGTCCCCTGTAGGGTTTCCAAGAATGTACGTCTTCACAGAAGCAGACCGCCCATCCTTCTCCTGTGGAGCAGCTGGTAGGTTCAAAGCACTGACCTTTTGTTAGCAGCTGAATGCTGAAATAGTGGAAAATTTCAAAAATTCCATTAAAACTAAACATATGAAATATCAGAATTAATTTTCTTCTTGTTTGCTGTATAATATTACTGGGAGCATAACACACACCTCAAGCCACAGAATCTTTGCCTGCTTAGAATTGTATACATTTTTAAATTGTTTACATGAAAATGAGACCAATTAGAGCCCTGCAGAAATGGAATAAAATACAACTTGGTAGCCTCTACAAAAGTATTGGCTTTCTAAAAACCCCAGCTTTCAGCATCTATTTCTGTATTCTACAGATAAGTGTCTTGTATTTGTATATATATATATATAATATGTTATATATTGTATTATATATGTATTTTATATCCATAATACATGCATATTTATATTAGAAATTATAGATATATATAAGTATATAGTATTATAGATATAAAATATAATACATATTACTATATTGATAATGAACCTCTGATGGCCTTGTGCTAAGAAGCTGCACTGCAATCCTGAAGGCAAGCAGTTCAAATCTACCATCTGCTCCATGGGAGAAGAACGAGAAGTCTTCTCCCATGTGATTAACTGCCTCTCAAAACCCACTGGAGGGTCAGCTATGAGTTGGTTCTGACCTGACAGTAAGCAACAACAACAACAAATACACACACACACACACACACACATATACAAACAACATATGAGATGGATTGATGCAGTGACTAGGGCAAAGGGGGTAGGTGCATTGGAGTCAGTGAGACTGGTTCAAGACAGGACAGGCTCCAACTTAACAGCACAAAACAAATACATATATATATATATATACATATATATACACACACATATGTACATATATATACATATATATGTACATACACAGACACCTAAGTATATGTACACACACATATATATATGTATGTACATATATACATATACATACATATACACACACACAGAGACACCTACACCTACGTATATATACGATCTATCTATCTATCTGGCAAAACAGTGATCCTTTTATTAAGACATTAACAAAAACGAGACAAACAGGGAGTTCATTCCAGAATGAGAGAATGATAAAGCATTTGTATATGTGTGTAAAATTCAGTGATATTATCTTCTTCATGTGTACTTCCATTACCACTGCTAGTTTCTAGATTATTCCATCACTCTTCACAGAAGCCTAGTGCCATCTAAGAAAGAAAAATGATCTTATATTAAGGTTACTGGAAAGTATACTGAAGATTCAAAAAGCTAGATTTTAAAAAGTCTACAAATGTAGAAACTCAATAGGAAGAAGTGCACAACCTTTTAACAAAGGGAAATTTATTCATTTTAAGTATCAAAAGAAAGTGACATAAAACTTAGACACAACTGGTTTTCTTTTTAACTAAGCAACTACTGGATGAGCTGCAAAACTATATTTGCAATATCAGAATTACTTCATAGTGCAATTGTCATATTGTGCAATCACTTGTGCTACTTTGAAAATGACAACAAAATGCATTAACTTTCTTGCAACATAGAGTTAGTTTTATCCCACAGGTGAAATATTGAGGGCAGCATATTTGGCTGCGAAGTGCCACAGGAGTTTTGGAAGGGAACTATGAAAATTAATTAACGTGCAAATGTTGGCCTCTCCATATCTAGAACAACCCAGAGTGAAGAAATTTAAACATAATTAGTTCAAAGGACTGGGGGACCACAGGAACTTCAGGATCCATGACTCTGAGACCAGAAGAACTAGTTGGTGCCTGACTGCTACCACTGACCACTCTGTAAACAATAACAACACAAGGTCTCTAACGGAAGGGGACACAAGCATGGACTAAAACGCAAAATCATAAAAAACACACACCAGACTTACTGGTCTGTTAAGAGACTGGTGGAATCCCCAAGATTATATCCTTTAGTCACCATTCAAACCCAGAACAGAAATTATAGGTTCCTCCTTGCCCCATGACTCTACTTCCAGTCAAATCATAGACCTTTAAGGTGAACTTGCTCACTGAAAGTGAAGAGGACTTGATACACTGCAGAAGGTAAAAAAACCCCAACCACCTGCAGCCTTCAATATGGATTACATCTTAACTTCAAGACATCAAAAATCCTCACCACTAGGGATCTCAAGAACCAGAGACCTTACCTGGGCATGTTCTTAATGATTTTTCTGAGTTAATGGTGTCAAGCATCATAAAGCCAGGTGGTGAGAGCCCCATTACCAGTGCTGTAGCCTTTTAAACTGCATTTATGACTGTATTTCCACTCATAGCCTATACCTGCTTTTGTAGTCTTGCCTGCATGGGTGATGGATTATAGTTGTCCCCAATTGTGATCTGTGATGACTTGCTTTGTCTCCATTATCTAACAGATGAAAGCCTGGCCATGACTCAGTGGAACACCTTTTGGCATCATGCTGGTGGTTTGCCTCTTTCTGGAATCGTCTCCCCGTTGATCTCATTTATGTCTTAATAAAGAGTCTCTATAGAATATGTTTGCATCAGGGTGCCTTTTTAACCCTCAGGACACAGATTTGCATTGTGTTCTTCTCTTCTGGGCTAGTGAGAGCGCCGGGGACTCTGATTGGTACTCAGCCTACTGTGGGCTCCATTCCCCCCTGCCGACAAGGAGGTAGCAGGGGCATGGCCCAAGAAGGAGGTGTGGACAAAGACTAAACCCACAGAGAACAGTTGCATAGAAATATGCACCTAACCCTCTCATAGCACTTCCTGCTGTGCTAGAGGAGAAAATAAACTCAGTTTTGTTTCATTCATATTTTTTGGGACCTTTTACTACACTTTAAGCAAGCAACTAACACATGCATCCTGCAGTGAGGGAAAACCAGCAACACGATGCTGAAGGATCCCCATGAATCATGATCGTGGCTTCCATGTATAAGACAGGAAACAGAGGAAGTCATCACAAGAGGGTTGTTGGGGTCAGGTATAATTCATCACTATTCTAAGTGGGACTACAAAGGAGAGAAAGACCTTGACTGCTGCACTCATAGTTAACCACTGCCCCACTGCTATTGAGTCACTTCTGACTGGTTGACAACCATTCACTGGGTTTCTGGGGCTGTGAATCTTTACCAAATGAGTTTGCTCACCTTCCGTGGAGTGGCTGTTGGTCAAACTGCTGACCTTTCAGGTATCAGCCCTATAGGTTACAAACTACACCACCAGCGTTCTTTACGCACATAATTAAGAAAAATTGCAGAATTGGTTCTAGTGCTTCAACCCCTTGGCTACACAGTGGTTGGGTGTGACTCTTGATGACACAATCCCAGTCAAAGCCACAAGGTGGTTACAAGACAATCAGTTTCAGTACCCCAGCTCTTAACTCAGTTAATAACGTGTCCATGTAAGTTCCCCAATTCCCTGCACAAGCCTGCGGTAAAATTTCCCTGAACTGTCTTGGGAGTTGTAATCTACTTTCAACTACATTATTCTTGAGGCGACACTTCCTCTCACAGACAAGGAAACAGGAGCCTTGGATGTTGTTGTTGTTTTTGTGTACTGTTGAGTTGGAATCTACCCAGAGCTGATCCTCCAGCAGGTTTTCAGAGGCAGTTAATCACACAGGAGAAGATTGCCCATCTTTTTCCCATGGAATAGCTTGTGGACTCAAACCATGTGCCTTGGGATTACATCACACTTCTTACTACTAGGCCACCACAAAATTGCCAAAGATTAGAAACAGAGCAGAAGCACGATCCTCTCTCAGGAGACCAGTTTTAGTAATGATTATAGAATTAATTGTGTCTCCCCCACTGCCAACAAAAAAGTAGATATGCTCGAATTCCTCTACTTGTAAATGGACCCTGTCTGGAAGCAGAAGTTTTGTTTGTTTACTTCATGACATCATAAGGAGTAATTATTGTTGTTGTCATATGCTGTCAAGTAGACTATAGTTCATAGCAACCCTATGCATAATAGCTCTCAACCCTGGTCTATCCTAAGCCATCTCACTGACTTTGACACACTTACCCTCATTACCCCAGTTACTATGCCAATTCATCTCATCTAGGTTCTACCCCTCCTGCATTGTCCCTCCACCCTTCCAAGCATGATGCCCTTTTCCAAGGACTGTTCCTGCTTGGAACCTTTCCAAAGTGTGTGAGACGGAACCTCAAAATCCTTGCTTCCAAGGAGAAGCTTGGTGTCACCCTCTCTAGGACAAACCTGTTAGTTTTCTTAGTGGTCCGTGGTATGTTCCATACCCTTCTTGCACCACAACTCAAACACATCATAATTCTTCTGTTATCTTTGGTCATTGTCCAGCTTTCTGATGCATAGCAAGTAATTGTGAAGAGCATCGCCTGGATTAGGTGCACCTTAGGCTCTAGACTGACATAGTTGTTCTTAAGCCCTCTGGAGAGGTCCTTAACAGCAGATTTTCCCAGTGCAATTCATCTTATCATTTCGTGGCTGCTGGGACCAAGAGTGTTGAGTGTGGACCCAAGCAAGCTGAGATTGTTAGCAATCTCAATCTCTTCTCCATCTCTCATTGTAATGCCACTTGAATCAGTGACAAAAATCTTTGTCTTATTGTTAAACTTCAATCCGTATTAAAAACTACAGTCCTTCAGGTCTTTCTCAGTTTCAGCAAGCAAGCTTGTGTCGTCTGCATATCGTAGGTTGATGAGTCTTCCTCCAATCTTGATGTCACATTCCTCCTCATACAGCCCAGCCTCTCCAATGATCTGTTCCACATACTTATTGAAAAGGTATGGAGACAGGATGCATCCCTTACACATTCCTTTCCTGATTTTGAGCCATGCAGTGTTTACTTGCTCTGTTCTGACAACCACCTTCTGGTTCAAGTGTAGGTTGTGCATGACTACAACCAGATGTTCTGGGATTCCCATTCTCTTCAAGGTTAGCCACAATTTGTTGTGATCCACACAGTCAAATACCTTAGCAGAGTCAGTGAAACACAGATAAACATTCCTCTGGTACTATGTGCTTTTGGCCAAGATCCATCTGGCATTGACAATGATGCCCCTAATACCACATCTTCTTCTAAATTCAGCTTATATTTCTGGTAATTCTCTGTCAATTTACTGTTCCAGTTGAGTTTGGATAATCTTCAGCAGGATCTTGCTTGTGTGTGATATTGTTCAATAATTCCCACACTCTGTCAGATCACCTTTTAAAAAAAAATAGGAATAGAATAGGGTGTAAAAAAATCCTTTTTAAATAAAACCTGTTGTTGATTTGACTCAAATTCACAGTAACCCCATGGGACAGAGGACGTGACACGGTGTCACAGGACAAATGGCACATCACAGTGCCCTTGGAAAGTGCTCGAACACATGCCTCACATTATTCTCAGTCTAATCCCTCCTTCCATCTTCTCATCTCATGATGAAGTTGCAGCCCACAGAATGTAATTTGGAGCTCCTAAGGAAAGTAAGTTCCCCACAGCCTGCATATGTTCTATGAAAGGTGACTGTGTTGGGATTGTGAACACCGTGGTCTTGGTCAGACTCAAGCTCTCTTCTATAAATAAGACCACATTCCAGGTCCACTTCCCCTGACCCCATGCTTTCCTTCCTCATGGACAAAGGCTACAGCACTGAAGTGAGTAAGAAAACCACCCACTATATTTTTTGTGGCATAGTGGGTAAGGTTCAAAATTGGGAAGGGCGTACGCCAGGGATGCATCCTATCTCCATACCTTTTCAACCTATATGCAGCAGATTATCTGGGAGGCTGGGCTCTATGAAGAGAAATGTGGGGTCAAGATTGGTGGATGATTTATCAACAACCTGCATTATGCGGATGACACAACCCTGCTTGCTGAAACTGAAGAGGACCTGAAGCACCTGCTGCAGAGTGTCAAGGACTGCAGGCTCCAGTATGGATTGAGGCTCAATGTCAAGAAGACAAAGATTCTCACCACTGGACCAACTGGAAGCATCAGGATGGATGGTGAAGAGATTGAGATTGTACACAGCTTTAGTTTGCTTGGCTCCACAGTCAACAGTCTTGGCACCAGCAGCCAGGAAATTAAAAGGCACATTGCCATGGGAAAGTCGGCTGTTGGGGACCTCTCCAAAGTACTGAAGAGCAATGGTGCCTCTCTGGAGACTAAAGTACGTCTGATACAGGCCATGGTCTTCGCAATCACTTGTTATGCATCAGAGAGTTGGACAATGACCAAGGAGGATAGAAGGAGAATTGATGCCTTTGAGCTGTGGTGCTGGAGAAGAGTATTGAGAATACCACGGACTGCTAGGAAAGCAAACAGATTTGTCCTGGAAAGGGTTAAACCGGGTGGCTCCTTGGAGGCAAGGATTCTGAGGCTCCGTCTAACATACTTTGGACATGTTGTGAGGAGAGACAGGTCCTTGGAGAGGGACATCATGCTTGGGAGGGTGGAGGGATGGCACAGGAGGGGAAGGCCCTCTATGAGGTGGATTGATTCAGTGACTGGGGTAATCGGAATGGGAGTGTCAGAGACAGTGCGATTGGCACAGGACAGAGCGGAGTTTAGGGCTGTTGTACATAGGGTCACTATGAGTCGCAAGCAACTCGACGGCACATAACAACAGCAACAACAACAGTGGGTAAGGAGTTGTTCTCCCAGCCCCCTGGTTCATATCCATCAGATGCTCCTCAGGAGAGAGATGGGCAACCTCCTTCTGTGCAAGTGGCAGCCACTAAAAGCCACTGGAGGGTCCACTGTGAGCTGGTTCTGCTTTGACAGCATATAACAACATCCAGGCAGTTCAGGTTGCCTGTAGCTGGGTGTCCAGGTGGACTGGTCCATAGTGAGCTGTGCTGCTAACCCAAAGGCCGCACATTTCTGGTACTTCCAATCCATGGGGGGCTCTATGGGAGAAAAATGGGCAGTTCCCTCCTATTGAAATTTACCTTTAGAAACCCAATGGAGGAGCACCATGAGTTGGAACTTACTTGACAGTAGTGACTTTGAGTTTTTTTTACAGTTGGATTAAAAACAAGCCCAGTACCATCAAGTGGGTTCTGACTTGTTCCAACCCTCCACTGAGTTTCTAAAGCCAGAAACCTTTATGGAGGAAAAACTGCCTTGCTTTCTCCTTTTGGTTATTCACATAACCCGCTATACCCCCAAGGCTGCTTGTATTGGATAAAACCTAACCAAAGCCCTCCCCTGGGCTTCCAAAGTTGCCTCTCTTTATGGAAGGAGACTGCCCATCTTGCTCCCATGGAGCGACTGGTGGATTGATTGGTGCTGCTATATCCAATCAGTAACCCAACATGAAATGCATGGATGCCTCCAGAGCTCAAATCCTGGAACAATCATCCTATGCAAAGCTTAGGGAAGTTCTTCCACTTCTCTGAAAGTTTTCTCATTAATAACATGGAGGTTGGAGATCCTGGGTGATGCAGGCTTGGCTGCTGGCCAATAGGTTGGAAGGTGAAATCCACCCAGCAGGAATTTCAAAAGCAAGTCCTTGAGATCTGAAAAGTGAGGTACTGAAGAACCTATAGAGCGGGGTCCCCCTCTGGTGCGTATGAAGTAGGCCAGAGTCTGTGTCCACACAACTACCAAGGGTTAAGATGCTTCTAATGAGATCATAGAAAGAGAGTGAGAGTTGATTAAGAAACAAAACAAAGGTCAACTCACTGGCCTTGAGGTGATTTCGGTTCATGGAGATTCTCCACGGGTTTCCAAGGCTGGAATCATTACAGGAGACTTCCTGCCTTCCTCCTGCATTGGCGCTGAGGAACTTGGTAAACTGACACTACCAATCGTTCGCTTTGCAGCCCAACACATAACACAGCGTGTTAATTGGATAATTAATTGTAAAGGAAAAGTCTTCTGAAACCTCAGTATAAGCAACATGACCAGACTAAACAGGTTCATTTGGAGCAGTAGATTAAGTGTTGAGACGGTAACAGAAAGGGTGAAAATTCAAGCTCCACAGGAGAAAGATGAGGCAGTTACAACATTCTTTTAAGATTTACAGTCTTGAAAACGTAATGGAAGCTCTTCATGAGCCAGAACTGACCTGACAGCAGTGGGAATTGTTCCTGAAGGGGCCAATAAAACCTGGAGAAGTGAAGTGCCTGAAGCCACAACAGAAGGAAGTAGAGCAGGGTGGGCACAGTCCCCACTTGCCAGCACAGGGCTCAGGCCGTTAATATTAACATCCACGTACGAGTTCATTATGGACAATTCAGAGAACTCAGAAAAGCAGAAAGAACGTATAAATCCACGATTCCCCTGTCCTTTGATTACCGCTTACTATTGTGATGTATTTCTATTATTTATAACTGCTTCTCTGAAAACTGAGATCACGCTGCTGAAATGACAACAGCTAAGACTTATGGAGCCAGGCGCAGCGCCAAGTGCCTCCCTTGCATTCTGTTTGATAACATGATTTTTCAAACATGCTCATTTTTCCTCCACAGTGTATGACTAAACACACTTCCCTGGCATAAAATAGTCTTCAAGTGCATAATTTTCAATGAATCCATGAATTCTACAAAGTGGCTCTACTATTGTGTATTTAACTCATTCCTTTTTTACTGTATTTCTAGACCATTTCTAATTATGTAGCTGTTGAGTGTAATAATAAATGTAATAATGTTAATATTGTGTACTGTCATGTCAGAAGTGACCTACAGCTGACCCTCTAGTGGGTTTTCAGGGGCAGTTAATTACATGGAAGGAGATTACCCATTCTTCTCCTATGGAGCAGCTGGAGGATTTGAACCACACACCTTCGGGCTGCCAGCACAACTCCTTACCACTAGGCCACCAGAGCTCCAACATTCCTTGTCTCACATTAGTTTTAGTCAATTTGAGCTGGAAAGAGAATGTAGTTTCCTGCTTGTTTCAGTGGTTTCAGTATTAATCGTCACTTGTTTGCCCTAAAACAGTGAACAATGAGGACTCTCAGGTACCACACAGGAGGAGCCAGCCCGGCTTGAGGTGACAATAAAACTGGTCAGCATGACTAGGACATGGCCGTATCCAGGGCCTCTCTAGGGTGAGGGGGACAAAAACACCGTCCTTGTATTTCCTTTATAAAAACCTTCCCTTGACCTCCCAGATGAAGAGTCAGGGTTGAGGCTCACTGTCCATCTCCTGACTCTACCCTCTACCATCCCCTAAACCTCTTGTTTCACACCCCACGCTTGTCTTTGAGTTTGGCAGTTGGCAGCAGGCAGCAGATCCACGGCTTTGCAGTAACAATTGTGACATTGCAAACACCCTGCAAAGAACATCCCTGCACACAGGTGTGTCTACACCTATGACTTTCCCTTCAGGTCTCCAAGAAGAGGGATTGGCACAGTGACTGCAACAAGGGGCTTGAGCATGTCAGAGATTGTGAGGAAGGCGCAGGGCAGGGTGAGGCTCAGATCTGTTGTTCACAGAAGTTCTATGAGTCGTAGTCTACTCCTGGCGCCAAATGGCAATAGTGACCTGACTTTCCTAAACAAGCCTGGAATAAATGCTCTATCCCACCTGCAATCCTCTTACAGTTGCTTGGTTTATTAGGTGATGGGGGATCACTTCCACATTGCATACATATAGCATTTGTGGGGGACATAGCTCAACCCCTGAGGATGTACAAGCCTCATCTGTGGTTAAGATAACCCTGAATCTCAACCAAGGAGGAGTAGACTCTGCAAAGTGTCACAGTTACCTGACTCCTCTTGGTGCACTGCAGCAAAGTGAAATTCTTCCTCTTGCAAAGCTATGTCAGTGATGGCATGCTGTGGGTAATATTTTGAGATCAAAATGAAATGGAACTCTACCTCACCATCCCAGATGGATGACCCTTGCTGTGTGAGACAGATTTCTGGGTCCATACCAAGCCAGGGCCTGTCCCTCTGTCCCAGAAGCCGACACACCAGAGAGGGGACCAATCACCATGGAAATGACCTTGAATCTGTCTTAAGTGGTTTTTGAAGAGCAAATCCTTCACACTGCTGCAATGTATCATTAGTAACAATTTGCTCGGAACACAGCAGTGGGGTGTTACACTGAAGTCAAGAATGTGAGAAACACAGCTATGATTCTCAGCTGCTGGGAGAGACAAGACTTACACTTTAGTAAGAACAAGAACTTCTTCACAGAACAAATTGTCAGCAAGCTGAGCTGTATGCTGAATGTAGCCCAAGCTCAGAAAGCTAGGGAAGCTGAACAGAGGCTGAGGTGGGTGCTGGGTCAGCTTGGTGAGGCTCTGCCCAGGCATGCCCTCAAGCCCCACCTCCAGGAAGAGAGAGGGATGGATGCTCAGTCCTAACACACTGAGCCCTGGGAGTGTGGTGTGTAACATGCTGTGCTGTTTACTAAAAGATCGATTTGGATAGGAAGTTCCAACCTTTGGATTAGCCCCCAAGCCCTTGATCACTGTGCCACCAGAGTTCCTTTTATTTCCTAAACCAAATCAAATCCACAACTTTCAAGTATATTACAATAGATTACAAATCCTTCTTTCTCCCACAGAGCCAACAGGTAGATTTGAACTCCCTACCTTTCAGCTGGCAGTCCAATATGTTATGCACTATGCCATCTACTCAAATCAAAATACTGTGGACAACAGACTTGTATCTTGTGCCCTAGTTAACTACAGTAGTTATTGAACTTTTTTGAACAAGACCAAAGCCTTGTTCTCAAGGAGGAAATCATGAGACAAGACTTGAGTACCAGGAAGAGGTAAGAATTTGGGGGAGAAACAAGTAGGCAAGCTGTTTGGGTTGAGTCTGAGAGGTTAGATTTGGGCTCCAGGCCTCTGAGGTCCAGAGGAGCTGTAGCAAGGGGAAGAGGGTCTTTCCCTGGAGTCTTGTAGGGGCTTTTGAATTAGATGCAGTTAAATGCCTGTCCTTTATCTCTTTACTAATTAATGCTATTTAAAGGATGCAAATAAACACAGAATTCTAGGAATTAGTGCAGCGTTGTGGGCTTATTTATCTGTTTTGTTTTCTATGGAGATTTAGGAGGTTTTTTCCTACTAGTTTATTTACAAAATTCAAATACAAATTTGAAAAAATTATTTCGATATTCCTCACCCCCTCACCCATCAACCCAATGATTACTCCCCCCTTCCCCTGCACATCCACATCCGTCTGCTTCCAGCCTTTCTCACCGCTCCAGAATCCTTGTACTCATTCTACACTAATTATTTTATACAATATTTATCCTTGTGGTACTGAATTATTTCACTCAGCATAATACTCTTCAGTCCCTCCCAAGTTAAGTAGTAATTTACAAAATCATTGCTCCTGTGTGCTGCATAGTACTCCATTGTGTGAATGTACCATAATTTCTCAATCCATTTGTTTGTGGTTGGACATTTGAGCTGTTTCCATTTTCTTGTGATGGTGAATAATGCTGCTATGAACACTGATGTACACATTTCAGTTTGTGCCTCAGAATCATGAAATTGGTAAAGAATATTGACTGTACCATGTACTCCCAGAAATATTACATCTATTATGGAGGAAATAATGTCAGAATTCCTAAGATGTGAATATGGGGAGACATCACCTTACTCACTTTGGAAGAAGACACTACATGCTAGAAAAGTTCATCATCTTCAACTAAATGGATTGACACTTGGCTAGAGCATTAGGTTTGGGCACAATCTAGGAGAGGCTATTCCTTGAACAGGAACACCATGCTTGGAAAGATGGAGGGTCAACCAAAGACAGGAAGAGCCCCCCCCAAAATAGATGAATTAACACAACGACTGCAGCAATGGGCTTAAGTATGTCAGGGATGATGAGGATGGCACAGAATAGGACAGAGTTCAGACCTGTTGTTCACAGGGTGGCGATGAGTTGTACTCAATGACACCTAACAACAAGAATAAACAAGCTGTCTTGGTGATTCCATGAGTCTAATGCTTGACTGCTAACCAAAAGACTATCGGTCTGAAGCCAGCACCCACTCCCTGGGGGATGTGGCAGTCAGCTGCTGTAAAGATTACAGTCTTAGAAACCATGTGGGGCAATTGCACTCGATCCTCGGGGTGGAGAAGGTACTATGAGCTGGAATCAACTTGAAAGATTTGTTTTCTGTTTTGAGGGGTTTGTTTTAATGATATTGGTGAAGAATATTGACTACACGATGGACTTTCAGAAGAATGAACAAATGTTTCTTGGAAGAAATACAGAATGTTCCTTAGAAGCAAAGATAGCGAGGAGTACTTTGGACATGTTATCAGGAGGGACCAGTCCCTAGAGAAGGACATCATGCAAGGTAGACAAGCCAGTGAAAAAGAGGTAGACCCTCGATGAGACGGATGGACACAGTGGCCACAATGACAGACTCACAGCAACACATGATTGTGATGAGTTGGAACAGCATCTCACAACGTTAGGTTTCTGAGATTCTTTTGAGTACAGCCGATAAGACCACCCAGAAACTTAGGGGAAGTGTCAGATCTCACAGCCCCAGCTCAGAGCACTGGGCTGAAGTGGAAGGTGCAATGTCCTTCTCAAATGTCCATGAGGGCTTCTGGGTGCCAAGCCCACACTCAGCTCTGTTGTAGTTGTTATATGTCTTTGTGTGGACAGTAACTCATAGCGACTCTATGAACAATACAGCTCTGAACCTTGCCCTATCCTGAGCCAACCTCACTATCTCTGACACACCTGTTGCCACTGTCGCCCCAGTCATGGTGTCAATCCACTTCATCCAAATCTTGCTCTCCTTCACTGACCCACCGCCCATCCGAGCATGATGTCTTTCTCCAAGGAATCGTCCCTCCTGGCAACATACCCAAAGCATGTGAGACAAAGCCTCAAAATCTTTGCCCTCTTCACGGAAAATCTTTTCGCTCTCTTAGCAGTCCACAGTGAGTTCAACATTTTTTCTCTAACACCACAAGTCAAAGACATCAATAATTCTTCTGTCAACCTTAGTTATTTTTCCAGCTCTCATATGCATAGCAAGCAATTGAGAAGACCATGACCTAGATCAGGTGGACCTTAGTCTCTAGACTGACATCATTGCTCGTTGGCACTCTGGAGAGGTCTCTGATAGCAGACTCTCCTAAAGCAACTAATCTTTTTATTTCTTTCCTGTTGGTGCAAGAGTGTTAACTGTGAATCAGAACAAGATGAAATTGTTAGCAACTTCAATTTTTTTTTCTCTCTATCAATTATAATGCTGCCAATTGGCCTGGTGGTGAGAAGATTTGCTTTCTTGGTTTTAATATGTAATTCATATTGAAGGCTGCAGTTCTCAACCTGCTGCAGCAAATGCTTCAAGTCTTCCTCAGTTTCAGCAAGCAAGGTGTGTAAATTACATAACTCAGGTTTTTGATGAGTCTTCCCCCAATGCAAATGCCACATTCTTCCTCATAAAGTCCAGCCTCTCGAGTGAGCTGTTCCACACAGAGAATGAAAAGATATGGGGAAATGATACATCCCTGATGCACTCCTTTCTTGATTTTGAATCATGCAATGTTCCCTTGTTCTGTTTGTACAACAGCTTCCTGGACTAGATACAGATTTTGCATGAGCACAATCAAATATCCTGGGATTCCAGTTCTTCTCAACATTAGCCACAATTTGTTGTGATCCACATAGCCAAATTCCTTTGCATAGTCACTATAACACAAACAGACATTCTTTTGGTGCTCTCTGCTTTCAGCCAAGATCCACCTGACATTGACAATGATGTCCTTACTGCCACAGTCTCTAGAAATAGAAAATGAGAGCAAGTCAGCCTGAGGTCACTCTTCACAAGACAGGGAAGGTGCATTCTATCATACCGCAATAATAGTTTGTTGTTGTTGTTGTTGTTATGTGCCACTGAGTAACCTGCGACTCATAGTGACTCTAACGACCCCAAACCCTGCTCTATCCTGTGCCAATCTTGTTGTCTCTGATACAGCTATCCCATTACCCCAGTCACTGAATCAATCCATGTCATCGAGGGTCTTCCTCTCTCGTACTGTTCCTCCAACCTCCCAAGCATGATGACCCTCTCCAAGGACTTGTCCTTGCTTTCAACATATCCAAAGTATGTCAGACAAAGCTTCAGAACCCTTATCTCCAAGGAACAGTCTAGTCTCATTCTCTCTAGGACGAACTTGCTTGTTCTCTTAGCAGTCCATGGTATATTCAATACTCTTCTCCAGCACCACAGCTCAAAGGTATCAATTCTTCTTCTAGCATCCCTAGTACTGTCTATATTTCTGACACATAGCAAGTAATTATGGCCTGGATCGGGTGCACCTTAGTCTCCAGACTGACATCATTGCTCTTCAATACTTTGGAGAGGTCTCTGACAGCAGACTTTCCCAAAGCAATTCGTCTTTGAATAGTGTTGATTGTAGAACCAAGCCCCTCCCCCCCAAAAAAGTGCCTTGGTTATTTGCAATAATTAAAAGCTCATTAAAAGGACAGCAATGCAAACCCATCAGTGTCTCCACATGAGAAAGACCTGTCTGTTCCCAGGAAGATGACAGTCTAGGAAACCCTGGTGGGGGCGCTCTGCTCATAAAAAGTCTCTGTGAGTCAGAATCTCCTGCTGCTGCACTGAGGAGACACGTGACTCTCCCCAGACTGCAGTGATGTCCCTGGGTGGAGTAAATGGCTAACCCACCTGGCTACTAATGAAAATGTTGGTGATTTCTGGTGGGCTGCTTGGGAAAACTCAGCCACTAAAAACTCTGTGGAGTTCAGTTCCTCTCTGGCACACAGGGAGCTAACATGAGTGAGTTGATGTGACAGGGGTTCAGGTTTTGGGTTTGTCCCGAATCAGTGGACTGCCCCTCATCGAAGAGGCCCTGAGTTCCACAAGGATTAGTCAGAACTACTTGAGTTCATGCCACGGATGTGGCGGGTGAGGCTTTGTCCCAGGCAGATCTCAGATATAGCCTAATAACAAGTAGGGAAACTTCCCTGACATCCTTTAGGACTGTGATGCAACTAACTGAAGGGTCATGTGGTATGCTGCCCTTAGTTCTTTAACGACAATTTGCTTTCTCAGATTATGGTAGAATAGTTACGAGACTTCCACATTCTATCACCACATATATGTATTTTGAGATGGGGACAAATTCAACTCAGGACAAGACAGAAGACAAGAGTAGACAAAAGTGGAAATGATCCAAATTCAAGTCACGAGTAAAATGGGTAAATAAATTATATTCACTCCGGGGATTGGCAAGCTGCAGCCTGTGCCAGCTTTTGTACCATCTGTGAATAAAGAATGGTTTTTACATTTGTAAAACATTATTAAGAAACACACACGAAAACCCCAACAAGCCACCACCTGTCAGTGTGTCACCTATGGTGGCTTGTGTATTGTTGTGGCACTGGAAGCTGTGTCGTTGAGATTTAAAATACCAGGAGGGTTACCCTGCTTCCCATAGTGGACAGACCTCCATGGAACATCAGGACTCAGATTTGAGCAGAAAGACCTGTCTATGCACTTCCAAAGATCACTTCATGATCACTCAACGGCTTACCGCAGAACACTGCCTGGAATTGAGCTGAGAACTGAGCCCCTGAGTTGGAAGGCTCTCAAAGGGCATAGTGGCAACAGCAATGGACTTGAGCTTGTCAGCCTCTGTGAAGATGGCACAGGATGGGCCAATATTTTGACCCGTTGTTCATGAATCTGTGCGCACTTAAACAATCACTACTTAAAACATCAACAAGAAGAAGTTAATGCAACAGAGATGGCACACAACTCTTCCAATGCCTGCAATACAGATTCTGTAGTTGTTTACGGGGAAAATTGCTTAACCCCTGGAAGACTGTACAGCAGTGAAAAGAAACAAATGACAACTCCCATCCACACCCCAGCATGATGACTCTCACAGATGTAATGCTGAGTGGGAGAAGCCAGAAAAAAATATGCTGAATGATCCCGTGTGCAAAATCACAAAAAGCAAGTGACACCCCCTCAAAGCTTTAGAAAGCAGGGTGGTGGTTCCCTGAGGTAGAGTGTTGGCTTCACAGAACGTGGGAGACTTCTCGGGTGTCTGGGCTGTTCTATTGCTTCAGTTGTATGCTGGTTACACAGGTGTGTACAGCTGGTGGAAATCCAGTGATCACATACAAGTTCTGCAGGTTTCTGTCTGTCTGTTGTCATTTCTTAAAAAGTTTCTAATAAATCAGAAGTACACCACCACCTTCTCCACCACACTTGGGTTTTCAGAACCACATATATCTCCATGGATAAGAAAAAGAAAGAGAGATAATTTTGATACTATTTTTTTAAATAAAAAGAATAAGATAAAAGATTTGTGGAACACAAAGGTTAGAGGAAACATAAAGAGAACTGACCAAATTGCCAATTTCCAAAAGGCAAGAAGGCCCAACATGGTCCAATTGGAGGAGTACGTAAGGAAAAGATGCTGTTGTTGTTGTTAAATACCACTGAGTCAGAGCAGAAAACAGTTTTGAAAAACAGTAAATTGCCCAGGAGATTGTCCATCCTCATCCTACTTGATAGAAGAACAGCAATCTCCTCCAGGGCAATACTATCTCCGAACGGCTACTGGGAGTCAGCTATGACTCGAGGGCACACAACAAGAAGATATAGATATGATGATATAATTCACAGTATGTCACAATCCCCCATGATTTGATAAACCAGTGGAGAATGAAGGGTGGAATGCAACACTCCCTTATCCCATCACAGCCCAAATATGATGTAAGCTGAGTTTCCCTACAGTGCATCCAGTGATACGTTTGACCTCAGTAGTGAGTAGAAACAAACTGAAGTGAGTGAAATCCATATCATCTGGAAATAATTGCTAGAAGTGCAATGACTGTTTTTAGACTCACACCTGTGTGAGAGGAAGCTCCGTGACAAGAGGGAAGGACAAGAGGGAGACTCCAGGAAATGTCAGGCCTACAGAGGCTGGACTTTCCTCCATAAGCTACACAGTTGTCGTTGTTGTTTTGTTATGTGCCATCGAGTCACTTGCAACTCATAGCAGCCCTATGTACTCGTTGTTGTTTTGTTATGTGCCATCGAGTCACTTGCAACTCATAGCAGCCCTATGTATAACAGCCCTAATCTCTGCTCTGTCCTGTGCCAATCTCATTGTTTCCAACACACTCATCCTGATTATCCCAGTCACCGAATCAATCCATCTCCCCGGGGTCTTCCCTTCCTGCACTGTCCCTCCACCCTCCCAAGCATGATGTCCTTCTCCAATGACCAGTCTCTCCTTACAACATGTCCAAAGTATGTTAGACGGAGCCTCAGAATCCTTGACTCCAAGGAGCAGCCTGGTTTAACCCTTTCCAGGATGAATCTGCTTGTTTTCTTGGTAGTCCATGATACTCTCAATACTCTTCTCCAGCACCACAGCTCAAAGGCATCAGTTCTCCTTCTATCTTCCTTGGTCATTGTCCAACTCTCTAATAACAAGTGAGTGCAAAGACCATGGCCTGCACCTTAGTCTTCAAAGAGACACCATTGCTCTTCAGTACTTTGGAGAGGTCCCTAACAGCAGATTTTCCCATGGTAATATGGCTTTTAATTTTCTGGCTACTGGTGCCGAGAATGCTGACTGTTGAGCCAAGCAAACTAAAGCTGTGAACAATCTCAATCTCTTCACCATCCATCCTGATGCTGTCAATTGATTCAGTGGTGAGAATCTTTGTCTTCTTGATATTGAGCCTCAATCCATATTGGAGGCTACAGTCCTTGACCCTCTGCAGCAAGCGCTTCAGGTCCTCC
>NW_006399885.1:9083635-9085109 GCF_000299155.1 Elephantulus edwardii | reverse complement strand
ACCTTCTGAAATCTTCTATTCAACTCTTTAGTATCTTGAATTTTTCCTTGTGCTTTGGCTTCTCTGCGCTCCAGTGCAATTTTCAGAGTCTCTTCTGACATCCATTTTGGTCTTCTCTTCCCCTTCTGTCTTGGCAATGACCATTTGCACTCTCCCTGCATGATACCCTTGATATCCTCCTACAACTTGTCTGGTCTTCACTCATTAGTGTTCAAGGCGTCAAACCTGTTCCTGAGATGGTTCTGAAACTCAGGTGGGATAGACGCAAAGTCATATTTTGGTTTCCATGGATTTGGTTTAATTTTCCTCAACTTCACAGAGAGAGGCCCTTTTCCTAGAGCTAGAATCCTAAATCTGAATGCTTAGCCTCCTAAATTGTAGAATAAGTTTCTGCTTGTTAAGTCCACTGAGTTCTGGTGGCCTAGTGGCAAGAAGCTACACTGAAATCCCGAAGGCGTGTGGTTCAAGGCTACCAGCTGCTTTGCAGAAGACAGATGGGCCATTTCCTCCCTATACTGCCTCCGAAAATCCACCAAAGGGTCAGCTCTGAGTCACTTCTGACTCCACAACAACAAATTCATCCTCTTACAGTTTCTCTCTCTGTGTATGTGAATTTGTTTGTTTGAATTTTTATTTTATATGTATTTGTTTACCAAGTTTGTACACATTGCATTTCACACTATTCTTCATTCACATTGTGTTTCATACAATCATTCCCATTCATTATGTAGGAGTTTTTTAAAAATAAATTTTTATTTTATACTGGTTTGCTTACAAAGTTCATATAAATTGTTTTTCCCACTGGCTCTTTGTCATTCCTTTATGCACCCCTCCCTCTACCCATCAAATTGTGTGCTCCTGTGATTACTTCCCTGCTCATCCTCACCCCTCTGCTCCTTCCCTTCTCCCTTGGATTTTCTTACACACTTACTAGTTATTTTTCTATTTCTGAAATAAAGGTCTTATACAGTATTTGTCCTTATGCGACTAAGTTAGTTCACTTAGCATAATGCTCTCCAGTTCCTCCCAAGTTAGGTAGTGATTTTCAAAATCATTGCTCCTGCGTATAACATAGTATTCCATCATGTGAATGTACAAACAATTTTGCAATCCATTCTATTGTGGTTGGACATCTGGGCTGTTTTCATGTTCTTGTAATGGTGAATAATGCTGTGAACATTGGTGTACAAGTCTCCATTTGTGTCTCATTTCTAATTTTCTTGAGGTATATTCCAAGAAGTAGAATAGCTAGGTCATACAGAATTTCTATGTCCAGTTTTTCTAGGAAATGCCAAACTGCCTTCCAGAATGGTTATACCATTTTACAATCCCAACAACAGTGTATAAATGCTCCTATTTCTTCACATCTTGTCCAACATTTATTACTTGTTAAATTTCCTGCCACTGCTACTTGGGTGAGATGGTATCTCATTGTGGTTTGGTTTCTGGTTTGTTTGTTTAAAAATTATTTTTT
>NW_006399885.1:9076705-9080455 GCF_000299155.1 Elephantulus edwardii | reverse complement strand
AATTTCAGAACCATCTCAGGAACAGATTTGAGGCTTTGAACACTAATGAACGAAGGCCAGATGAGTTGTGGGAGGATATCAAGGGTATCATCCAGGAAGAGTGCAAACGGTCATTGCAGCGACAGAAGAGGAAGAAAAGACCAAAATGGATGTCAGAAGAGACTCTGAAAATTGCACTGACTATAGATAGATGGCTTAATTTCTAAGTTCTTGATTCTATCCCATTGGTCTATCCCATGTTGTTGTTGTTAATATGTGCTATAGAGTCACTTGTGACTCATAGCGACCCTATGTAAAAGAGCTCTGAACCCTATATCTAAGGCTATATTGTCTTATCATCACTGGCACACCTGCCCCAGTCACTGAGTCAATCCATGTCATCAAGGGTCTTCCTCTCTTGCTCTGTCACTCCACCTTCCCAAGCATGATGTCCCTCCATGGACTGGTCCCTCCCTGCAACATGCCCAAAGCATGTCAGAGGAAGCTTCAGGATCCTTGCCTCCAACAAGAAGCCCTACCTTGCTCAAACTGAGGAGGACCTGAATTGCTTTCTGCTGAAGGTCAACAACTGCAGCCTTCAATATGGATTGAAGCTCAACATCAAGAAAACAAAGATTCTCACCACTGGGCCAAATGGCAGAGTTATGATAAATGGTGAAGAGATTGAGATTGTTAACACCTTCAGTTTGCTTGGCTCCACAATCAACACTCTTGGTGCCAGTAGTCAGGGAATCAAAAGACAAATTGCATTGGGAAAGTCTGCTGTCAGGGACCTCTCCAGAGTATTGAAGAGCAATGATGTCAGTCTGGAGACTAAGGTGCACCTGATCTGGGCCATGTTCTTAGCAATTACTTGCTATGCATCAGGAAGCTGGACAATGAGAATTTATGCCTTTCAGCTGTTGTGCTGGAGAAGAGTGGTGTTGAACATACCATGGACTGCTAGGAGAACAAACAGGTTCATCCTAGAGAGGGTGAAATCAAATTGCTCTTTGGAGGCAAGGACTCTGAAGCTTTGTCTATCTCATATAATGTGTTTCATAAAATTAATCACCATTGGACTAGGCCCACAATTACCCTATATTTTCAGGTCCCGACTGGATCTTTCTATTTCCTTTACCCCCACCCTCCACCCACCAAGTGGTGTAACCTTCTATTTTTGCCCCTACCCATCCTCAATCTTCTGCTCCTCCCCCTTTCCCCTTTGAGTTCTCATACATGTTTTACTAGCTCTTCTAGTTTTTACAACAATGGTCTCATTAAGTATTTGTCCTTATATAAGACTGAGTTCATTCAGCATAATGCTCTCCCAAGTAATTGTTGCTCCTCAGAGCTTCATAGTATTTTATTGTGTGGATGCTCCACAATTTCTCAATCTGATCAGTTGTGGTTGGATATTTGAGTTGTTTCCATGTTTTTGCGATGGTGAATAATGCTGCTATGAACATTGGTGTACAAATCTCTGTTTGTGTCTCAGTTCTAATTTCCTTGGAGTATATTCCTAGTAGTGGAATAACTGGGTCATATGAAATTTCTAGGTTTAGCTTTTTGAAGATATGCCAAATTGCCTTTTAGACTTTTTGTACCATTTTACAACCCCACCAGCAGTGTATGAGAGTTCCCACCTCTCCACATCTCTCCAACATTTATTGCTTACTGCCCTGCTAAATGTTGCCACTACTCCTGGTGTGATATGGTATCTCATTATGGTATCTCTTTGATTTGCATCACTCTCATTACCAGTGATTTTAAGCATTTTGTCATGGGTCTGATGACCATCTGAATGTCTTCCTCTGTGAAAAGTCTTTCCATATATTTTGCCTATTTTGTATTTGGGTTATCAGGGTTTTTTTCTTGTGGAAACCCAGTAATGTTCTGTAAACTTTTGTTGTGAGACTTTTGTCTGAGATGGTATTGCCAAATGTTTTTTCCAAGTCAGTAGGTTTTCTTTTCACTCTGTTGGAAAATGTTTTTTGATGTTTTTATTTTATAAAATTTTTATCTTATACTGGTTTACTTACAAAGTTCATATAGACAGAGATTTAATATTTTAAAAATATTTCATTCATCAATTTTATCTTCTCCAGATTATGCATTTCTGGCTGTAATTGTCAGTCTTTTTATACCATAAGTTAGACCTTCTAAGCTTGGTCTCAATTTGTATCTTATGAACTTTATGGTTTGGGGCTTTACTCCCAGGTCTCTGATCCTCTTTGAGTTAATGTTTTGTGTATGGTGTGAGATGTGGATCCTGTTTTAGATTTTTCATAATACCTGGAAATTTTCTTCTAATATCTTTTCCACAATTATCTCCGTGATTTCCCTGTCCCTCTACTATTCTGCAATTTCAATTATACATATGTGTGCCTTTTTATACCATTCCACATGATTCTAATGTATTCTTCATCTTCTGTCTCATCCCTGATTTTTCTTCTAGTATGTCTCCATTGAGGTTCTTGTCTTCCAGCTCACTGACTTTTTGCTCCATCTCTTCTGTTCTACTTTTTTGTCTCTCAGAGAGATGGACAATGACTAAGGATGACAGAAGAAGAATTTATGCCTTTGACTTGTCGTGCTGGAGAAGAAGAATTTTGAACATACCATGGACTGCCAAGAAAACAAATAGGTCTGTCTTGGAGAGGGTGAAATCAAGGTTCTATTGGAGACTAGAATTTTGAAGGTCCATTTCATATTCTTTGGGCATGTGGCCAGGAGGGACTGATCCTTAGAGAAGGACATCATGCTGAGAAGGATGGAGGGTTAGTGCAGGAGAGGAAGACCCTGGATGAAATGGCTTGATACAGTAACTAGGGCAATAATGGTAGGTGTGTCAAAGTCAGTAAGACTGGCTCAGGACAGGTCAGGCTTCAGAGCTGTTGCACATAGGGTTGCTATAAATTGCAAGTGGCTTGACAGCACATAACAACAATAACAACAAAATGTTGGTTACTAGAGTGCCAAGAAACCAAAGCAAAGGGAAGAAATCAAGAAGTCAAGGAGCTTAACAGAAGATTTTAAATGGCAGCTTGGGAAGACAAAGCAAAATATTATAATGAATTATACAAAGATCTAGAGTCAGAAAATCAAAAGGACAACTTGCTCAGAATTTCTTAAACTGAAGGAACTTAAGAATAAGTTTAAGCCTTGAGGATGCTGAGAGCAGAATGCTGAATGACCCAAGAGGCATCAAAAGAAGATGGAAGAATTACACAGAGTCACTATACCAAAAAGAATTGGCAGACACAGAAGAATTTTATGAAACAACATATGATCAAGAGGCAGTGGTGATGAAAGAGGACATTTAAGCTGCTCTGAAGAAATTGGGGGGAAAAAACAAGACCCAGGAATTGATGGAATACCACTTAACCTATTTCAGCAAATAGATACTGCCTTGGACACACTCACCAGGTTATGCCAAGAAACCTGGAGGACAGATATCTGGCCAATTGACTGGAAGAGATCTATATTTATTTCCATTCCAAAAAAAGGTGACCCGACAGAGTGTGGAAATTATCAAACAGTATCACTGATATCATATGCAAGCAAGATCCTGCTGCAGATCGTCCAAAAACAACTGGAACCATTTATCAGTAAAGAATTGCCAGATGTGCAAGCTGGGTTTAGAAGAGACTGAGGCACCAGGGGAATCATAGCCAACATTAGACAGATCTTGACCAAAAGCAGAGAATACCAGAGGAATGTTTATCTGTGTTTCATTGATTATGCAAAGGAATTTGACTATGTTAATCA
>NW_006399885.1:9073032-9076098 GCF_000299155.1 Elephantulus edwardii | reverse complement strand
TGCAGAAGGTCAAGGACAGTAGTCTTCAATATGGATTAAAACCTAACATCAAGAGAACAAAGATTCTCATAACTGAGCCATTGGCAGCTTCATGAGATGGAGAAGAGATTAAAATTCTTAACAACTTCAGTGCTTGGTTCCACAATGAGCACCCTTGGCACCAGCAGTCAGGAAATAAAAGATAAATTTCATTGGGAAATTGTGTGGTCAGGAACCTCCCTAGAGTACTGAAGAGCAATGATGTCAGTCTGGAGACTGACCATGATCTTTGCAATTACTTGCTTTGCATCAGAGAATTGGACAATGACTAAAGACAACAGAAGAATTGATGGTTTTGAGATATGGTACTGGAGAGGAGTGTTGAATGTACCATGGACTGCCAGAACAAACAAGTCAGTCCTGGAGGGGGTGAAACCAGGCCTCTCTCTGGAGGCAAAGATTTTGAAGATCCATCTCACATACTTTGGGCACATGGCCAGGAGGGACTAGCTTTTGGAGAACAGCAGGCTTGGAAAGGTGGAGGGATAGTGCAAGAGAGGAAGACCAGGATGAGACGGATTAACTCTGTCACTGGAGTAGTGGAATTGGGTCTGTTGGAGATGAGATTCGTTCAGGATAGGGTAGGGTTTGAGGCTGCTGAACATGGGGTCGCTGTGAGTTGCAGGCACCTCGATGGCACATACCAATAACAAACATGTTGGAAATTCTGCTATTTTGGTCTTAATATTCTGGATTGCATTTCTGTTATTTCCAGTATTGTGTTGGCTGTACCTTCTCTACCTTGTGATGTTTTCTTGTAAGTTCTTGTACCTCTTTAAGGGAGCTCTGGTGGCCTAGTGGCAAGAAGCTGCACTGCAATCCTGAAGGCATGCACTTTGAGGCCACTTTTGCTGCTCTGCAAAAGAAGGATGGGCAATCTCTTGTGTGATTAACTGCCTCTGAAAACCTTCCAGATGGTCAGCTATAGGTCAAATCTGACTCTACAGTACACAACAACAACAACTACTACAGCAACTTCTTTATCTATAGTTCAATTTTTTCTTGCATATTTTGTATTTTCTTCCATAGTTGTGCAAGTACCTCCTCATCTATATATTTATTCTGGCTCTGTGTCTCTGGAGTGTTTTCTTTCTTAATGGCTTCCATTATTTCTTCCATCATTTGTACCTTTTTCTGTAGCTGTTCAAATAACTCTTTATCAATATATTTCTTCTGGTTCTCTACCTCTAGGGCATTACCTTTATTTGTGGCTTCTATTATTTCTTCCATCATTTGTATTTTCTTTTGTAGCTGTTCAAATGCCCCTTTGTCAACAAATATCATCTGGGATATTCATTGGGTCTGTAATATTCTCTGCTTTTTTTTTTGTTTTTTTGAGAAGGGTTAAATTGTTTTTTCACAGTGTTTGAAGCTGCCGGCTGCTTTCTTGACATCATGGGAAGTTTTTCTTCATATGTGTTAGGCCATTTCTATACTGTCTGCATACGTTGTCAGGAGTTCTTATTTTTATGATGTTATTGATTAGTTAGTTGCCAACTTAAAATGTCCAATCTATAGGGTGAGCCACTCACGCTACTGAAAGTCCTTTCTGGGAAAATTTACCTCTCCTAAAGTCCTTCAGGTTCTCTCTGTTCTACACTTCAGCCCTGTAGGGATCTCACCTTAATGTAGTTGCCTCTCCCAAATTCTGCCTTCCTCTTTGGAGTTGTTAGGTGGTATGAGACCAGGTGCTCCACTCAAGCAGTTTCTGTCAGCTCTCTTTCTTGTAGCTAAATGTGCCAGCTGAGAAAGTCTTTCCCTGGCATGTCGCTCTCTTTCCCAAACTCTCTCGTCCTACTTGGCATGTGGGATCTCCCTTCAGTCACAGAGATAAGGATCCCCAAATGGAGAGACCTTTCCCCAGGAAAGTTTCAGTCCCCTCTCTCTCCACAGGCACTTGAAAGTACTGGATCCGGATGACGTGTGTCTGACCTGGCCACACCTACTCTCCTGAAACTTAACCTCTTCCTTTGTTTCTAGAGTGGTACAAGTTCAAGAGCAGTTTGTTTGCAGGGGAGGTCAACCCTCCTTGTCAAAAGCTAAGAAAGCCTTTCCCTGCTCATAGCTCTGTCTTCCAAACTCTCTTGTCCTGTTTGGCACCTGGGATGGGCTGGTAGCTGTGGAACAAGGATCCCCCAATGATGGGACCTGTCCCCAAAGAAGTGTCAGGCCCTTATACAGTATCTCTTTTATAGCAGCATTAGATAACTAAGACACAAACTTATACTATGTTTACAGCACCTCGTTATGCTATCTACAAATGGAGTTTATTATCCACTGTAGACAAGAAAGTTGTCATTGTTGTTAGGTGCCACTGAGTCAACCACAAGTCATAGCAACATTTTGAACAACAAATCTGAACCTTGTCCTAACCTGAACTATCTTCACAGTCTCTGATGTGGAGATGTAATTTATATTGAAGGCTACAATCTTTGAACTTCTGCAGCAAGTGTTCCAAGTCCTCTTCACTTCAGCAAGCAAGATTGTGTCATCTCTGTAATAATGCAGGTTTTTGTCCTCCAATCCTGATGCCACATTCTTCTTCATATAATTCAGCCTATCAAAAAAATTGCTCATCATACATATTGAATAGGCTAACTTGCCCAAAGTCACACATATGGCAGATAGCAGAGTCAGATATTCAGATCTAGCCTTTCTTTCCACTATTTGTCACAGTCATTGTCAATATGATGACTTAATTGTCAGCAATTTCAACATACTTGGACCCATAATCAAAATCCTTAATACCAGAAGTCAGGAGATCAGGAGAATCAGGAGACATATTGTATTGGGAAAGACTGCTGTCAGGGACCTTTCCAAAGTCCTGAAGAGCAATGATGTCAGTTTAAAGAGTAAAGTATGCCTGAATCAAGCCATGGTCTTTGCAATCACCTGCTATGCATGTGAGAGATGTACAATGAATAAGGGAACAGAATAAGAATTGATGTCTCAAGTTATGGTATTGGAGAAGAGTACTGACTATACATTGACTTGAGTATATAGATTGTCAGAAGAACAAAAATATGT
>NW_006399885.1:9051778-9071807 GCF_000299155.1 Elephantulus edwardii | reverse complement strand
AAGGATTCTGGGGCTTCGTCTGACATACTTTGGGCATGTTGCAAGGAGGGACAGGTCCTTGGAGAGGGACCCTCTATGAGGTGGATGGATTCAGTGACTGGGGTAATTGGGGCTGGGTGTGTCAGAGGTAATGCGATTGGCACAGGATAGAGCAGGGTTTAGGGCTGTTGTCCATAGGGTTGCTATGAGTTGCAAACAACTCGACGGCATATAACAACAACAACAAAGAGCTGTACTCAACTCAATAGCACCTAACAACAACAACAAAATGTGTTTCAGAATAGAACTGTGCCCATATGGTTTCTGTTGGCTGATTTTTCAGAAATCAATCACCAAGTGCCTCCAAGCCACCTCTGGGTGGACTTAAACCTCTAAAGATTTGTTAAGATGAACCTATGAGGAAGCTCTGGTGGCCTTGTGGTAAGAAGCTGTACTCGATTCCCAAAGGCATGCAGTTCAAATCTACCAGCTGATAAGCAATCTCTTCCCACAAGACTAAATGCTTCTGAAAAGCCCACTGCAGGGTCAGCCATGAGTCTGTTCCAATGTGAAAGCACACAGTAAAAGCTGAAACCATGAGCCATTTGCACCACCACCCAGAGACTACACTAGTTACCGTCAAGCTGGTGTTGATTCATGGAGATCCCAATAGGTGTCAAAGAAGAGCCATGTTCCGGAGGGTTCTCAGTGGCTGATTTCTATTAAGGCAATCCTAGACCTTTAATCTGAAGGGGTCTCTGGGTAGAATCAAACTGTAACCTTACAGTTAGGAGTAGAGCTATTAAATACTTGTACCCTCAGGGATTCTGTTCTTCATACAAAGCTCTTTTTTGGATCATGTGTCACTTCTCAGGGAAACCTTCCTTTCATCAGATCAGGGTTATGGCCTAATTAAGGATATAGTATTGCATTCTAATCCTTTTACAACTAATTGGCTGATCCTTTCTCAGATGACACAATGGGGAATGTTTACAACACTGCATAATTTGTCTACTCTTGCCTCGTTAACATTAAAGAGGTTAGGAATTATAGCCCATAGATAATATCAGAAAGATGTTTATTTGTATTTTATTGACTATGTAAAAGCATTTGACTTCTGTATCATTCTAAATCTTGGAGAACACTGAGAAGAACCAGAATCTCAGAACAACTAATTGTGCTCTCACAGATCTTGGGCTACATGATGAGCCAAGAAGCAGTAGTTCAAAAAAACATGGGGGTACTACATGTTTTAAAATCAGAAAGGATTGGCTTCAAGGTTGTATGCTTGTACCATATATAATAAATTTGTACGCTGAACAAATAATCTGAGAAGCTGGACTATATGAAGAAGAATGTAGTATCAGGATTAGAGGGAAACTCATTAACAACCTGCGTTACAGAGATGACTCAACCTTGCTTATTGAAAATGAAAAAGACTTGAAAATTTACTAAAGATGACAACAGATTTCAGTATGGATTATACCTCAACATAAATAAAACAAAAGCCTCACCACTGGGTCAATAAAAATTATGATAGATGAAGAAAAGATTGTGTGGTCAATAATTTCATTTTCTTTGGATCAATAATCAACACATATGAAAGCAGCAGTGAAGAAATCAAGACATATTGCATTGGGCAAATTTGCTGTCAAGGAACTCTTTGAAGTGCTAACAAGCAAGGATGTCCATTTAAAGACTAAGGTGTGCCTGATTCAAGCTGTGGTATTTTTTTTAAATTAAATAACAAAGTTCATTTGGCAAGTATTCTACAAAAGATCTCTTTAAAGTACTAAAAAGCAGATGCCACTTTGAAGACTAAGGTGTTTTTAAATCAAGCCATGAGGTTTTAAATAACTTCATATGAATATGACAGCCAGACAATGAATTCCAGTGAAAGAAGACGGATGGCCTTTGAAGTATGGTGCTGGTGAAGAATATTGACATACCATGGAGGTTTAGAATAACAACAAATTTGTCCTGCAAAAAGGTACAGCCAGATTGCTCCTTAGAAGAGAAGATGGTGAGATGTCATTTCATGTACTTTGGACATGTTATCAGGAGGGACAAGTTCCTTTAGAAAACATCACGCTTATTAAAGCGTCAGTAAGGAAAGTAAAAAGAGGAAGATCCCCAAGGAGATGGACTGACACTAGGGCTGCAACAATGGGCACAAACATAACAACTGTGAGGTTAATGCAGGACCAGGTTGTTGTACGTGGTTGCATTACAATTTTGAACTGACTGAACAGCACCTAATAACAATAACAAATTCCCAATATTGGGGAAACAGTGAAATAAATTGTTGTTATATACCATCATGTTGAAACCGACTCATAGCTTACCCTCCAGAGGGTTTTCAGAGGCAGTTAATCATGTAGGAGGAGAAATTGCTTGATATGTGTGTGAAAGCTGACAATGAATAAGGAATACTTAAGAACTGATGCTTTTGAGTTGTGGTGCTGTGTTGACAAAGATGTCTCCAAGCATTCTCCAAGAATGTAAGCACAATGTCCTCTTCTAATAAGTCCTCATGCTTGGAAAGGTGATGGGTCAGTAAGGGAGAAAAAGCCCTTCAAGGAGATGGGTCAGCACAGTGACTGCAACAGTGGGCTTGAACAGAGCCAAGATTGTGAAGATGGTACAGGATCCAGTAAAGTGTGATGTGTTGTACACAAGGTCCTTATGTGTCCCGTTCAACTGCATTGGCATCTAGCAACAAAGGGAAATAACATTACAATGGAAATCAAGACCTAGCCAAGATGACATATAGTTTTTTGGGAATACACCTGAATCCATGGTAATACTCAATAAGTTACTGTTTGGCGTGAATTTGGTGTGGAGGGAAGATGAAAGTTGATTGTTGTGGCAATAACTGGAAAGAGTATTAGGGGGAAAGTAAGTATCTCTGGTAGGAAGAAGGATCGACCATCTTCTCCAGTAACAGGCCTTCGAAAAATCTATGCACAATAGAGTACACTCACAGTAGACTAGCAGATGTGGCAACTGAGGCTGATCCCTCAAATATGAAACACAAAGGAGGAGGAACAGTTGTAAGCAGACACTAGTGATGGGAACATGGAATGTGAGAAGCATGAATGTAGGAAAATTGGACATTGTTAAGAAAGAAATGGAACACATAAATATTGATATACTAGGTACAGGTAAAATGAGATGGACTGGCACAATGTCAATCTGGAGACTAAGGTGCACCTGATGCAGGCCGTGATCTTCACATCAAAAAGCTGGACAATGATTAATGGTGATACAAGAAGAATTGTTGCCTTTGCACTGTGGTGCTGGAGAACAGTATTGAATATGCCATGGACTGTTAGGAGAACAAACAGGTTCATCCTGGAGAGGGTGAAGCCGGAGTGCTCCTTGGAGGCAAGGATTCTGAAGCTTTTTCTGACATACTTTGGACATTTTGCAAGGAGGGACCAGTCCTTGGAGAGGGGCATCATGCTTGGGAGGATGGAGGGACAGCTCAGGAGAGCAAGACCCTCGATGAGATGGATTGACTCCATGACAGGGTAATAGGGGTAGGTGTGTCAGAGACAATGAAGTTGGCTGAAGATAGAGCAGGGTTCAGAGCTCTTGTACATAGGGTCACCATGAGTCACAAGTGACTTGATGGCACATAACAATAACATCTGCAAGAAGTATCCCTGGCCTCGTCTGAATCCAGCTTGAATTTCCAGCTGTTTCTTGTCAATACATCAGTGTTCTAGTGATCTTTGAACACTCTTCAGGAGGATTTTACTTGAATGGAGACTTCATATTACTTCCGTCCACAATCAACAACCATTGTAGCAGCAGTCAAGAAATCAGAAAATGTGTTGCATTCAGAAAACCAGCTGTCAAGGACCTCTCTAAAGTATTAAGAAGCATGGATGTAAGTTTAAAGACTTATGATGTGCTTGATCCAAGCTATGGTATTTATAATTGCTTTCTATGCATGTGAAAGATAGACAATGAATAAGGATGAAAGAAGAAAGGATGCCTTTGAACTGTGGTGTCGAAGAAGAGGACTGAATATCCTATGGGCTGACAAAAGAACAAATAAGTATGTTTGGAGAAATACAAGTGGCATTCCTTAGAGACAAGAAAGGTGAAACTTCATCTCATATACTTTGAGTATGTTATGAAGAGGGATCAGTCCTTGGAAAAAAGATGTGCTGGGTAAGCTCAAGGGCCAGTGCAATAGAAGACCTTCAAGAAGATGCAGTGTCACTATAACAATGGTCTCAAGCCCAGAGGTCATGAGAATGGAGGAAGACGGAGCAAGGTTCAGAATTGCTATCCAAAGGGTCACTATGAGTCTTGGTCAACTCAGTGGCACCCAACTGTAGGAAGTATCTTCGAGGCAGCTCTGGCAGTCTAGTCCCTAGTAAGTTCCACACCTTCATGGTCTCCACCAGCATGATTCACAGGCTCAGATACCCACTAGGGGGTCAGCTGTGATTAGACTAAGACTCAATGACAATGAGTTTTCTCGTTTGTCTTTTGGGGGAGTTGCCTTTTGTTTTTAGCAGTATCGCCAACTCACTATAGAGATGAAAATAACAAGTGCAGATTGTAAAGGCAGGTCAACTAACCAAGGTAGTCTAAATACTGTATTTAGGGGGAAAGTAAAGCAGTCTAAAATTAGTCCCCCACCAGTGGGTCCCTGGCCACCCACGCCTCCCTGCCTGTCAACTCACAATTACCCTGGCGTGAGAGTTTCCATTGTTCAACACTAATGTCTACTATTAAGAGCTGTTCCTTGGGCAGCAGTGGCTTAAAGGCTCATTAAGACTGCTAGGACATGGTCTGTTGTGTTTCTGAAAATGTACAGCTCTTAGAAGAGCAATTGAAGGCAGAATACAGGGGTCGGGCACACAGTTCCAAAAGCCCCCTGCCTAGCCACTGTCAAAGTGCCATGGTCCTCCCTCCACACCAGTCAGAACCAGGAGACCTGCCTTGGCACAAATATGACTCTTATTGTTGTCCTGTAGGGCCTGCAAGGATTGCTTGGAGCGGTTCATTTCTACAGAACAGTGAGAGGTCACGGCGCAGCACGTGGGGCCCTTTGTCTAACCGCCCTGCAGTTGTTTTCAATTGAGCACTAGCTGTGTGGAGCCTGCCCGCTAATAGCCAGTTCCTGGCATCATCTGATGCTGCTGAGAGTCAGGATTGTGTGAAGGCTTTGTTATTTTCATCTCACAAGCAGGAGGTAAACTGAACTCTAGCCTTGAATAAACATTAAGGTAGGCTGAAGTCCTTGCTCCCAGGAACGAGTAACTCAAGGTCAGGCCTCCTAAACTGGCAATGGCTCATTCTAGGCACGGAACCCTAGGCGCACATTAGAGAAAGTGCCTGTTTATTTCCGCATCACTACAATAAAGCATATATTGCAAGTCATACTGCTTTTTTTGTTTCCCAATGCATGCGAATGTTATATGGACACTGTGCTATAATCTATTAAGTGTGCATTATGAAAAAGCTTTAAATTATACAATTCACTGGAGCCAAGTCAGAACCAACTCACAGCTGACCATCCAGCAAGTTTTCAGAGGCTGTAAGTTGCACAGGAGGAGACTGCCCCTCTTTCTCCCGAGGAGTAACTGGGAGATTCCAATCACCTGTCTTTGAGTCGACATTGCCGCTCCTTACCAAGGAGACCACAAGAGCACCCTGGACGTTACAAGAATCATAAAAATGGGCCACATAGACACAGAGCCGAGCTCATGCTTTGGAAAAATGATTCTGCAGACTCTCTAGATGCAGGAGGGCCATAAACTTTTCATCTGTAAAACACACAGCAATTAGCATATTGCTAAGTGCAATATTAGACAGCGTGCAATAAAATGAAGTATTTGCATCTTGTACATTTTCATTTAAAGGTTTGGGAGGGAGCGAGTACAAAAGGGATTATATTTCCAGTGTAGTCTCTCTATTCAGAGGGAGGTGGATGTTATCCAACTGAGTCTTTAATGTGAAAGGACATGTCCACTCCTGTCTCCCAGGCTCATGAGGACTTTTATAGATGCTGACCACCTCACTAGATCTTGTATCACATCCACACTCACCTAAAGCACTTCAGACCGGCATGGCCAAGACCAGGTTCTAGACTGTCTTATGGGGTGAACAATGCCAGCAGGTCACATGTTATGTTCTTAGTAAAACTTAGTCATGAAACTAGAGAAAGGCATCATATCTGGTAAAGTAGAGGGTCCATGATAAAGAGAAAGAATCTTGAGGAGATAGACTGGCACCGTAGCTGCTCCAGGGGGCTCAGAGACAGCAAGATTTTAAAGAAGGTGTGGGAGCAGAAAGCCTTTAGTCCTATTGTAAATGGAGTTTCTGTGAGTTCATATCAGATTGTCGATGAGGCTTCACCTCATATACTTTGGGCATATTTCTAGGAGGTGCTATTCCATGGAGAAGGATATGATGCTGGGAAGGGTGGAGGGTCAGAGAAGGGGAGGAAGATCTTCATCCAGGTGGATTGCCATGGTGACTGCTGCAATGGGCTCTTGTGTGTCAGGAAGTGTAAGGATGACACAGTACAGAATAGAATTCAGATCTTTTGTTCATAGGGTCACTATGAGTCATACTCGACTTCATGGCATCTAACAACAACAACACAATAGCACACACCCAGAAAGCTCCTTCAAAGCCAGGATGGTGAGACCTCTTTGTCTTCTTTACACACGTAACCAGGAAAGTCAGTTGCAAGAGAAGATATCAGATTGTTAAGTAGAAAATGAGCAACCATCTAGGAGATAGATTGACACAATAGTTACAACAGTGGATGCAAACAGACCAGTACAGGACCAAGCACTATTTCTGTTACACATGACATGACAACACCAAGACCCAAAACCTAATCCATTTCAACGAGCAGCATTATAGCTTGAAAGTTACTTACATTTTTTAAATTCTTCTAGTTGCTCCCTTGGAGATTACAACACTACTCCCCATGCGCCGAAGTCTAACATTAATTGGTTAGCCAGGTCATTTCTGCTGCAGCCTGTTCCTCAGCCTGCCTTCGACCTGGACCCTTTAATACATTATCCAGGTGCCCTGATTGGGCCAGAGTTGAGGCTCAAGTGTGTCCAGTATATGAAGTTTCTGCTTCCTCAAGAATCTACTTGCCATTGGAAGCAATGGTCCAAAGGACCAATGAACCACCTGAGTCTCAACCTCTGTGGTCCTGAGACAAAAAGAACTACAGTGCCCAGCTAGCACTGTTAACCACTCTGCGGAGATCACAGCAGAGGATCCTGGATAGAGGATCCTGGGAAAAAACCGCAGAATCAAACTCAAAATCATACAAAAGATGAGGTTTTCTGCTCAGATGGAGATTGGTAGCACCCTGAGGCTATGTCCCTTAGTCACCCTTCAGGCCCGGAACTAAACTCAACAGATCTCCAAGGTGAACAACACCAGAGATTGCACTCCTTGAGCCAACCGTTGAAGACAGCAAGCAGAATTTTACCAGGAATGCAGCTCAGAAAAAGAGCCTGGGTGATGTGGTGCAAACGTGTCAGGCAGGCTGCTAACTGAAGGGCTGCCCTCAGGCAGTTCAAATCCATCATCAACTTCCGGGGAGAAAGGTGGCCCGTCCATCTTCTCATGCAGAGTTGCAGCCTCAGGAGTCCAGTGGAGGGAGGGTCACTGTGAACCTGGCCTGATTCAACAGGAGTGAGCGGAGCTCAGAAAGCAGGAGGAGATGAGAGAGGCGTGATGGAAGCAGTCCATGACTTCTGAATGATGACATTTTTAAATTTGGGCAAGTAGATCGCCAGGGCTTTCTTTCGAGGCATCTCTGGGAGGACTCAATCTGCTAGTCTTTTGGTTAACAGCTAGGCGTGTTCTCCATCTGCACTACTTAAGCTCCACAAACTGACAAGCCAGTGGTTTTGGAAGCAGGAGTGGCATCCACTTCCTAAACCACATGCCTCTGGATAAATGTCAATAGTTATAGAAAGGCTTCCTGCCTTTTGTTCATAGGTTCGCTATGAGTCATGCGCGACTCGATGGCAATCAACAACAACATTTGGAGTCATCTAGAAACTACCTATTTGGGAGTGTTTTGTGCTACAGATTGCAGGAGAGGAGCTCAGAAATCTGGAGGCAGCCACAGATATAAGATTTTATTGTACTATCATGCTTGGGGGATATTGTCTTGAAGATACTGTTACTGTTTTAAACAAAGTTAAAGTTTGTATCAACTATCTGTGCCATTTTTCTAAAGGCATGTACTCACTTCCTGTCTTTCTGTTACATTTTGTTAAGTCTCACTGTATTTCCAATATTTTCTTAGTGCTTAGGGAACTCCGGTGACCTCGTGGTAAGGAGTTGTGTTGCCAACCCAAATGCAGGTGGTTCATATTTACCAGCTACCCTGTGGAGTAAAAATGGGCAATCTCCTCCCATGAGATTTACAACTGCTGAAACCTACTGCACCGTCAGCTATGAGTGGGTTCTGAATCCACAGCAATGGCTTTTTTGACTGATTGTACACTTAGCTGTGGATGTTGTCATTATGTGTAATCCAGTTGACCTGACTCACAGCTAACCCTCCTCCAGCAGTGCTTTAGAAGCAATAAATCTCAGATGAGAATGTTGCCTCTTGATCTCCCTCAGAGTAGCTGGTGGATTTGAACCACCTGCCTGTGGGTTGAGAAGGCAATTCCTTACCCATTAGACCAAGGCTCCTTGTGCATTTAGTGTTGCCATTGCTGTTGTTGTTAGGTGCTATCGAGTTGACTATGACTCAAAGCGACACTATGAATAACAGATCTGAACCTTGCCCTCTCCTGCACCGTCTTCATGATCTCTGATACACTCTAGTCTGTTGTTAGAGTCACTGTGTTAATTAATATTGATTAGAGTCATTCATCCTCTCTTCCCTGACCCTCCACCTTTCCTGGTATGATGTTTTTTTCCACAAATGGATGGTGCCTCCTGACAGCATTCCCAAAGTATGTGAAATGAAGTTTCACCAACTTCGCCTCTACGAAGCACCCTGGTCACACTTCCTCCAAGACAGACTAAACACACACAGATACAAAGCCCACTGTGACTCATAGTGAGCCTCCGTTGGATGTCTAGAACTATAAATCTCTATGGCAGGAGATTGCCAGTCTATGGAGAGTTGGGTGAGTTTGAACCACTGGTCTTTTGGTTAATAGCCCAATACATTACACACTATGCTACCAGAGCTTCTTAAATAGACTACAGTACAATGTAACTTTTGTTTGGTTTTCTAAAACCTTAAGATTCATGTGACTTGCTGTAGTGCAATATTCCTTCATGCCCATCATCTGTAGCATCTCTGAGTTATATGCCTGTGCTCAATGAAATAGGCCTGAGGCCGTATTCTAATAAAACTTTCCAGGAATTCAGCTGGAAGTCATTTAATGCTTCTCAGTCATCTTCCTGAGCATCCTTGCCTCTGAGAGACAGCAGCTCTACTTTCTATGTGTCAGTTTCTTGGGACACGCCTGCCTGTCCCTGTGACCTGCTGGAGGGGCTGAGCCTTCTGGAGCAGAGGGGGCACCTTGGCGAATCTGCCAAGCCAGCCACTCCTGTCTTCCCAGCTGTTTCTAGAATTTCCTTATGGAAAGCTTGGGCCTTAACATCATCTGTGGCGCTTTAGAGCACCTCTGAAAGGCCAGCTCACATCCCAGTAGCTGCCGAGGGAGGAAGAAGCCCATGATTACAAACTCAGGGCGAGCCAGGGAATCAGCAGGCACCTTGTCTTCAGACTGAAAAGCCAAACCCACTGCAGGCAAGACAATCCAGACCCCAGAGACTCTCCTTCAGGTTTCCAAGGCCATAAATCTTTACAAAAAGAGACTGCCTGTCTTCCTTTCATAGTGCAGTGGTGGGTTCTAGCCACCATGCTTTCAGTTAGTGGCCTAAGCAGAACACACTATGCCAGGCCTGTAATAAAGAATCTGACTCGTGATGTGATGCCTGGCTCTCTCCTCAGTCAATCTGAGAAGTCAAGCCTGGGATCCTCTCCTTTGGCATTTGAGGAAGATTCCAGTTTCTTATGTCCCTGTCATGCATGGGACTCTCGCCTTGGACCCACTCTTGTCATTCACTGACATGTAGTCACTCCTGACCCACAGCCACCCCGTTCACAACTGAAAAAAGTGCTTCTTAGCCCTGTACCCTCCCTCTGATTGGCTGTGGATTGGAATGCAGTGACCCATATATCATTTTCCTTGGCTGATTTTTATAAGTAGATCTCCAGATTTTTCTTCTTAGAGTTAGTCTGGAAGCTTTGCTGAAGCCAGTCTACCATGAATTACTCTGTTGTTGTTGATTGCTGTTGAGTTAAGCGTGACTCATAGTGACTCTACGAACAAAAGACCTAATGCCTTTCCATAACTATTGTCATTTCTCCAAGTTCATAGAGTTTCCAGAGTCATGTGGTTTAGGAAGTGAATACCACTCCTGCTTCCAAACCTATTTTACACCTGGGAGCTCCACCAAACACTGTCCCCACTGGGAAACTATTCTGGTATATCATACTCCAATGACTCAAGGTTCAACATCACAGCAAACTCAGGTTCCTTCATACAGCACATTGACAAAGAGGGATGTACAAAGTGGAAGAGTGTTCCTCCAGATATAACAGCACTAGTCTCATTTAGCAGTGGTTAAGTGTTGTTGAGTTGAATATGACTCAGAGTAAGCTTTGCACAAAAGACCTGAACTTTGTTCTATAATTAACATCATTTCTGTACATTTATAGAGTTTAGAGAGTTTGTGGAGTTTCCAGAGTCATCTAGTTTAGGAAGTGTATGCCACTCCTGCTTCCCAGTATGAATCAATCTGGAAGCTCATGCAAACATTGTACATAATGGGTAATCATTATGGTATTTGACAGGACTAGGGAATAGTGTTCAGCATCATAGCAGCTTTAAGTTGTTCAGTACAGCAAATAGACAAACAATTGCTGTGTCATTTAAAGAATATCCATTCTTTAATCTTGTGGGATTTTAAAGCCACACCTTCTAGCAGGCCTCCACCCTTGGTCAAAGGCTCAAGGGGCACCCGCTTTTGCGGGGGAAAGAACAGGAACACACATCAAACACGGCCCCAAAAACTTCCCCTATGTGACCACCGTCAAGACACGACCGCCATCTAGATGCTGGCTAGCAGCCAACTCCTAGAGTGGAAGCTCTCGGCTCCTCCCTGGCTGGCCCACAGACCCATCCCCTAGTGGTATGTAAAATAAGCAATGTCATGGCTTCCAGCATCTCAGCAACAAGCAAGCCCCACAGCACAACACACTGAGAGGGGTGTGTGTGTGTGTGTGTGTGTGTGTGTGTGTGTGTGTGTGTAATCTGTCCTAGAGCTGACATTTCCCCCATTGGGCCATAGTGTTCCAGATCATTCTCAAAGCCCTGTCCACACTGCCTGCACAGCTCTCTCTGGTACAGACAAGAGACTGTCCTCAGCTTCCTTTGAAGTCCATCTCATTCATCACAAAAAATTTAAAAAAAATGTTTTGAGTGACATGAGTGGAGTGTTGGCTTGTTGTTTTTTAACTTAAAACACACATAAAGCTTTTTTTAAAAAATGTCAGGGGAAAGTAGTAAAAATATTTTCTAACTTTTTTCTTATGATTTGAGTGCGTGGAAGATTACAGAGCTGACTAGCATTCCATTCAACTTTTCATCTGTGTTTTGTTTTACGTCATTCTTTTCCTCTCATTGTATCATCACTCTTTCCACTCTCTCTCTGTTGTTCTTGTTTCCATTTATCCATCCATTCTCTCTCTTACCTTCTGAGATTTATCACAGGGACATTTCTGCCCCTGTGGTCTTGTGCGGTTGACTGAGTGAGTACCTGATGTGACTGCTCACCTTTAGAGATCTGTTTCTCATTTGGCTACAAACTATGCCGTGGGGATAAGTTCAGTTCCAGGCTCGAAGGGTAGTGAAGGACCACGGTCTTAGGGGTTCCACCAGTCTCTATCTGGTCAGTAAGCCTGGCTAGTAAAAAAGCATTTCCGTGGTATCCCTGAGAGCTGTGGTAGAACGCTCTTGATAGCTCTTGATTTTGAATAATAGAAGTCAGCTTCCCTAAATGACTTTGGGATGCTGAATGAATATATGGGGGCGGGGGCGGGTAAAGATCTTTGTGAAACACGATCTAGGTTAGACAGTGAAGCAGACGATGAAGCCCCTGGAGGCAGAGCAACAGCCAACCTTGGATGCCCAGGTGGACTCTTCCTGGAAATAAAGTCTAACTAGTGATTTGAGGTTTTTCCTCTTCACCCAGGCTTATGAGTTCAGATCCCATGGGTAGGATTCACCTCCTCTGCAAGACTACGCTTCAGCTCTAGGAGTCAGGCCCCACAGGACTGGCTACAACCACAGAGGCATGCAATCATAAATCCAGTCAGCATAACTGTGGAGCAAAGAAGAATCAATGCCTTTGAACCATGGTGCTGACAAAGAATATTTAATATATTATCGGCTCCTTGGAGGAAAGAATTTTGAAACTCCGTCTGACATACTTTGGGCATATTGCCAGGAGGAACCAGTCCTTGGAGAAGGACAGAGAAGACCCTGGAGAAGATGGATCGACACAGTAACCGGGATGATGGGAGTAGGGATGTCAGAGGCAGTGAGAATGACTCAGGATTGGTCAGAGTTCAGAGCTACTATGCACAGGTTCACAGGCAACTCGACTGCACATAGCATGGACTGCCAAATGAGCCAGCATATCTGTCTTGCCCCAGTGCTTCTTAGAAGCAAGGATGGTGAGACTTTCTCTCGCATACTTAAGGCTTCTTATTAGGGGGCCGTCCATGGAGAGACATTTTGCTTGCAGAAGTGGAGGGTGAGTGAAAAGAAGAGGCCACTCAATGAGATGCAGTGGCTATAACTTATGGGCTTATTACACGCATTGGAGATGGTGAGGACGGCTTGGGATTGGGCAGGGTTCCACGCTGTTGGTGTAAGAGGTACAGCTGGAATGCTCCTTAGAAGTAAGGGTTGAGGTACAGCCAGGGCATCTCCAATGCGTGTAATAAGCCCATAAGTTACAGCCACTGCAGGGACCTCGTGTAGTTGTAAAAAAGAGGAAGCCCCTCAAGGAAATGGATTGCTTCATTCTGTTGTACTGGGGCCACTCTGAGTAGGTACCAACACAAAGGCACAGCTGCTGATTGAAATGCACTGAGATGCTTCTGGCTCTACATTTGATCAGTGCCAAGATCACATCGAGGTAGAAGAGGCGCTTCTCAGATGGGATTGGGAACATCTTTGAATTCATTTTCCTGGCCAATAAGATTATTCCAGGAGCTCTAGCGGAACTCTGGTTAAGCACTTAGTTGATACATAAAGGTTCCTATCCAGTGGTTCCATGGGAGAAAGACTTGCGGATTTGTTCCCATAAAGATTACAGGCAACTAAATCTTATGGGAAGTTCTGTTCCATCACGGTGTGTCTCTAGGAGTTGGGATTAACTCAACAAAAAGTGAAACATCATTGTTCCACCTGGACCAGAAGCAGTGCCCTTTGGGAGTTCGCGTATGAAAAAGAGTTCATCATAATCCTGGGAGAGCAGAGGTGAGTGGGGATGGTCCATCAAGAAAGGAGGTTTCTCACTGTGAGAGAATGTTGAGGTCCATAGGATTAATGTGGGCTGAAAAGAAAGAGAAACAAATTAATTAGGAAATAAGGAGGAAAGTTCAGAAATCAGATGATAGAGATGCAGGAAAGAAGTAACGAGGAGTAGAGATGCAGGAAAGAAGTAACGAGGGCGGGAGAACATAGCCAACTGTCCTCACAGATACGTCCAGGTGTGTGCAAAAAGCGACAGGCTGGAGCTCACACAGGTATACCCAGAAGTATCTACAGGGACATGGAGGGAGGTGGCCAGAGAGAGGCTGCATTGTGAAAGGTTGTGTATGACACAACTAGAATGTCTAGAGAAAGTGCACTGATGGTATCAGAGCAGGAGGTAGCAAGATTTGAGACAACGTTTTGGATGAAACCACACCAACATATAGCTGACCATCCAGCACATTTTCAGATGCGATTCATCGCAAGGAAGGAGACTGCTCATCTTTCTAGAGGGGACTAATTGGTGATGGAAAGAAGTCATAGAATCATTGTTTTGAAAGGAATCAGCCAACATAGAACCATTTCAGGAAGTAGTGCCTGATCAAGAACTGTTGGTTTTGAAGGGAGTTCAAGCTACACTGAATTCATTATTGAAAAACAAGGAAATTGGGGGAAGGGGAGGAAGGAAAGCAAGGAAATGACACCAATTGAGATGTTTCAACCAATACATGTAATGCTGTAAGCACTCATTCATCTATGCTAAGAAACTTGGAAACAGCTACCTGGTTAACCTACTGGAAGAGATGTTTATTTGTGCCCATTTCTAAGAAAAGTGATCAAGTAGAAGGTGAAAATTATCAAAGAACATCATCAATATCACACTCCAGTAAAACATTGCTTTGATTACTAAAAAAATAGCTGCAGGAGTACATTCAGAGGGAAGGACCAAAAACTCAAGCTGGATTCAGAACAGGATAAGAAAGGAGGGATGGCATTGGTGACATCTAATGAATCCTGGCTGAAAGCAGAGACCGTCTGAAAGATGTTTACTTGCATTTTATTGTGAATATAAAGGCATTTGACTGTGTGGATCATAATAATTTATGGATATCATTGAGGAGAGTGGATTTCCAAAACACTTAATTGTACTCTTGCAACACCTGTACAGAGACCAAGAGGCAACCATTTGAACAAGGGGATACTGCATGGTTTAAAATCAGGAAAAGTGTTATGTCAGGGTTATATTCTCTCACTGTTCTTAGTCAATTTGTATACTGAGCAAGTAATCCAAGAAATTGAACTACATAAAAAGAGGAACATAGCTTTAGGATTAGAGGAAGACTCATTAATACCTATGATATGTAAATGACACAATCTTTCTTGAGGAAAGTGAAGAGATTACAATCTTCAATATAGATTATACTTCAACATGTTGTTGTTATGTGTCACTGAGTCGCTTGTGACTCATAGCGACCCTATGTACAATAGCCGTAAACCCTGCTCTATCCTGTGCCAATTTTATTGTCTCTGACACACCTACCCCCATTACCCCAGTCACTGAATCAATCCATCTCATCCAGTGTCTTCCTCTCTTGCACTGTCCCTCCACCCACACAAGCATGATGTCCCTCTCCAAGGACTGGTACCTCCTTGCAACATGCCCAAAGTATGTCAGAAAAAGCTTCAAAATCCTTGCTTCCAAGGAGCAGCCTGGCCTCACCCTCTCTAGGACAAATTTGTTTGTTCTCCTAGCAGTTCATGGCATATTCAATACTCTTCTCCAGCACCACAGCTCAAAGACAACAATTCTCCTTCTGTTATCCCTAGTCATTGTCCAGCTCTCTGATGTATAGCAAGTAATTGCAAAGACCATGGCCTGGATCAGGCACATCTTAGTCTCCAGACTGACATCATTGCTCTTCAGTACTTTGGAGAGGTCTCTGACAGCACCCTTTCCCAGTGCAATTCATCTTTTAATTTCCTGGCTGCTGGTGCCAAGAGTGTTGATTGCAGAGCCAAGCAAACTAAAGCTGTTAACAATCTCAGTCTCTTCCCCATCCATCATGACGCTATCAATTGGCCAATTGGTGAGAATCTTTGTTTTCTTGATATTGAGCTTCAATCCATATTGAAGGCTGCAGTCCTTGCTTGACCTTCTGTAGCAAGCGATTGAGGTCCTCCTCAGTTGCAGCAAGCAGGGTTGTGTTTTCTGCATAACGCGGATTGTTAATGAGACTACCTTCAATCCTGATGCCTGACATTTCTCCTTATAGAGCCCAGCCTCCCAGATAATCTGTTCTGCATATAGAATGAAAAGGTATGGAGATAGGACACATCCTTGGCATACACCCTTTGTCTATCTTTGTTTCATTAACTATGCAAAGGCATTTGACTGTGTGGATTACAACAAACTGTGGCTGCCTCTGAGAAGAATAGGTATCCCAGAACACTTGATTGTGCTTATGCAAAGCCTATACTTGGACCAGGAGGCAGTCATCAGAACAGAGCAAGGAGACCTCAACATAGAAAAACAAAAACCTCACCACTGGACTGATAAGTAACATTATGCTACATGGGAAAATATTGGCACTTTCAAAGATTTCCTTTTACTTGGATCTACATCCGTGGAAGCAACGGTCAAGAAATTAAACAAGGTCCAGTAAACAAATTCTTTAAAGCAAACATGACATTTTGATAGCTAAGGTGATGTCTGATCCAAATCATGGTATTTTCAGGAGTCTTGGATGCATGCAAAAGGTGGACAGGCTACAAACAAGACCAAACGAAAACTGATGCTTTTGAATTATGGTGTTGGTGAAAAATATTTCTTATTCTCTGACAGAAGGATAAACCAAGTCTGTCTTGGAAATAGTATAGCCAGAAAGCTCCTTGGAAGCAAAGATGGAAATGCTTTATCTTGCATACTTCAGACATGTTATTAGGGGAGACCAGTCCCTGGAGACATCATACTTCGTAACGTAGTTGTTGTTTGTTGTTATGTGCCATCAAGTTGCCTGCGACCCATAGCGACCCTATGTACAAGAGCCCTAAACGCTGCTCTATCCTGTGCCTATCTTATTGTCGCCATGACAACTACCCCCATTACCCCAGTCACTTAGTCAATCCATCTCATAGAGGGCCTTCCCCTCCTGCACTGTCCCTCCACCCTCCCAAGCATGATGTCCCTCTCCAAGGACTGGTCCCTTCTGACAACATATACAAAGTAGAGGGTGAGAAAAAAAATATTTTAAAAACCCAGGAAGATCCTCAACAAGATGGGTTGTCACAGCGGCTACAGCAACAAGCTCAAACCCAACAAAGATAATGAGGACGGCACAGGATCAGGTAGAATTTCATTCTGTTTTGCTTGGGGTCACTACAAGCCAGGACTGACCCAACAGCACCTGCTGTCGGTGTGGTGTACCTTAGAGTGTACCTTAGCTGACTGACCCTCCAGTGGATTTTAAGGGGCAGTTGATCACACAGGAGGAGAATGTCCATCCTTCTCCTGAGGAGCAGCTGGTGGCCTCGGACTGCATGCCTTCAAGATTGCAGTGCAGCTTCTTGCCACAAGGCCACCAGAGGTCCTAGCAACAATAATTTGTGTGTTAGTAATTTGTGTATAGTAATTTGGGTATTAGTTAACAAACTGAGACATGCAAGATAATGCAGCTCTAGTAATTTTCTATGACTCACAGCGAGCTCAATAATGAGCTTCAGCATAGTGGAGACTGTGAGAGTTTCATTCTGTTGTGATGGGGTCACTATGAGTCATACTTGACTAGACAGCACCTAACAACATCAGACCTTATTTTTTGGTAGAAACCTTCATCTCAGACCTTCTTATTCCTTTACCCACCCTTCCCAACACAGCATCAAAGTTCTCAGAGGCTCCACAGCAATCTTGACAGGTGGGCTGGTTGCCTTCTGCATGTGATATTTCTTGGTGACTATAGAGCTGACTGTGGCCTCTGTCATCTCTGGCTTTCAATTTGCATGTCTCCTGTGTCATCTGTTTGGACATAGATCATCACAAAATGACATGAGTTCTTGGGTAGAAATTTTCATCTAAGAAATTTCTATCCACTGAGTTGGCATAACCAGCATTTCTCACTGGAATTAGCTATCTCTGATATGAAGGAAGAACCCACAGAGGTGCAGGATGGCCTCCAAAGATTCATTCATTCATTCTGCCTGTCTCCCTCTTTCTCCACTCTTTAAACCTAGAAAAATCACTTTCCACTTATCCGAAACACACTGCTGATGCCTTTAAATCTCCTTGCCTTCTTCTCTCTTCCCACAAAGTCTATTAAGTTCCCTGAAGGGCTCAGTCTTTGCAGAACAAATTAAGAAAAACTGCAAGCTATTCCTATTTGTCATCCTGCCACATACCTCCCCCGAGGCGGTGAACATGGAATCGAGCACCCGCTCAAGTGAGGCAAAGAACAGGGAAAATTTTTTAAAAATTTTAAAAAGGAAAAGAAAAATGCCTTTTGAGATATTGTTCAGTCTACCATGGATATTTCTCAGAGAAAGAGTAAGGCAGCATCTTTTTGTCAAAGAAATGTAATTTACTAAGAGGCCTAACTTGAGAGCAGATCTCACACGCACACACTTCTGTGTGCAGACATGGCTGAGACACAGATAAACCCAGCCTGCTGGTGCCGCTGGGATACACCCTGGATGGTGGGGTGCTGAGGTGGACACTGAGCAGATGCATTTCCGGTTCATGCTCCAGCTCTGGTTCAGAGTATAAGTTAGTAGCTACAGACCTGAGTCTGCAGCGTCTCTACTGCAAAGACGCATAATGCAGTAAGTCAGCAAAGTCATAGGGCATGCCTCAAACAGGAAATGAACTCCCTTTCAGAAAGCAGTTGGGGACCAAAGCGTTCCTGGAGCCATCTGGGGACAAAGGCATTATGAGATTCTCTCAGGAATACACCCTGTCTTCACTTACCGTTTATCTCATTATCAGAAGTCCCACTTACAACAATAGTGAAAGATTTGTTTTGCACATCTAAGATGCATGTCTGGCACGAATGAATACTGAAGCACAAGGCAACTCTAAATGAGTTTGCAGCTAAGTTTATGTGTCAGCCTGACTGGGCCATGACTCTCAGTGGTCTAGCAGTTATATGACCATGTAATTTGGCACTAGGAGCTATCATTTGGCAGTTATTTGATGTTGGGTGCTGTCTTGTCCACTGTGACTCATAGCTACCCAGTGAACGCCGGATCTGCCCCTGCCCTATCCTGCACCATTCTCATGGCCTCTGTCATGTCCATGTCAATCAATCTCAGTGAAAGCCTTTCTCCCTTTCAATGACATGATATCTCACTCTAACGACTGGTTCCTTCTGAAAATATTCCCAAAGTAAGTGAGACAAAGTTTCCCTATCTTTGCCTCTCAGGGACATCCTGGTTGCACTTCCTTCAAGGCAGATCCGTTTGTTCTTTTTATAATTTGTGATACATTCAGCACTCTTGGCCAAATGCATCAATTCTTCTTTATTCTCTGTCCAACTTTCAGATGATAGGAAGCAATTGAAAAGACCATGGCTTGGATCAGGCACACATTTGTCTTTGAACTGACATCCCAGCTCTTCAGCACTTTGGGGAGAGCCTTGACAGTATATTTCCCCAGTGCAATACATCTTTTGATATCTTAACTGCTGTTACTGTTAAAGTTTAAAATGAAGTTAACAACACCAAACTTTTCTCTATCTATCATTATGTTTCATATTGGTTCAGTAGTGAGGATTTTGTCTTAGTATTGAGATGTAACCCATATTGAAGGCTGTAATCTTTCACAGCAGCTTAAGGATATAATTGGACAGTTATGTAATGACATAATTTGGTATTTATTTAGTGATATAGTCACTTTATACGTTATTACACTAATTTTCATAGAATAGAATAGAAATAATATAATTAATATATAATATTATATAATATCATTAATATAATATAAGAGTCTTTGGGATGAAATGTTGAAAAGAGAGGTGGTGGTTGTTGTTGTGTGCCGTCGAGTCACTTGCAACTCATAGCACCCCTATGTACAACAGCCCTAAACCCTGCTCTATCCTATGCCAATCACACTGCCAACCCTGCTCTATCCTATGCCAATCACACTGCCTCTGACACACCCATCCCGATTACCCCAGTCACTGAATCAATCAACCTCATAGGGGGTCTTCCCCTCCTGCGCTTTCCCTCCACCCTCCCAAGCATGATGTCCCTCTCCAAGGACCAGTCCCTCCTTACAACCTGTCCAAAGTATGTCAGATGAAGCCGCAGAATCCTTGCCTCCAAGGAGCAGCCTGGTCTAAACCTCTCCAGGATGAATCTGTTTGTGTTCTTGGCAGTCCATGATACATTCAATACTCTTCTCCAGCACCACAGCTCAAAGGCATCAATTCTCCTTCTATCCTCCTTGGTCATTGTCCAACTCTCTGATGCATAACAAG
>NW_006399885.1:9033510-9050743 GCF_000299155.1 Elephantulus edwardii | reverse complement strand
TGGGGTAATCGGGATGGGTGTATCAGAGGCGGTGCGGTTGGCGCAGGATAGAGCAGGGTTTAGGGCTGTTGTGCATAGGGTCACTATGAGTCGGAAACGACTCGAGGGCACATAACAACAACAACAATATATTGTTGCTATTCTGAAGCAACATGTCTATGTTGATATATTCAGACAGGACTGGGTCAGTATTGATTCATGTTAGAATAAACAGATCTGTCTTAAACGAAGTGCAACCAGGGTGTCCCTAGGAGGCAAAGATGGGGAACCTCTGTTTCACTTACTTTGGGTATATTTTCAAAAGGAACCAGTCATTAAAACGAGATAGAGATGTCTGACATACTTTGGACATGTTGCAAAGAGGAACCAGTCCTAAGAGAGGGACGCCATGCTTGTGAAGGTGGAGGGACAGCGCAGGAGGGAAAGACCCTCGATGACTCAGTGACGGGGGTAATGAGGGTAGGTGTGTTGGAGACAATGAGATTGGCAAAGGATAGAGCAGGGTTTAGGGCTGTTGTACATGGGATCGCTATGAGTCACAGGTGACTTGATGGCATATAACAACAACAAATAACAATGTGCCATCAAACCTCTACGACTTAAATGATGCTGTCCTGTCTGAACCCTGTCCTATCCTGCATCATCCTCGTCATCTGACACACGTGAGCCCATTGTTGGAGGCACTACGTTAATCCACCTTGTTAAGGGTCCTCCTCTCCTTTGTTGACTTTCCGTCTTTTCCAGCATGATGTTCTTTTCCAAGGAATTCTTTCCTCTAACAACATGTCCAGAGTATGTGAGATGAAACTTCACCTCTACAGAACACTCTGGCTACACCCCCTCTGAGACATATCTGTTTGTTGTTTGGGCCATCCATGGAATGTTCAGTACTCTTCTCTAACACCACAGCTCAAAGTTATTGATTTTTCTTCTGTCATTCTTATTCACTGTCCAGCTTTCAGATGCATAGCATGGCTTGAATCAGGTACACCTTAATCTTCAAACTGAAATCATTGCTCCTCAATACTTTAGAGAGGTCCCTGATAGTAGACTTTTCCAACACATTTGTACACACACCCCCCCAAGAAATATGGATTTACATGCACATACACATACATATATTCCATATTGTTATCATTGTTGGATGTTATCAATTCAGTCCCAACAACAGAGTGGCCCTATGTGATAAAGCAGAACTGCTCATAGGCTTTCCTAAACTGTAATCTTTATGGGTGTAGGATGGGCAATCTCCCACGTGATTGACTGCCTCTGGAAACCCAACCAAGGGGTCAGCTATGGGTCAGTTCTGACTCGACAGCATACAACAACATTCTTTATTCCAGCAGATCACCAGTTTAGCTGTGAGCCAGAATCAACTTAAATATGGGTGAATTTCTCACCTTAACTTTTTACTAGGAATGGGAACATTTCTTCATATGTTGAGCCAAAGTGCAAGGGATATTCTACACATTCTGAACTGCACATGACCAGTGTTTATTAGAGTTCACAGCAGCAACTAAAGCTCTGCTTCTCAGAACAAGGACAAAGCCCTTCCTGCAGGCAAGATGAGGTGCCCGTCACACCTTGATGGTACTGGATCTCTTCCTCCTCAAGCTATGTTCTTCTTTCTTGTCAATCTGGATTTGATTAGATGAAAGCTTTTATAATGCTTTGGAAAAGGACTAAAACACAATTTTCAAGGATGAAAGAAGTATTTTAACACAATCTCTTTTTGTAATAAGAGAAATTGGAAAATTAATGATTCAAATGAACATAGAGGATAATAGTCTTACACAGTATTTATTCTTACACACCTAAGTTAGTTCACCAGTGTAACACTTTCTAACCTCTCCCTTGTTATACAGCATTTTTCAAAATCGTTGCTTCTGGCTGCTGCATAGTATTCCAGCATGGGAATGTACCACAATTTTTCAATCCAGTCATTTGTTGATGCACATTTGGGAAAGATAACCAGTAAGATGTGTATAAGGGAAGGGGGCAGGTGAGCTAAGTGTGGGAGGGAATCACAGAGTCACAGAGTGTGATGAATAGAGAGAAAGAGTAAAAAAAAAAACCCACCCCAAAACAATGTACATGAAACACAATATAAATATTGTATGCAAACCAACTTTAAAAGTATAAAAAATAGAAAAAAAGCCCACACAAGCCATAAAACCATGCTATTGAGTTAATTGTGTTCCATAACAACCCTACAGTACAAAGTAGTACTGTTCCCATAGGATTTCCAAGACTGTAATCTTTGCAGAATTAGTCTGCCCCTTATTTCTCTTGTGGAAGAGGTGATAAGTTCAAACTGCCAAACTTTAAGGCAGCAACAGGAATCAGAGTTCCTTGCAGGCAGACTAAGGCATTAATAAAAATGGCATTTGCTGTTGAAAATACCAAGAGTAGGGTCACCTTTCAACATCCTCCTTCCTCACCCCCTACTTACAGGGCACCCAGATCTCAGGTTGGCCCCTTGTAGCTGAATTCTCTCAATTGACAGAAGAAGAGACCAAAGGTCATGGAGGGGGAGCAGGGTATAACTCCTTGCAGGGACTTTAGAGGGGCCCACACTTCCTGACATATTCCTCGATGTCCTCTCCACTCTACCAAACTGCGTGCCTTCTGTTCTCCGGACTCCACTCTTGGCAAGTTTCCCAGGACCAAGTCAACCACAGCTGTTTCTGCTGAGGGTCATCGAAGGAGAGGAAGATCCTCAACAGGACGGATTGACACAGTGACTTCTAAAGGGCAGAAGCACAGCAGAGACGTGAGGACAGTGCAGGATTGTTGTGCATCGGGTCACTGTGAGTGGGAGTCAACTTGATGGCACCTAACAATCTAAACACTGATGGCTTCTATGCAGCTCCTCATCTGATTTCATAGAGATTCCAAAACCTTCTTCATGTTGCTTGTTGTTCATGTTGCTGAGTATTAATAATGTGTCCATTGCTAAAGAAGCAAAGGGAGGCTGGTGGCACAGCTCATATAGGGGTTCACTGCTAACCCATAGGGTACCCCTCTTTGGCAGTTCAAATCCACCAGCAGTGCCAAGGAAGAAAATTAGTAGACTCCTCCTATGTGATTTTCACCCTCAAAAACCCACTAATGGGTCAGCTGTGAGTCAGTCCACCTTGACAGTAATGAGTTTTTAGTTTAAAGAATCAAGGCTATTCTGACTGACAGCCTTCTATTCCTTAAGGTAGCTGCTCTCGCTGTAACTAAGTATATGCAGGAAGCCCTGGCAGCACAACATTCCAGGCTTCACAGCTACATGAATGGCTGGTGGTTTGAACTCATCCATTGGTTCTCAGAGAGAAAACAACGTGGTTATCTTCTCCCATAAAGATGACAGCCTAGAAAGCCCTATGACCAGTTCTGTTTTGCCATATAAGATCAGAATCAACTCTATGGCCCACATCAACAACTACAGTTGTGTGTGTGTGGGGGGGGTGTTATCCTATAGGCCAGTTCAAGCACAGCGGAAATGTGTGAGGATGTGCAGACTGGTCAGGTGTGGTGTCAAGAGTTTATTGTTCAAAATGGTTTTTCTAGACATTGACTTTGGTTTTGCCACATGGATGGGTGGGAACATGCAAATAGGGTGTGTTAGTCTATCCACAAGGGGACTGGTCAGTGTCGCCAATTAAATTGAGTAGAATTCAGTAGCAGAAATTAGGAATCTCAACAAGCAAGGAAGAGGAAGCAGTGTGTGTCCTTCAGAGTCATGTGCCAGCTGACCAAGATCTATACAAGAGCAATAGCAGATGCAGTAGAGACCCAGATACCAACCTGAGACAGAGCAAAGCCAGAGGCATTCATCCGAGTTTGCTGGAGGACTCAGGGGAGATGTTATAAGTGGCAGGACCTAGGAGACTTTAAAACACTGACCTAAGCCAGGAGGCTGAAGGTCAAAGGGCCTGTGATCTCACTTAAGAAATTATATGGACTGAAAGACTATATCCTGCTGCTAACCTGAATTATAGCCTGTTAACTCGTCGCAAGAAGTTGTAATGCAATCCTGAAGGCACACAGTTCAAATCCACCAGCTGCTCCATGGGAGAAGGATAAGTAATCTCCTCTCATGTGATTAACTGCCTCTGAAAACTCACCAAAGGGTCAGCTGGGTTGGTTCCAATTCAACGATACATAACAACAATAACTTCCCTAGTAAACTCCCCCATAAATGTGAGTATGGATCTGGAAGTCTGTGTAGCTATTGCAACAGATTTCAGACCCAGAAGGGCAGAAGAATTGATGGTGGAATAAGTAGAAAAATGTGCCAGAAGGTGGGGGGGCAGGTCTGACCTTATGGGAATTGGTTGTGTGTATGGATGCTGTGGGTGGGGGCAGTTACCGCTTTGGGAGTTATTAAAGATCAGACTTTCTTATGTTGTCTACACTCTTTTTATACCAGAGTTTCCTTCTACTGAATATGAGGAGCTGGAGTCAACTTAACAGCACCTAAAAACTACAGAGGGTACATACAGTTATGTTAGTGCCATTTCAGATTTTACCTGTTATTTGGTATGATTTGGTGGTTTATTTAGGGAGGTATGAGACTATCCAAATATATTTCTTTGTATACATGAATGGTAATTGCTTCTTCACTTTATATCATTTTCATAGTCTTCATAGGAACCCTCTACTTTCAGGTAGTGGGAGAAAGCTGTAATTATTTGAAACATCTACATTTATTTATAAGCGAGCTGTGCTTTCATAGTCAATAAAGATTTATGGTTCAAAAATCCACCAACAGCTCTGAAAGGAAAAAATAGACCTTCTCCTCATGTACAATTTACAACCTCGGAAACCCGCTGAAGAGGCATCTATCCGTCTTTTGTGACTCTGTGGCAATGAGAGAGAGAATGCAAAAAAGATTCCCACCTTATATTCTTGTATAGATATTTCAATATGAATAAAAGTATTAACAGCAAGGAGACATTGCATGGTTCAAAATTGGAAAGGAGGTCCGCCAGGGATGTATTCTGTTTCCATACCTTTTCAATCTGTATGCAGAACAGATTATCTGGAATGTTGAGCTGTACGAGGAGGAACGTGGCATCAGAATTGGTGGAAGATTGATCAACAACCTGCGTTATGTCAATGACACAACCCTGCTTGCTGAAACTGAGGAGGACCTGAAGTGCTTGCTGCAGAAGGTCAAGGACTGAAGCCTTCAATATGGATTGAAGCTCAACATCAAGAAAACAAATATTTTCCCCACTGGGCGTATTGACCGCATCAGTATGGATGGTGAAGAGATTGAGATAACATAGTCTTTGCAATTACGTGCTACGCATTGGAGAGCTGGACAGTGATTAGGGATGATAGAAAAAGAATTAATGCCTTTGAGCAGTGGTGCTGGAGAAGACTGTTGAATATACCATGGACTGCTAGGAGAACAAAAAGGCTTGTCCTGGAGAGGGTGAAGCTGGGCTGCTCCTTGGAGTCAAGGATTCTGAAGCTTCATCTGACATACTTTGGACATGTTGCAAGGAGGGACTGGTCCTTGGAGAGGGACATCATATTTGGGAGAGTGGAGGGACAGTGCAAAAGAGGAAGACCCTCGATGAGATGGATCGATTCAGTGATTGGGGCACTGAGAGTAGGTGTGTTGGAGACAATGAGGTTGGCACAGGATAGAACAGGGTTTAGGGCCCTTGTACATAGGGTTGTTATGAGTTGCAAATGACTCAATGGCACATAACAACAATAACAGTGGTATAAAATCTTGTTAGTGAGTGTACATGTGCACACATATAGGAGCGAGACATATGCCTGGCTAATTATGAGAAATAGCCCTGGTGATCCCACAGTTCAGCAAACAAATCCAAGCACATGGCCCTAGTAGAACGGTGAACCTGGGTCTTGATCCAGATTTTATCCTAACTTGTGCTATCCTTGACAACTACTAATCTTCCTACAGACTTAATCACATAACTAAGGAAATCTTTCTTTATTAAGGAAGAATGCCAACATTCTCATTGCAAAAGAACCCTTCAAATCCACTGCTTTCCAGTAGCTGCTGTTCCATGACAATTCTCCATAAGGTTTCTGAGGCTGTAAATCCTCATAGGAGACTACTTTCTCCTGCAGAGTGACTGGTGGATTCAAACCTTCAACCTTTTGGTTAGTAGCATGGCACATTACACACTACATCACCCAGGCTCTTCCAGGCCTCCTTTATCACAAAAGTGGGTAGCTGACATCTCTTTCACAAGCAACCTTTTCAGGAAATGTGCTGCCCGGAAGAAATTTTTATTTTGAGAAAAGGAAACCCTCACTAGTATCTTGTGTTCACCCTGAAAAGCCCCTGCAGTCATAGACTTCTGAAATGATCTCCTGTAACCAACCCAATAAGCCCACATATGCTCTGTAGCACATCAGCACAAAAGCCCGTACGCTGAGCATCAAACACCATTGTTGGCTGTTAGCTCTTGATTTGATCATTTAGATATGCCCCTTCTTCAGACACTTGTTTTCATTTTGTGAGACTCAGGAACCTCGGTATCCTGGTGGCTTAAAAGTGTTCATCAGGCTCACCAAAAGTTTGGCAGTTCGAACCCATCAGCCTCTGTGGGAGAGAATGATGAGAACATCTGCTTCTGTAAAGATTCACTCAGTCACTGCCACGGAGTGGGTTCCAACTCACAGTGACCTTCCAACGGGTTTCCGAGGCTGTAAATCCAAGGAGGGGAGACTGTGCTCTTTCCGCCATGGGGCTACTGGTAGATGTGAACCAGTATGAGAAAAACAGCCTTTGGGTTAGCAGCACGAGTAGCTAAGGGCTGCATCATGGGAACTCCCCACGTAAAGATTCAACTAACTCCATTCCCTGCAATAGAGTTGGAATTAACTCATAGCCCACCCTGCAACAGTTTTGCAGAAGCTGTTAATCACATGGAAGGTGATAGTCTATCTTTCTCCTGCAGAGTGGCTGGCAGATTCTAACCTCGTGCCTTAGGGGCTGTGAAACTCCTTACCCTACTAGGCCACCAGAGCTCCCTGAGTAACGATGATAGAAAGACTTGGAAACCCTATGGGGCAGTTCTACTCTGTTGGGGTCTCTAAGACGCAGAATTAACTTGACAGCAAACAATAGAAACACAAAGGAGCCAAAATGAGGGCAGACATCCACCAGTGCTACTACCCAGACCTCCTGGAACCCAGGCTTAGCCTGGCTCTTACCTGTCCTTCTCTTCAGAATTAGTGTTCTGAACAATACCACCCTACCCTCCCTGTGTTGCTGGTAGAATCTTTATAACCAGAACATGAATAAAAATCAAAGCTATTACACTTAGGGAAGCAAAACAATGTGGCAGCTGGGTATCCTAACATGGTTTGTGCTGTACACCGGTAGCGCTCAGTGAAAGGTGGAAGGATGGGTGAGCCAATGATTATTGGAGGAGAGAATCTGTCTATAGGCCACAACCACATAGAACTCAACGGAGACACAAGGCAGGGGGAGGGAAAGGCAAAGCCCCAGTTCAGGTTCTGGAAGGCCTGGCTTCTGCAATACTGGGCTCTTTTAGAAATTCACTTACATCAATCCAAAGAGACAGCAAGGCTTTAAAGCAAAGATGAGAAGATAAGGGGGTGGGGGAACTAGATTAACAAAAAGGAGACAACCAGAATGGAAACAGAGACTGTTCACACATTGTGAAGAATGCAAACAACATCACTGAGCCACTTGAGTAAAATAATTGCTGTCTAGACCTTCACCCAAAATGGGAAAATGTATTACTTTTAAACGATATTTATGCCCCTAAGAGGAGATGCCCAGGTCATTAGGTAAATGCAAATCAAGAACACAATGAGCTACCAAGGTACACTCATTAGGAAGGCTATTATTAGAAAACTCAGGGAATAACAGGTGCTCCTGAGGATGTGGAGAAATCAGAACCTTATGCATTGCAGATGCGACTGTCAAATGGTACAACTACTGTAGAAAACAGTTAAACATAGAATTACTACTACATGACCCAGAAATCTTCCTCTGTGTAGAGGTAGGAGCTCGGGGTGGCCTGTGCTAAGAGATGTTCTGCAATCCCAAAGCCATGTGCTTAGCATCCACCAGCTGCTCCTCAGAAAGATGTGCAGCCTTTGGGTGAAAAGCACAACTCCAGGGTGATGTACAGCCTCTGAAATCCTGCTGGAGGCTCAGCTATGGGCTGGTTCTGATTCGACAGCACAAAGGTGAACAAGAGGACTGAGAGCAGTGATGCAAACAGTGACTACTACACCAGTGTTCATTGCCACACGATTCACAACAGGCAGAAGGTGGGAACAGCTCGTGTCCGTCACCAGATGAAGGGGTAAATGAAATGCAAGACATACAAACAATGGGTTGTTACTCATCCATAAGGACAGATGAAGTCCTGAGGCTTTTCACAACATGGATGGACCTTGAGAACATTGTACTATTTGAAATAAACTAGGTACCCAAAGACAAGTTCCGTAAGATCCTGCTTATAGGAAATAGCTATAAAAGGCAAGTGCAGAGACCAAGGTCTGTTAGCAGTCACCAGAGGTGGGTGGAGGAGGGAATAGGAGTCATGGCTTAAAGGATGCTGAATTCATGCTTGGGGTGAGGAAAACCTTAGTGAATGGATGGTGGCCATAATCGCACAACATGGTGACTATAATGTTACTAAATTGTACATGTAAAATTTACTAAAATGGGTGCTGGGGCCTGGGGGGAAGGTTGGGGCCCACGGCGTTGCTGTGGATGGTGGTGGTAGCTGACTATCAAGCTAGTTCTAACCCACTTTAACCTTGTGTACGAATACCCAAAACCCTGCCCAGACTTGCTTCCACCCTCACCAGCCGTGCTGTGTGTGGGCCCATGATTGCAGCCACTGCATCACCCCACCTCCTCAGAGTCCTCTTCTCTTTTGCTGACGTTCCACTTTACTTCACAAAATGTTCTTCTCCAGCGACTGCCCCTTCCCCTGATAATGTATCCAAATACATGAGACAAAAACTCCTCCTGACTCTTGTTCCAAGACTTGCCGATCCTTCACTAACTCCAAAATTTAAAGACATCCCCATCAAGTGTTCTCAAATTCTCACTCTTAGAGATGCCACCTGCCATTTATTCCTTATTCTTTGCTCCCTTTGGTCCTGCTTTCACATGTGCATCAGGTAATTGAAAATGCCATGGTTGAGGCCAAGTATTTACAACTCTTCAAAGTGACATCTTTGCTTTATAGCACTTTCAAGAAACCTTTTGTAACAGATTGGCCCAATGAAAATACTTGTGAGTATATGTGTGTATTTCTACATGTAACACAACAATAATTTTTAAAAATAAATATATATGGCTGAACCCAACCTTCCTGCACCTTCTCATGGAATTCTCATGGAATTACTCTGGGGTGGAATATGACAGCAGCATTTTAAACACCTTTTCCTGGTGATTCCTATGTACAGCCAAGGTTCAGAGCCTCACACCGGGGGTCCCTATTGTTCTGTTCTGTCAAGTAGACTCTAACTCATAGCGATCCCATAGAACAGCCTCACTGGGCTTCACAGGCTGAAATCCTTATAAGAGTAAATTACTACGCTTTTCTCTCATTGAACTGCTAGGGTTCAAACCACCAACCTTTCAGTCAGCAACCGAGAGTGCAGCTACTGTGCCTGGCACAGCTAGGTCACCCCCTTCCCCTCAATTATGCCTCCTGCTGACAAGCAGAAAGTGAACCCCACACTGCTTAACATTCTCATAATACCAAGTTTGCACTGTGCTGGGGAAATCAAACGATCTTGCTATTTTGCCTGTCCTCATCATCATAAAATCACACTGCATGGCATAATTTGGAATCATAATGAGAATTTCTTTTGAGTCTTAATTGGATTCTGGTTGCTATAATTCTTTATAAAAACCTCTCAATATATTATGCTTACTATGCCAAAAATATTGTGTTAGCACTGCATTTTAAATAGAGGAGGGAGAAAAAGGAAAAAGAACAGAACAGATCGCTCATTTTAAAATATTCTCCAATGGCAAAAGCAGTCTTTAGTACCCAGCAGCACTGCAGATATGGATGGAGTTCAAAACCCAATTTTGCTCACGAGAATTTTGCTCACAGGAACCAGGAAACTGAATGGCCCAGAGCTTAACTGAGGACAAGGAAAATGAGTTGGGATTTACAATTAATGTTTTAGTGGACACAATTCAATCCATACACAGGGCCTGAGAGGAAGGAGGGATAGGGAGTTATTGCTTATGGAGTACTGAGTTTCTGTTTGGGATGATGAAAATCTTTTGGGAAAGGATGGTTGTGATGGTTACACAACATGGCGAACATGATTTTGTCATCGTTGTTGTTGTTGGCTGCCATCAATTCATAACAACTCCAAATGTCAGCTCCAATTCATAACAACTCAGCCTACAAAGCAAAGCGCTGTCAGGTCCTGCCTCATTCTCACATTCACTGCAGTTGGTCCATTGTTGCACCCACTGTGTCAACCCAACACATTGAGGGTCCTTTTCCCACTGACTTTCCACTTTCCCAAACATTATGCCTTTCTCCAAGGTCTGGCTGCTCCTGGTAACATGCTTAATGTATGTGAAATGAAGTCTCTCCATCCTCGTTGATAAGAAACATTCTGACTGCACTTATTCCAAGACATGCCTATTTGTGTGTGTGGTTTTTTTGGCAGTCCACTACATAGTCAATATTCTTTGCCAATACTTTAATTTCAAGGCATCAGTCCTTCTTTGATCTTCCCTCTTCCTTGTCAGGAAAGGTGTATGTTAGGGATGTATCATTTCTCCATACCTATTCAAGCTGTATGCTGAGCAAATCATTCGAGAAGCAGTACCTTATGAAGAAAAATGTGGCAACAGGATTAGGGGGAGACTCATCAGCAACCTACGTGATGCTGGTGACACAACCTTGCTTGCTGAAAGCGATGTGAGGTGCTTGCTGTAGGATCGAGGATCAAAGACTGAAGCCATCAATATGGATTACATCTCAACATCAAGAAAACCAAACTCCTCACCACTGGGCCAGTGGGCAACATCACAATAGATGGAGAGAAGATCAAAATTGTCAACATACATTATATAGATAACAGAACCTTGCTTGTTGAAAGTGAGGAGGACTTGAAGCACTTGTTGCAGAAGATCAAAGAATACAGCCGTCAATAAGGATTGCATCTCAACATCAAGAAAACAAAAATTCTTACCACTGGATCAATAGGTAGCATCATGATAAATGGAGAAAAGATTGAAATTATCAATTATTTCCTCTTTCTTGTATATACACTCAATACTCTTGGTACCAGCAGTGAGAAGATTAGAAGACGTATGTTGTTGTTGTTGTTGTCATGTGATGGCAAGTCACCTGAGATTCATAGTGAACAAACCCTGCTCTATCCTGTGACAATCTCATTGTCTCCAACACACCTACCCCCATTACCCGAGTCACTGAATCAATCCATCTCATCAAGGGTCTTCCTCTCCTGCACTGTCCCTCCACCCACCCAAGCATGATGTCCCTCTCCAAGGATGGGACCCTCCTTCCAACATGTCCAAAGTACATCAGACAAAGCTTCAAAATCCTTGCCTCCAAGGAGCAAACTGGTTTCACCCTCTCTAGGATGAACCTGTTTGTTCTCTTAGCAGTCCATGGTATATTCAATACTCGTTTCCAACACCACAGCTCAAAGGCATCAATTCTCCTTCTGTCATCCCTAGTCATTGTCCAGCTCTTTGAGGAGACCCAGAGTATTGGAAAAGCCTGTTGTCAGGGACCTCTCCAAAGTCCTTAAGAAGAATGATGTCATTTTAAAGACTAAGTTGCACCAGATAAAGGCCATGTCTTTCCAGTAACTTGCTGTACATCTAAGAGCTAGGCAATGAATAAGGATAATGAACTGATGCCATTGGGCTATGGTGTTGGGGGAAAGTACTTAATATCCCATGGGCTTTCAAAAGAACAAAGAGATGTCTTGGAGAAAATGCAGCCAGAATGCTCCTCGGAGGCAAAGATGACAAAACCTCATTTCTCATACTCTCCTAGGAGAGACTATTCCTTGGAGAAGGACATCATGCTTTGAAATGTAGAGGGTCAGCAAAAGAGAGGAAGACCCTCAACCAGGTGGGTTGAAACAGTGACTGCATCAATGGGCTCAAGTATGTCAGAGATTGTGAGGATGACACAGGATAGGACCGAGTTCATATCTGTTGTTCATAGGTTGCAACAAGTAATATTTGACTAGATAGCATGTAACAACAATAGCATTCTTTGTCCACGTTTCACATGCGTGAAACATCTGAGGTAATATGATTGATGCCACTAAATTGGCCACTTAAAATGGTTGGAATTGTAAAATTTTTGTCACACACAACTTCTTTTACCACAATAAAATTTTAAAAACATAGCAGCCCAGGTGCAGAGAAGGTAGCATACAAAGGGAAGTGACGTTCATGGAACTTGGAAAGTAAAACGTGCTAGTCCATGGCTATTGGTCCTTTGGATGGTCTCCCAGGGATGCTAAGGCCAGATGCCCTCTAAAAGATGGAGAGGACACTACAAAATCATCTGCTACTTGCTGTCAAAAGCCAATATTAGAGACAGATGTGGAGTGAAAAGGGCCTTATTACATCATGGTCTATACAGGAGCTGCAATGGCGTAGTCTGGAGGGAGCTGTGCTGCTAACCCAGAGGTGACAGCTCTCTGGTGGTTCAAATCCTCAGGAGGAAAAGGGCATGCTCCTCCTGTTCAATGTATTGTTGTTTTTAAGTGTTTGTGACTCATAGCTACCCTATGTACAACAGCTCTGAACTCTGCTCTCTCCTAACCAAATCTTACAGTCTCTGACACACCACCCTGCATTACCCGTCACTGAATCAATCCACCTCATCCAGGGTCTTCCTCTCTTGCACTGTCCCTCTACTCTCCCAAGCATGATGACCCTCTCCAAGAACTGGTCCGTCCTGGTAACATGCCCAAAGTATGTCAGACAGAATTTCAGAATCCTTGCCTCCAAAGAACAGCCTGACTTCAGCCTCTCTAGGACGAACCTGTTTGTTCTCTTGGCAGCACATGGGATATTTAATACTCTTTTGCAGCATCACAGCTCAAAGACATCAAACATGCTGCAGGGTCAGCTATGAGTTGGTGCCGGCTCAGTAGCAGGGAGTGAGATTCCCAGATCTGTCCTGAGGGGTAGTGGGAAACCCTGAATTTATAGCCAATCATCAAAAGTCTGGGTGTCCATAGGACCCTTGAATTTGCAATAGCTCCAAGATCCCATTTGATGCTCTTATTCAACTAACCACCTTTCCTACAGCAGCAAAAAAACCATCATCTGTCTCTGAAACACATTCCTCCTCACTACCATAGAGTCAGTTACAACTCACGGCAACCCTCCATTCTGTTTCTGAGGCCATATAGATTTCCCATCTTTGTCCCTAGAAGTAGCTCATGGATTTGAACCACTGACCTTTAAGTTAGCATTCCAATATATTATCCTCTATACCACCAGAACTCCTTGAGAAAACTGAGACTTAGAAATGTTAAACTAAGGATTTCTCAGCCAGGAAATACCAAGCTGTGATCTGAACAAAGTATATCCAAAACTAAGCTTTTGAGCTTGACCACAGGTTAAATTGTCCCACATCACTTGGCTCAAGTGAATGGGGGTCATTCTGATGCTGCAGGATGGATTAGTCCTTGGATAAGAATGGCTTCTTTAGGGTATATTCCCAGTAGTCGAATTGCTGGGTCAAATGGTATTTCTATTTCTAACTTTTTGAGAAAGCATCATACTGCCTTCCATAGTGGTTGCACCGTTTTACACTCCTACCAACAGTGAATAAGGGTTCCAGTTTCTCCACAACCTCACCAACATTTATTGTTTGCTGCTCTGTTAAATTTTGCTATTCTTACTGGGATGAGATGATATCTCATTGAAACCAGAACTGCCACCCAAGCAGATATATACACATCCATGTTCATCACTACTTTGTTCACAAAAGCAAAGAGTTGTAAACAACCCAAGAGCGCATCAACAAATGAATGGATAGAGAAGCTGTGGTATATTTACACAAATATTATGCAACACTGAAAAACAAAGAACTCATGAATTATTATACAAAATGGGTTACCATGGGAGACATAATGCTGAGTGAAAGATCTCAGTCACAAAAAAGACAAATACTGCATAATGTCACTGTTATAGAATAGGACTTAAATGGGGGTTGGGGGGAAAACTAAGAAATGAGGGGATGGATAATGTACATGGCATTGAAACAGACGAGAGAGAGAATTTATAAAAGGAATATATGATTAGGCATTATTGGCGTGTAAAGTGGTGGTGGTGGGGAGGTAAAATGAAAGAACTTTTTGCCAAAGGAAAAAGTGAACTGGGGGGAGGAGGGCCAGAGAGGAAAATGTGCAACAATGAAGAAATTCAAGTTATATATAAACTTTCATTAAAATCTAATTTAAAAAATTAAAATAAAAAAAGAAACATGGAATTGGAAGAGCGAGAGAGCACAGAACCATAAACAGCACAGCATGGCCATCTAGAGCAGCTATCTACATGGGATAGGAACTGGGGTGGGCGTGGAGCAGTAACAGCAGCAGCATCCACACTGCTGAAAATTCCAGTCCTTCCCTTGTTCCCTGTGCCCACCAGCTGCCCTCTCCTATTTACTCACCAGGCTCTCGGCAGTGTTCTCCTCACCCTCCTTCCCAACCCTCCTCTCATCCCTCTCCAAACCCCAGCTCTACCTCTTGGCATCGCCATGCCATCCTGTTTCTGGAGCTGGAAGGTCTCGGAGCCTCGGGACTGTGCCCGTTTGGGCAGATAATGTTGTGATATTGTTTAGTGCTATAGACTGAACTCTGTCTGATCCTGCGCCATCCTTGACCCATTTTAGTTCATTGAGGATTAACACACATCAATAAATAGCTTGCTACACAACTTGATGGGGGGATGGAGGGGTGGGTAAAGGAAATGGGAAAGATCCAGTGTGAAAAACATTGTATATGAACTTTGTAAGTTAACCAGCACAAAAGAAAAACTGTATTTAAACAAAGGAAAAGGTGGTTTGAGTCACTTTTGGTTAATAGGGTATGTAATCACTATGCCATCAGGGTTCTCCAAACATGTATAACAACATATTAATATAAGAAAAAGCAAGTAAAAGAAAAACAATGGGGGGGGCAGGAACAAAGAATGGCTTGCTTGGGAAAACAGAGAATCAGGGAAAAAGGCAACCTTCCAGGCGATAGACTGGCACAGCAACAGCAGTGAGTGTGGTGCACAATCAGGTGGACTTCCGTCACGCTGGACACGGGGCTGCTGAGGCAGAGCTGATGTGAAAGTGCTGGAGAAGAGTGTTGAATATACCATGGACTGACAGGAGAACAAACAGGTCATCCAAGAGAGAGTGAGACCAGGCTGCTCCTTGGAGGCAAGGATTCTGAAGCTTCGTCTGACATACTTTGGACATGTTGCAAGGAGGGACCCATCCATGGAGAGGGAAGTCATGCTTGGGAGGGTGGAGGGACAGTGCAGAAGAGGAAGACCCTCTAAGAGGTGGATTGATTCAGGCACTGGGGTAATGGGGGTTGGTGTGTCAGAGACAATAAGGTTGGCACAGGATAGAGCAGGGTTTAGGGCTGTTGCACATAGAGTCACAGTCACAGGCGACTCGACAGCACATAACAATCACAACTAAGGTCAAGTTGTGATTTGCTAAATCGTGTGCTAAATAATCTATTTCTACTATTGGCTTTACATGATTTCTGTTTTAGCAGAAACAATTTGCCTGTTTTGGAAGGGTCTTATGTGAAGTTTTGGATTTTCTGCACCTTAGTAACTTCTAGAATATATTCCCAAAAGAGTTGGGGAGGAGTGGGGGGGAGGGAGTATACAAAGAAAAGTCAAAGGGAACAATTCCAAGAAGCAAATGGAACCCCCTCAAATGGTAAAATGTGGGAGGCTAGAGAAGGGCGATTAGGATGGCAGGCACAGTCATTTTGAAATTAAAAAATCAAGATATGACAGCCTTAAAGTCACAGGATCATTGTGCAGTGCTAAGATTATAGCTGATATGTGTTATGCAACTAGAATCCCAGAGGGGCAGGCAAGGGCCCATCCCTGGCGATGCCCTCCCACTGAGACCTGGTCACACACATGAAGGAAGTGTCTGAGGTCCTTTCTAGGTGGTCAGTGAAAGAACTTAGATATTAAGAAACGAACACATTAGATATTGTCTACAGGTTCATGGGATAGCTGTGTTTTTAGAGGCAACACCACAGGAATCTTTTGGCTTTCTTCTGAGCTTTATGGGTAAGTAGACAGCTCCCCTCAAAGAACCCAGGGGAGCTCCTCAGAGAGGCACACCCTTCATCCTCATCCTCACCCTGCCTAGAAACACAACCCAAAACCACGTGGTTCAATATGGTGGTCAATCTGCTCCCAAACCCATTGCAGTCGAGTCAGAATCCAGGCACAGCTGACCCTCAACTGGGTTTCCAAAACTGTGAGTTGCATGAGAAGAGATTGCTTATTTTTTTTTTTTTGTGGATTTGAACCACCAGACAGATGTGGCATTTAGTTGTTGTTTGTCGTTATGTGCCATTGAGTTGCCTGTGACTCAGCAACCCTAGGTACAATAGCTCTAAACCCTGTCCTATCCTGAGCCAATCTCACTGTCTTCAACACACTTGTTACTATTACCCTAGTCACTGAGTCAATCCATCTCACCCAGGGTCTTCCTTTCCTGCTGCTGCCCCTCCATCCTCCCAAGCGTGATGTCCTTCTCCAAGCACTACTTCCTCCTGGCAACATGCTCAAAGTATGTGAGACAGAGCTTCACAATCCTTGCTTCCAGAGAGAAAGCTGGTTTCACCCTCTCCAGGACAGACCTTCAGTCAGCAGCTCAATTTTATATATAGACTAAGAGAGCTCTGGTTGCCTAGTGCCAAGAAGCCGCACTACAATCCCAAAGACACGTGGTTCAAGGCCACCATCTGCTTCTCAGGAGAAAGATGGGCAATATCCTCCCATACAATTAACGGTCACTGAAAACTCACCAGAGGATCAGCTATGGGTCAGTTCCGACTCTATGGTACACAACAAATACCAATCCCATTCTTCAACGAGATGGAAAAGGCAATCTCCAATTTCATATGGAATGGAAAAAAGCCCCGAATTAGCAAAGCACTCCTTAAGAATAGAAGAACGGTAGGAGGTATCTCA
>NW_006399885.1:9029101-9031142 GCF_000299155.1 Elephantulus edwardii | reverse complement strand
TTTGGTGCTTGTTGGCCTTGACATCCACAGTGAACACAAGTGTGTTGTTATCTTCTATCTTCTTCATGGCTGACTCAGTGGTCAGGGGAAACTTGATGATGGCATTGTGGTCAAGCTTGTTCCTCCTGGAGGCACTCTTCCGGGGGTATTTGAGCTGCCTTCGGAGTCTCAGCCTCTTAGGCCGCAGGGAGGTGGGAGACATGCAGATCTTTTTTTTTTTTTTTTTTGGCTGTGGATGCCCTTCTGGACTGCCTTCTTGGCCTTTAATGCCTTTGCTTTGGCTTCAGTTTTGGGAGGGACGGGGGCTTCCTTCTTCACTTTTGGCTCCATCTTCTAGAAAGGATTTTTTTTTAATTCTGCATGAGATCTTTTCCCAGGGACACAAGATGTGTTTTTCCTGATAATATTTCCAAATCCTGTGAGATGCAATCTCATCATTCTTGCTTCTAAGGAGCAGAGGTAAAGTGTAAGTTCAAAAGTGTAAAGTGTAAGTTCAAGTCAAAGCCAAAGGAAATGAAATCAAGTCCATAAGAGTCAGAATAGGACCTTGAGCATATCCACTTGATCCCTAGCTAGTCCAAATTTAGTTATACACAACCGATATTGAGGATTTCTTGTAAAAAAATGTAAACAATCTTGCTCATACATTATCTTAAGAATTTCAAGTGAAAAAGGTACTATTGTGTGTGTTCAGGGCTAAATGTAATATAGTGCCAATCATTTTACTGTTTCATTTTACCTTTTGTCTTAGTTACCTAGTTTTACAAGTGGGTGGTATTAAAAGATGGAAATTTATTCTCTCACAGTTCAGAGGCTACAAGTTCATATAGAGGTCACTAACTCTATGGTGTTAGGGCGCTCTGGTGGCTCAGTGGTAAGGAATTACGCTGCCAAACCAAAGGTACACAGTTTGAATATACCAACTGCTCCACAGGAGAAGATAGGCAATTTCCTGCTGTGTGATTTACTGCCTTTGAACACCCACTAGAAGGTTAGCTACGAGTCAGTTCCAACTCCACGGTACACAACAACCCTGTGGAAAGAGGTCTATAGTCCATACCACCTTGCACTGCTAAGCAAAAGGCTACTTATCTTTGGAGGTTCAAATCCACCAGGACCTCTGACAGTCTCCTCCAGTTAAGATTTACAGCCTCAGAAACCAGATGAATGGTTGCCATGGATGAGAACCTCCTGGAAAACAGTGAGTTGAACTCTAGAGAAAGACTCCTCTCTGTTGATTCTTGGAGAAGAGCTCTATTTCAACTAGACACCCCAGTATTCACAGTTCCCTGGCCGTCTCCCCTCTGACATTTCTCCTCTCCAGTTTGTACTCTCTTGACTCGACGTTCGTTCCACTCTTTACTGCTCAGAAGTGAGGAGGTTCAGGACCCACTGCGTACTGATGGGCACTCTGGTGGTGTAATCTGTAGAGAGCTGCACTGCTGGCCCAAGGCAGCACCTCTCTGGAGGTTCAAATTCACCCGCAGCTCTGAGGGAGAAAGATGAGCACTAGCTTCCTGCACAATTCAGAGCCTTAGAAAAGCAATGGAGGGTCAGTCAGCTATGACCTGGGTCCAGCTCAACAGCAATGATAGAGCCAGCTTCACTGATATGGTCCCATTAACGTCACAAGGAAAACTGTTCCCCAAAGGGATTGCAGTCACAGATATAGGGGTTAGTTTTGCACAAAACTTCTGTTTTAGGGGTGAGAATAGACATGGTTATAAAGCATCAGGTGAATCTTCAGATGTGAATACTTTAATCTAATGAAGAAGCTTTACAAGGGGAGTTGATACACAGTGTTCAATAGAAAAAAAAATGTGTTTTATCCTTTAGAGAATTTCACATAAGACTGAGTGAATTCAATGAGTGAATTCCAACTCACATGGCTTTCCATCAAATTTCTGAGGCTAAATGTCAGGCATAGTGCTTTACTTGTATCGATAATATCTTTTTTCTTTTTATCAAATTTTATTAATTTTAATGAACATTTACAGACATTTTGGGTTTCCATTCATTCATTGTTGCACTATTTTCTCTA
>NW_006399885.1:9028443-9029001 GCF_000299155.1 Elephantulus edwardii | reverse complement strand
AAAAATAAAAAAAGAAGCCACCAGAGCTCCCTATGGTGGCCACTAGCTCCGTTTATTGAAGAGTTGCAGTGTTACAGTTGTTATTGTTAGGTGTTATTGACTCCAACTCAGATCAACCCTACATACAACAGAATGGACCTGTGCCCAACCCCGCCCCATCCTCCTACTCTCTGCCGAGCGTAAGCCCATCATTTCACTCCCTGTGTCTGTCCATCTTCTGGGCTGTCTTCTTTCCACTAACCTTCTTTACCAAGCATGATTTTTTTTTGTGAGAAAAATTTGTATTTAGAATTAGCCAGCTGGACTCAGTTTAGATGATCCCAGTTTTGTTGGCAACATCCAAAGTATCACCGTCAGGAGCAAGTAGAACATAGGCCTTCTTATCTCCATCAGGCCTAATCAAAGTGTTGATCTTGGCCACGTCGATGTCATAGAGCTTCTTTATAGCTTGTTTGATTTGGTGCTTGTTGGCCTTGACATCCACAGTGAACACAAGTGTGTTGTTATCTTCTATCTTCTTCACGGCTGACTCAGTGGTCAGGGGAAATTTAATGATGG
>NW_006399885.1:9013837-9024518 GCF_000299155.1 Elephantulus edwardii | reverse complement strand
ACAGGAGGAGATTGCCCCCTCCTTCTCCAGCAGAGCATCTGGTGGATTTGAACCGCATACCTCTGGGATTGCAGTGTAGCGTCTTGCCACTAGGCCCCCAGAGCTCCCTTGAAAGTCTGTTTTAATTGTCCCATTGCCACAATGCTTGTTAAAACCAGTTCGGATTAATCTCCTTTGTCAGTGTGTCCTTTGCCATTCCCTATCACTCCTCCCTGAGAGAGAGAGACTTCACCCTGATTCATAAGGAAAAGGGGACGGCGTATTCTCTTAGCTACTTCCTGTTGAAAAGGGACGCTGTAGGTTTCCTCTGAGAACAAAAATTTTCAAGACCCACCACTGCTGACAAGACCACTACCGGCTCCTGGCATCCTCCCTCCCCTGGGTTTCTGAAGCTGTGGATCTTTATAGGAAGAGACTGTTGAACTTTCTTCTGCAGAGCAGAGCAGCTTGGTGGATTCAAACTGCCAACCTATCAAACGGCAGCCGGGCAAGTTTGCCACCTGAGCTCCCGACCTTGAGAACTGGCACGTTTGTCATTTCTGTTTTGACACAAGGAAAGTGAAGCTGTACAGAAAACTCCGCACTTGGCTTTGCCTTCGGTGGCGAGTTTTGAGGGCCTGGAATCAATTGGCTGCTTGGGGAACACCGCTGTAGCCGCTGCTTACAGCTGAGTCATTTCCAACGCACAGGATCTTATATGACAGAGGAGAACTACTCCACAGGGCCTTGTAGACTGTTGTGTGGATGAGAGCAGATCACCCGGGCTTTCTCCCATGGAGTCCTGCATGGGTTTGAACCATAGACCTTTTGGTTAACAGTTAAGCACTCAAAGTCTTCTTGGGGGCACTTGCACCACAGGAACCACAAATGCTACAGATCAGGACTGTTTAATTGTCAGTGTTTCTTTTGGACCTACTTGTTCAACGCTGACAAGCACACCTGCTGTAGCCATCTACCAGCCCAGTGTCTCCCAGGTGCCTGGCCCCAGTGGGTGCTCTGTGGAGGAAACTGTGTTGGTGCTGAGCCTGCTAAGACTCATATCTGAATTAAGAATGGCAGGCACACCTCGGTGGTTCCCTTAAAGGCAACTGCAATGAAGCAAGTCATGCAAATTGTCTGCTTTCTCTTTGCATAGAAAAGTTAGGCCCACACTATATATTGTAGCCTGTTAAGCGTGCAGTTATGAAAAAGTGTTAAATAATTGGAGTTACTAAAACGTGACACTAGACACAAAGTGAGCACATGCAGTTGGGAAAAAAGGTGCCCACAGACTTTTTCAATGCAGAATTGCCACAAACTTTCAATTTGTAAAACATCACGATAGCTGTGAAGCGTAATGAAGCAACATACAATAAAAGAAGGCATACCTGTAAGGCCCTTTGGGAAGGAGAACGACTTGTGAACACCTGCTCTTCTGAAATAGGATTGTGGTCCCAGCTGGAGAAGGCACTGAGCTCTGAGGACCCCCACCAACCTTCCATCAGCCCTCTCATTCCTCATCTCCGGGGTTTTATCACTGCAGAGTTGATTTGACAGGAAGAACCTGTTTTCAAGCAGAAACAGCCTTGGGGAAGCACAAATGATGGAGCGAATTACTCTAATTTTACACTGGGCTCAGCGCACAGGGACTAGAGAGCCAGGTGTGCTGGAGGCTGTGTGAGAACAGAACCAGGTGAGGTGCCTACTAGGGGAGTTGGGACAGGCAAGGTCATCTGAGAACAAAGGGGGAGAGGGCCATGAAAGGGCAGTGAGTGAAAGGGAGGTGGGAGGACCCCAGGGCACCACCCCAGCGACCTTCAGGTGTGTTGAGGGGCCCCAGTCCCTGGTGACTCCTGACATTGATCGACACCTCACTCACAGCCTTGCAAACACAGACACAGGGAGGCATCCAAGGCAAGCTGAGGCACCAGCGCCTCCCTGTGGAAGGTCTCTGAACTGCCTCACAAATCAGTTCCCTCACACCCCCCCCCAAAAAAAAATTAAAGACAGCTCAGCTCTCTTTGTTGTGGTTGTGTACATGCGAGTGGGAACCGATCCATAGCCAACCCTCTAGCGGGTTTTCTGGAGCACTTGATTGCGCAGGAGGGGATTGGCCATCTTTCTCCCGTGAAGCAGTTGGTGGATTTGAACCGCGTGATTTTGAGATTGCAGCACAGCTTCTTACCACTAGGCCACCAGAGTAAGATAATATCAAGTCATCACTTCCTCCAAGACTCACTTGTTTGTTCTTTTGAGTTAATTCCAACTCATAGTGACCTTGTGTGATAACGGAGTAGAACTGACCCCGAGGGTTTTCAAGATTGTCATCTCAATATACCCCAAAGAGACCATAACTGACCAAGCAGATATATGCACACCCATGTTTATCGTAGCTCTGTTCACAATAGCGAGGAGTTGGAAACAACCCAAGTGCCCACTGACAAACAAATGGATTGAGAAACTGTAGTATATTCACGCAATGGAATACCACACTGCATTGAAAAACAAGGAACTCATGCAATATTATTCAAAATGGGTGACCCTGAAGGGCATTATGCTGAATGAAGTATCTCAGTCACAAAAGGACAAATACTGCATGGTGCCACTGTTGTAAAACAGGACTGACCTGGGGGGTTGGGGAGAGACTGAGAAAGATGGGTTCAATAATGTATACTGCATTGAAACAGATGAGTGAGAATACTGTTTAAAAGGGATATGTTATTAGGCATTTTTGTCATGACAGGAGTCCTGAGTGAAGGCTAACATGGTGGAGTGGACCTGGGGCAGGGTTTGTAAAACAATGAAAGAATTTTTCTTTTGCTTTTCCAAGAAGGTAGTGTAATGGGAGGGGAGGGTTGGGAGGGGAGAAAAGTGCAACAATGAATGAATGGAAATCCAAAGTCTCCGTAAATTTCCATTGAAATTAATAATAAATTTAAAAAATAGAAATAAAAAATTTATAAAAAAAGATTGTCCTCTTTACAAAAGACGATTGCCACCTCCTTCTCCTGCATCTTGCTCCTTTCCTCCTTCTCTTTCAGATGATGGGTTCAAACCACTAACCTTTAGTAGCCAAATGCTTTAGTCACTGTTCCACAAGAGTGGCTAGACCTTGTGTGACCTTCTATTGCCTCCTCTTTAGATTCATCAACGTTCACAACATCGTCACGAGGTAGGCATCATTCTTGCCACCTAGGAGGGAGCTGAGCAATGAGAAGCCAGTCGTAGGCCACGTGCTCAGAGAAGAGCAGAGGTGTGGCTAATACTCAGGTCTCTGACCTCAAGCTCAAGGCTCGGCCCTCGGCCCTGGAAGCTGGCCTTGATCTCTGCCTCAGAAACCATGTTCATTGCCATAAGTTGGAACCGACTCATAGCTGACCCCCATTGTGGTTCTGAGACTGTAAATCACACAGAAGGAGACTGTCCATCTTTATCCTAAGGAGCCACTGCGGGCTTCATGCTGCTAAAGGGGTGGCCTTTGAATTAGCAGCACTATTCCCTATGGGCTAGGCTACCAGAGTTCCCTCCCCCGAAGCCTCCTACCTGCAAGAGAATCCATGCTCACTAAAGTCATTCACTTGGGGTATTTCTATTACAGCAGCACTAGATACTTGAAGACCCCAGAGCATTTAACAAATTTATTCTCAAGCCAATAAGTAGCTGGTTGACAATGGGAAATTGCTTTTCAAATATTTGATTAACACATATTACAAATATTAGCATCCAATCTCATACCACAGTCTAAATGTTGGTCTCAAACTCCCTCAACAAACTGAGTGCACTTCTTCTTCCATTGGATGTCCTGCGCTGGGAGAGCTGCTGGTGACATCATTAAATGAGATGTCAGCGTGCCTTCCAAATGCTTGGTGGGAGAAGAAAAACCAAACATGGTGGGATGTATTTATGGAGTTATTAACACAGATTTGCTCTTTGGTAGTTCTGTTTTTGTCCTCTCTCTGAAAATGAGCCTGCACAATACTGACCCATTGTTCTTGAGAGGCAAGCAGCAAAAGGCAAAGGGCAGAGGGCAGAAACAGAGTCCTTTCTTGACTTTGGTTTTAAAAATGGAGCCATTAGGCGGAAGAAGGGAATTCAGTGAGCAGACACACAGACTGTTAAGTCGAAGTCTAAGCATCACACAGACAGCAATTGAGACTCTTAGAACTGAGTGACAGCAGGGGGCGCTAAGACCTCGATGGAGAACACTGGGTAAAAACCCTGTGTTAATTTTTCTGGGACTTTCTTAGTGTGGCAATGAAAATCCACTCTCCCAAAACACCCTCAATGATGGAAACACTCAGTCAGGGATAACCAGTCATCCTGAAGGACCTTGTACCCTCATTCCCAAGCTGAGTTTAGAACAGGAGCATCTAGGAACATCATAGCCAATGTCAGATGGATCGTAGCTGAAAGCAGAGAGTGTCAGAAGAATGACCGTGTTTCACTGACTATCCAAAGACATTTGTATGGATCACAACAAATTGTGGCTAACCTTGAGAAGAATGGGAATCCCAGAAGACCTGATTTGCTCATGTGAAACCTATACTTGGAACAAGAGGCAGTCGTCAGAACAGAGCAAGGAAACACTATGTGGTTCAAAATCAGGAAAGGAGTATGTCAGAAATGTGCCCTGTATCCAAACCTTTTCAGTCTAACTGAGGAAAAGATCATTCAGGAGGCTGAACTTTATGAGGAGGAATGTGTCATCAAAATTTGAGGAAGATTCATTCACAATCTGTGTTATAGAGATGACACAACCCTGCCTGCTGAAACTGAGGAGGATCTGAAGCATTTGTTGCATAAGGTCTAGGATTGTAGTCTTCAATACGGATTGAAGCTCAACATCAGGAAGACAAAGATTCTTACCCTAAAGCCAACTGGCAGCACCATGTTAGATGGAGAAGAAATTGAGGTTGTTAGCAATTTCAACTTGCTTGGTTCCACAATCAACCCTCTTGGCACTAGCAGTCGGAAAATCAAAAGATTAATTTCACCGCGAAAAGCTGCTGTCAGGGACTTTTCCAGAATACTAAAGAGCAACAATGTCAGTCTAGAGACTAAGGTGCACCTGAGCCAGGCCATGGTCTTCACAATTACTTGCTATGCATCAGAGAGCTGGACAATGACTAAGAATGATGGGGAAAGGATCTGATGCCTTTAACTGTGGTGCTGGACAAGAGTCTTGAATATTCCATGGACTAACAAGAGAACAAATAGGTTTGTCTTGGAAAGGGTGAAACTAAGTTGCTCCTTGGAGGCAAAGATATTGATGCTCCATCTCACATACTTTGGGCATGTGGCCAAGAGGGGCCAGTTCTTGGAGAAGGGCATCATGCTTGGGAGGAAGGAGGGACAGCACAAGAGAAGATTCCAGATAAGATGGGTTAACACAGTATCTGAGGTAATGAGGATAGGTGTGTCAAAGGCAGTGAGTTTGGCTCAGGATAGGACAGGGTTCAGAGCCATTGTATGTAGGGCCACTGTGAGTTGCAGACGATGCTGGCACATAAAAACAACAACAACAACCACCCTCATTCCCAAGGATAAAGAGGAAATTTATCTCCCTAAGACTAGGATCCAGGAACATAGTGCACTTAGAATGGCTGTGGTCAGGTATCTCTGAAATCATTGAGGAGCATTGCTGTCAGTGTGGGGACTAAGGTTTGCTTGACTCAGGCCATGGTCTTCAGTTACTCGTTATGCATCTGAGAAGTGAACAATGACTAAGGATAACATAAAAATTGATGCCTTTAAATTTTGGTGTTGGAGAAGAGTGCTATGGACAGCCAAAAGCAAAGATATGTCTTGGAGAAGGTGTGGCCAGAGTGTTCCTCAAAGGGAGAGATGGTGAAGCTTCCTTTCATGTACTTGGACCATGTGGCTAGGAGAGGTTATTCCTTGGAAAGGCACATCATGCATGGGAAGGTGGAAGGACAGCAAAGGAGAGGAAGACTCTCAGCCAGGTGGCTTGACACAGTGACTGCAGCAATGGGCTTGAGGGTGTTGGAGATTGTGAGGATGGCACAGGATAGGCACGGTTCAGATCTGTTGTTCACAGCATAGCTATGAGTCATACTCAACCTGATGGCACTTAACAACAACAACTAAAGAAAGCAGTAAGAATCCTTGGAGGACATGGCTGTGTGGTTGTCTAAGAGAAGGGGTCTGGGTAGCCTGACAGGGGTTTCTTTGTGACTCACCAGAGCTCCTTGACTTAATGGTAACTAACCACAAAATAATTGGTCTAGCCGACAATTCATTATATTAAAAATTTCATGTGCAAATAACCAGTGCAAGGGAGCTCTGGTGGCCTAGTGGTAAGGAATTGTGCTGCCAACTCAAAGGAATGCAGTTCAAACTCAATAGCTGCTCCATGGGAGAAAGATGAGTAATCTCCTCCTCTGCAATTTACTGCCTCTGAAAATTCACTGGAGAGTCAGCTATGCGTTGGCTCCAACTGGACAGCATAAAACAACATCCTCTGCCTAATGTGTCCTGGTGGGTGAGTGTTGAGTGGTTCAAACTCTCCAGCCACCCTGTGGGAGAAAGATAGTGCAGACCCCACGCCCACCCTACCCCATATCACCACAGGAGGGAGAGGAACTCTCTGTTGCTGTGAAGATTATAGCCTTGAACCACGAGTCCCACTCAACCCTACAGGGTTGCTGTGAGTCAGGATCAACACAACAGCAGTGAGCTTGCTGGTTCTGGGGTGAGAAGGTTACACACACAGAGAGAGTAAGTCAGAGGAGGTGAAGAAGGATTGTTGGATGTACAACAGCAGTCCAGAATAAGAGGTCCATTGCAGAGGAGGGAGGGGGTGAGGGAGCTAATTGTACAACAATGAATGAACTTTTTTTTTTAAGTGAACTAGGGGAGAGGGAAGTGAAGGACAAGGGGTAAAAATGTGCAACAATGAATGAATGAAAACCTATTTTGTAAAATTTTGCTAAAATTACAATTAAAATGTGAAATTTTATTAATAAAAAAAGAAAGAAAAAGGAGGGTGGTTGTTGGGTAAGGGTGATCCTGCTGAGTTGGCCTTGACTCGTGACCATCCATGGGACAAGGTTTTCTAGGTTTTCTAGGCTGTGTGATCTTCATGAGGCCAAATGTCTAGTCTTTCTCTGATGGAGCCCCTGGGTAGGTCTGAACCACCAACCTTTCTGTTAGTTGCTGAGCATTTAATGGTTGTACCACAAGGCCCTTGTCCTATTTGAGGAGGGGGGTGTAACGCAGAGCTGACTCCATGGATGGCCACTGTGTGTAACTGTTCCGTGTTTTTGTATGTGCCATAAAATGCTTTAAAATTACCCTAAGGGAACAATCGGTTAACTTCAGATTTTGCTAAATTAGGCTTCCATATTAACATTATAACATTATCTGAGTAATGAGTTTAAAAAAAATAGGAAAAGTACCTATGATCCTCATTCATTGGAAAAATTCGGATGATTGCGGGGGTGGGGGGAGGAGAATCAGTCCAGAAGAAGAAAGAAGGGGAAACAGAAGGACAGAGAAAGCCCAGTTTGATCTGCTAGCTCCAAAACCACGTATGTTACTGTTTCAGGCGGCATCCAGTTAGCACTGATGCATAACGACTCCTCCACGTGGGACAAGGAAATCTGTCCGACGGGCCCGCAGTCACAGCCACTTTGGAGCCCATCTGCACAGCTACTGCACCGCTCCATCTTCGAGAGCTTTCCTCTTCTGCTAACCCCCACTTTATCAAGACTTACATGTGCAAGAACTTATACTACACTTAATTTTTCCAAATAAAATAGAAAAAGCATCAGCTATTAGCTCTAAGCAATATAATCCTTCTATTAACAATGTTGTTGAAAGTAAAAACATAGGAAAAGATACAGTGAAAAAGACATTAATCAAAAGAAAGCTCGTGGAACATTGCTAGCATTACACAAAATGGATTGTTATCGTTGTGTACTGTAGAGTCGAAACTGACCCACAGCTGACCCTCCAGTGGGTTTTCAAAGGCAGTTAATTTTTTGGGAGGAGATTGCCCAGCCTTCTCCCATGGACCAGCTGGTGGCCTTGAACTGTGTGCCTTTGGGATTGCAGCACAAATACTCACTTCACAATTTCAAAAGAACAGACTCCAGTGTCAGCCCACTTGTTTAAACTCCAGTTCCATCAAGAGGTGTGTGATCTTTACAAAATTATTTAACTTCCCAGTCTCCTCACTCACTCTCCTCACTCCTTTATTCCCAGTAAATTGGAGATAATAACACTGTCTGCATCTTAGAGTGGTTGTGAGCTGAACTGAGCTAGCCTGTGTTTAAGGAAATTGCAACAATGCTTGGTGCAAGTATGATTTAAATAGCCCTGAAATAAAACCTCTCAATAACACTACCATGAATGCAATACCATTCTTGTTTTTCATACCCAGCGTAGTATACCATGTGATTATCTGATTCAAAGTGGCCAAAGCTAGTCCATCTCAACTCACTAATGCCTAGAATGTTGATTACATTTCATTTTTCACAACTTTTAGTTTCCCAACAGTCATGCTTTGTACTTTTCGTGTTTCAGTTATTAAAGGTTGTTTGCCACCATTTTTCCTCATCTTTATTGACTTCCAGTCTCTGGGCTCTATCTAATTGATGCTTTTGAGATGTGGTGTTGAAGAAGACACTGGACACCCTTCAGACAGCCAAAAGAACAAACAGGTATGTTTTGGACAAAGTACAGCCAGAGTGCTCCTTGAAAGCAAAGATGCTAAAGCTTCATCTCACATACTTCGGGCATGTTGCTAGGAGAGGCAATTCCTTAGAAAGGGACATGACGCTTGGAAACATAGTGGATCAGCAAAAAAGAGGAAGACCCTTGACCAGATGGACTTGTTCTATATTAGGTGCAGTGGGCTCTAGTGTGTCAAAAAGTGTGAGGATGGTACAAGATAGGACAGAGTTCAGATCTTTTGTTTGTGGGGTCACTATGGGTTGTACGCGACTCAGTGGCACCTAACAACACTACATCTAAACACGTGAAAGGAAAGATTCATAGACTGGAATTTAAAGATTAAAGACTAAAGTTGGCATCAGTCTCATCTTGCTTGGATCCACAATCAACACCCTTGGTACCAGCAGTCAAGACATCAGAAGACGTGTTATGTTTGGAAAATCTGCTGTCAAGGACCTCTGTGGTGTTCTAAGGAGCAATGATGTTAAAGTCCCAGGTGTACCTGATTTAAGCCATGGTCTTTTCAATTACTTCTTATGCATCTAATGACCTAGTGACTGAGGCTGATATGAGAACTGATGTGCCTGACATGTGGTGTTTCAGTAAGCAATGTTGTGACATCTCCATAAAGCAAGTTATTGATGAGTCTTCCTCCAATCCTGATGCTACGTTCCTCCTCATAAAGACCAGCCTCCTGAATGATCTGCTTTGCATACAGATTGAAAAAGTATTGAGATAGGATGCATCCCTGACACATTCCTTTCCAAATTTTGAACCATGCAGTGTTTCCTTGCTCTAATGACTGCTTCCTGGTCCAAGTATAGGTTTCACATAAGCACAACCAAGTTTTCTGGGATTGCCATTCTTCTCAAGTTTAGCCACAATTTGTTGTGATCCACATAGTCAAATGCCTTTGTGTAGTCAATGAAACATAGACATTCTTCTGATATTTTCTGCTTTCAGCCAAGATCTATCTGACATTGGAAATGATGTTCATACTGCCTCAGCCTCATCTGAATCCAGGCTTTATTTCTGGTAATTTTCTGTCAATGCTCTGTTCCAGTTGTTTTTGGATAATCTTCCCCAGGATTTTGCTTGCATGTGATATTATTTTCACATTCTGTTGATCATCCTTTTTTGGAATGGGAATAAATTTGGATCTCTTCCAGTTAGTTGGCCAAGTGGCTGTCCTCCAAATTTCTTAGCATAACTTGGTGAGCACATCCAGGGAAGCTTCTGTTTGCTGAAATATGTCGATTGATATGCCATCAATTCCTAGGCTCTTGTTTTGCTAATTCCTTCAGAGCAGTTTGAAATTTCTCCTTCATTACTATTGTCTCTTGGTCTTGCGCTGTTTATGACATTCTTCTGGGTTAGATATTCTTTTTGATACAATGACTCTGTGCACTCCTTCCATCTTCTTTTGATGCATCCTGTATCATTTAAAATTTTGCCCATAGCACCCTTAAGTATTACAACTTTAGGCTTGAATTTGTTCTTCAGTTCTTTCAGCTTAAGAAATGCCGAACAGGCTTCCACCATCTTTCCATCCCTCAGTCAGACGGGGCCCAGAGACGCTTCTGGAAGAACCATCACGATGGCCGCCCAAGGAGAACCCCAAGTCCAGTTCAAACTCGTGTTGGTGGGTGATGGTGGTACTGGCAAAACGACATTCGTGAAATGTCACCTGACTGGTGAATTCGAGAAGAAGTATGTAGCCACCTTGGGTGTGGAGGTCCATCCTCTCATGTTCCACACCAACAGAGGACCGATTAAATTCAATGTGTGGGATACAGCTGGCCAAGAAAAATTGGGGGGACTGAGGGATGGCTATTATATCCAATCTCAGTGTGCCATTATAATGTTTGATGTAACATCGAGAGTTACCTACAAGAACGTGCCTAACTGGCATAGAGATCTGGTCCGAGTATGTGAAAACATCCCCATTGTGTTGTGTGGCAATAAAGTGGACATTAAGGACAGCAAAGTTAAGGCAAAATCCATC
>NW_006399885.1:9008061-9009857 GCF_000299155.1 Elephantulus edwardii | reverse complement strand
CCATTTCTAGATTCATCCTGAAATATAATATTGTGACAGGATAATACCCACACACCTACAAAGAAGACCTATTAATACCACTATAATTCAAATATATGCACCACCAACCAGAGCCAAAAAGGACGAAATAGAAGATTACTACCAACTTTTGCAGTCAGAAATCAATCAAACATGGAAACTAGATACATTAATAATAATGGGTGACTGGTAGGCAAAAGTTGGAAACAAGGAAGTAGGATCAGTAGTTGGAAGACTTGGTCTTGGTGACAGAAATGAAGCTGGAGATATAATGATAGAATTTTGTACCATCAATTATTTATTCATTGCAAATGCCTTTTAAAAGAAATGCAAACAATGGCTACACACACGGACCTCACCCGGTTGGTCTACACAGGAATCAGATTGGTTATGTTCATGGAAAGAATTATTGGAGAAGCTCAGTATTGACCTACACGGGATCAAGTTGACAAATGAAAGGCAAAAGACTAGCTAGGAAACTTATGGGGCACTGAATTTTTGTTAAAGCAGGAGAAACAACTCAGAAAAGGAGGGAGAGGACAGCACAGCTCAAATAATGTCAATGTCACCAAACGGTTCATGTGAAAAAGTTTGAACTGGCATGTGTTCCACTGTGTAGGCTCTCAACAATTCATACAGCTCTCGTGAGCCCTGCTGACATGGTCTGTAGTGCTGCACTGACAACCTCAAAAGGGTGCCTCAGGGTGGGGTGAATCCACCAGTGGTTCTGTGAGAGAACGATGGGCAATCTCCTCCTGTACAATTAAGAGTCTCAGAAACTCAGTGCAGGTTCAGCTTTGAGTTGATTCAATAAATTCTAATGAGATTTCACACTTAACAGAAGACCAAAATTTAAAAAAATCTAAACCCATTGCCGTCAGGTCAATTATCCATTAGGTTTCAGAGATTGTAAATCTTTGGTGTGTACCATCGAATTGAATCCGACTGGCACAGGAGGAGACTGCCCTTCCTTCTCCGGCAGAGCTTCTGGTGGATTTGAACCATGAGCCTTTGGGATTGGAGTGCAGCTTCTTGCCACGAGGCCACCAGAGCTCCCCAGATTGTAGATCTTTATAGTAGAAGTCTGTCCATCCTGAAGAGTAGCTGGTGGATGGTGAATTCGAACTGTTGATCTTTATGTTAGTAGCACACTACATCACCACAGCTCCTTGAACAGATTACAGTCTGGAGTAAGCAAATCTTTTCTACGCACTGGGAGGGTGGGATTCACTCGCGTTCTTTGAGTATTTTCTTTATTCTGGTGGTCTGGACCCGAGCATGCTGTATGTCCTAGGCACACCTGTGTACAGTGCCAATGTTGATATTTGCTAACGTTTCCTTCAGAGAAGCTGTATCATGTCACAATGGCAACAGTAACACGTGCAATACGCGTATTTGTCACACATGAAGGAATGACAAAATGATTAAGGATGGACAAGGTCCAATGGTGATTGATTTTATAAAACAATGCATGGGAATGATTTTATGAAACACAATATGAATGAAGAATAGTGTGAAACACAATTTGTACAAAGTTTATAAGCAAATCAATATAAACTTTTTTTCCCAATATAACTTTTAAAAGACTGAAGAAAAGTCCATCAACAAACAAATGGGTAGAGAAGCTGTGGTATATTTTGCACAATGGAATACTATGCTGCATTGAAAAACAAGGAACTCATGCAATATTATTCAAAATGGGTGACCCTGGAGGACATTATGCTGAGTAAGGTATCTCAGTCACAAAGGGACAAACGCCGTATGGTGCCACTGTTGTA
>NW_006399885.1:9003085-9007817 GCF_000299155.1 Elephantulus edwardii | reverse complement strand
TTGTGATTCTAAATGGAGATCCTTCCTCTACAGGCCTATTTCAGCCGGTGTTGTTATGTACCATCGAGTCAGAATTGACCCAAAGCTGACCCTCCGGCGAGTTTTCAGAGGCAGTAATTGCACAGGAGGAGATTGTCCACACACACACACACACACACACAGCAGTTCGATCTCTGGCCACTAGAGGGTAGTGTGACCCCACGGGAGCGGAGGGAGTCCGCCTCTGAAGGCGTCCGGGGGGCCTGCAGTGACATCAGGTTAAGGAGAGGGTGACAGCCCTCCACACCCCGGATGGACTTAACTCAGATGCCTTCCACGGACTGGACAGCAGAGGCCAGGAATCCCAGCTGCCAGGTCCTGTTGCATACTCCAGCTCTGGAGCTCAATTAATAAAATCTTGACTTCTGCACCAACCCAGCACCCTGGAGGGGGCAGTGCTAGCCAGTCTGGCCCTCCCCGGCCAGAGTGCTCCCAGCGCACACCCTGATGGCAAATGGCCCTTCATGCAGGCTGAATGTGCCCCTGCGGTGTGGCTCCCGTGTCATCCATCACACAGCAATTCAACCAATTACTAAATTGTTGTTGTTTTTTGCCATCGAGTCAGAACCGACGCATAGCTGACCCTCTGACGGGTTTTCAGAGGCAGTTAATCACACGGAAGGAAATTTATCCATCCTTCTCCCACGGAGCAGTTTGTAGGATTTGAACCGCGCTTCTTTGGGATTGCAGCGCAGCTTCTTGTCACTAGGCTAAATCCTTCTCAGGGTCGGTCTGACTGGACCAGGAGGCTGTGATCCCGCCCGCGTTGGTGGCCAGGGCCTCTTCCCTCCCTGCAGTCCCCCACCGCTCTGCTGTGCCTGCCAAGACCTCCTGGGTCGCCATAGTTAATTGCTACTAAGGAATACAGGGGCACAGGGGGCTCAGCCGTGGAATCCTCGCCTTCCTCCTCCACGCTGGGGACCAGGGATTGATTTCTGGCCAATGCATCTAACCCTCCACCACCTACCACCCATCTCGCAATGCAGGATTGTGTGCTGTTACAAGGCTGACCAGGTCTCAGCAGAGGTTTTGGACTAACACCTGGAAGAAAGGCCTGGCGATCTTTGTCTTCAAATTAGGCAGCAGCACCCTCTGGAGCACCATGATCTGATCCCACTGAATTCAGGGTACCCTTGAGCCAGTGTTGACCCATGAGCAGGAAAAAAACAAAAACCCGAAAACCAAAAAAAAAAAAAAAAAAAAAAAAAAAAAAAACCAGCAGGGTGGACACACAGGGAGCCCCGCCTCTGGCCCTCAGGTCCCTAATGGGAGGGTGAGGGGTAACCTACTTCCAAATTCTCTTCATTGTGCAAGGTCCCTGGACAGACAGCACTGCTCACATTTCAGGGAGCTGGCAGGTGGGCTCAAGTCCAGGATTCCTGGTGGGCTCCCTTCAAAGCAAGGAGCCACCATGTGGAATGACTGCAAACTCTGCCTTTCCAGGAGACCACCTAACATTTGTTTCCTTCATTTCCTTAGAAAAGGTCAGCTGGCCACCCCAGTTAGGCATAGGAGGCCCATGCAATGCCAGGTAACCAAACGAGGAAGAGGGGTGCTGGGGGCCCACAACCCCCGCCCCCCAAGGAATACTGAGCAGCACAGGCTGCCGGCACTTGGAAAGGGGGCAGCCTTGCCTTTCCCACCTCTCTGCCACGTGTCACAGCCCACAGCCAGCCCCACACAAAAACCTCTTTGTCAAACATGACCCAGAAGAAAGCAATAATGGGCTTGGCATCCTTCAATGGCTCCTCTGAGCCTGCTGTCTGACAGGAACCAGGATTAGAGGACTCCACACCCCCACTTCTGGACTCACATCTCTGTTGCTGAGGAAGGACGGGGGTCACCACTGAGCAAACAGACCTGGGAGTTTATCCAGTATAAAGGAAATGGAGCCAGGGAGAGGAATTTCTAAGCCATCTAGGAAAGAATTTACTTCACAGGCAATTCCAACTTACTACCACCCTGTAGGATAGAGCCCAACAGTCCCATAGCGTTTCCAGGGGTGAAGAGCCCCAGCTGTAAACTATCAGGCTGCTAACGAAAGGTCAGCGGCTCACATCCACCAAGCACTCCAAGGGAGAAAGATGGGCATCTCTTCCCCTTATACCCACTTTGGGGTGGGGTGTCACTATGGGTTGGAAACAACCTAATGGCAGTGACTGAGTGAGTGAACTTTAGTGAAGACACTGCCTCATTGTTCTCAGACCCTTGGGCGGGCTTGAACTGTTCACCTTTGGATGTGCAGTCACGTTCTTTCACCACCAGCTCACTAGGGCACCTCTCCATAATTTAAGCTGGGGAGAATCCATACTCCATTGCTCTTGCCCACCCTGGCCCCTTCGCCACAAAGGACCCTATGGTGGTGGGAACACAGCCGACAGCAACATTACCACCAGCGAGGACATCTCCTCCTACTGTCCCAGTGTGGCATGCACACCACTGCTGGGCAGCTCGAGAGGACAGACAGGGTTCCTCTCAGCTCAGGGGGCCCTTCTTGTTGTGTATCCTGGAGCCAATGCTAACTCATATAGACCCCATGTGCCAGAACTGCTCCAGGGAGTTTGCTAAGCCACCTTCTTTATAGGAGCCAGTCACTAGGTCTTCTCAGTCATGGGACCACTGGGTGGGCTTGAACTGCAAACCTTTTGGTTAGCTCTTAACCTTTAGGCCACTAGGGCTGGAAATCAGAATTCAGATTGTGATTCTAAATGGAGATCCTTCCTCTACAGGCCTATTTCAGCCGGTGTTGTTATGTACCATCGAGTCAGAATTGACCCAAAGCTGACCCTCCAGAGGGTTTTCAGAGGCAGTAATTGCACAGGAGGAGATTGTCCACACACACACACACACACATACACACCCTCTATATCCATGTTAAAGGAGCTCTGGTGGCTTAGTGGTAAGATGTGCTGCCAACAGAATGATGCGTGGTTCAAATCCATTAGCTGCTCCGTGGGAGAAAGATAGGCAATTTCTCCCATGTGATTAACTGCCTCTGAAAGCTCACTGTAGGGTCAGCAATGAGTCAGTTCTGATTCTCTGGTACACAGCAACATATGCACATATGTTATGTCTACTCACATACAGATGCAGACATACATGTGTACAGACATGTACGTATGTGTAGGGGTATATATTGTTGTTGGTGTTATGTACCGAAGAGTCAGAACTGACCCACAGCTGACCCTCCAGCGGGTCTTCAGAGGCAGGTAATCGTGCCGGAGGAGATTATGTGTTGATATTTAATGAGTCAGAGCCAACTCCACAGCAGTGCGTTTGGGCAGGTGGGTCTGTAGAGAGACGTGGTAACCCAAGGCTGGCGCCCCTCTGGCAGTTTGAACTCACCAGTGATTCTTTGGGAGAAAAATGGGCAGCATCCTCCCCTGGTATTTACAGCCTCAAAACCCTCACTGGATGCTCAGCTCTGAGTCAGTTCTGACTTTAAGGCAGAGAGAGCAAATGCAGGTGTGTGCCTTACACACATGTATCTACTCACACGTTGGGTTGTTTCAAAATCGTGTGTGCCACAGCAGTTACAGATAGCTCCGTTCTTGTGTGGTTTTCAGTGACCAGTTTGTCATGTCCAGATCCTCATTCTGAATTAGTTCCCTTTGAGAGCCCCTCCCGCTCCTTCCCACACTACTAACCAGTATTGGTTTCAGTACACTTAATTGCTCGAGTTATTTCATGAAAGACAGACCATACAAAAGGAGTGGGACTTCGGGGTTGTATGGGGTTTTTCTTGTGGTTGACTTACTTCACTCAGCATCCCATCCTCTGGCTCTTCTACAACCCAAGATGTTTTGGGAACTAGTTCTCTAGACCCTGTGTCTCAATGTGCATCCCAGGCAATTTTCAGCAGACGTGCAGGAACCCCTCCTGAGGAAGACCCGGTTCCACAGCGTTTAACGGGATCTCTCATTGGCTTCTTTTCTGGCACCAGAGACACCTCGACTGCAACATAACCTCTGAACTGTTTCTTTCTCACTCATTTTTTATATTGTAGGAAAGGGTTAAACCGGGTAGTTCCTTGGAGGCAAGGATTCTGAGGCTCCGTCTAACATACTTTGGACATGTTGTGAGGAGAGACCGGTCCTTAGAGAGGGACATCATGCTTGGGAGGGTGGAGGGACAGCGCAGGAGAGGAAGGCCCTCTATGAGGTGGGATAATTGGGATGGGAGTGTCAGAGACAGTGCGATTGGCACAGGACAGCGGAGTTTAGGGCTGTTGTACATAGGGTCGCTATGAGTCGGAAGCCACTCGACCGCACATAACAACAACAACAGTTTGGGTGAAAATTATCAATTGAATTAATTTTTCCATTCAAATATTCGTGCATAATAGAATCATGCTTACCCCATGTCCTCCCTGTAATTCTAATTTCCACCCCATCCTTCCCTATCTCTGTGCTCTCTCTTCAGTGGTATCGTACTGATCATTCCCTAACTGGAGACTGCTTTTCTCTTCTCCCATTTTAACTAGTGTATATTATCTACTTGCAGAGCAATCTCCTCCTCTGCTATTTACAGCCTCCAGAAACCCACTGAGGGTCAGCTGAGTCGGTTCCATTCGAGGGCACTGAGCTTGAGTTTGTTGTCACAGGAATCAGATCGACTACATCTGTGGAAGGAACCGCTGGAGAAGCTCAATATCAGCTGTGAAAACTAGGCCGGGGACTGATTGTGGAACAGA
>NW_006399885.1:8937552-9001019 GCF_000299155.1 Elephantulus edwardii | reverse complement strand
GGTCCTTGGAGAGGGACATCATGCTTGGGAAGGTGGAGGGACAGTGCAGGAGGGGAAGACCCTCTATGAGATGGATTGATTCGGTGACTGGGGGAATCGGCATGGGTGTGTCAGAGGCGGTGCGGTTGGCGCAGGATAGAGCAGGGTTTAGGGCTGTTGTGCATAGGGTCGCAAACGACTCGAGGACACATAACAACAACAACAACAACAGCCACAGCTGGATGGTTTCTCACAGGCTCCTGCATTGGTTCCTGACGCTCACACCGCAGCCCGGGGTGGCAGGTCCACTTGGGCTGGAACAAATCCCTGGGAAGAAGGGACCCTGAGGCTATGAGATGGCTCTCTGCCCTTTGGTGAGGGGACAGAGTGGGACATCCAGCAGCCAGGGACATTGTCGGGAAGGGGACCAGTAGTGATGTGGTGTGCCACCGAAAAACGGGACAGAAGGGGCATGCGGCTGCTAGAGCTAACATCATAGGTGAGTGTCCGCAGGGGCTGGGCTGATGACAGAGGGCGCTCTCGCTCTGGTGCAGGAGACCAGGCAAGACCCTTAGCTGTTGGCCAAAGCATGGGTGCACATGGTGTTGGACTAAAAATTCTCACTGGCTTGGAGTCTGCCCTGACTCACCACTAGCCCTCATTCATAAACAGAAGTGACTGTCTGTCTTTCACCCAGGGAACTAGCTGCTGGTGGATTCAAACCACTGCAGATACTCAGCCTTTGGGTTAACAGGACAACTTGCTGAGGACCAGGCCACCAGAGCCCCTTAGTGTGAAAATCAAATATAAGTCCAGATCATCAAACAGTAAAAATAACTCAAAGGAGCTAGAAGCAGATACCCTAACGTAATTATCGGAATCTCAAAGTCTTGATCTCAAAAGTGTAGATGGTACATTTCAAGCCCCTGTTACACTCATTTTTTAAATGTGAATGCTAAACTGCATTTGCCTTCTTATGTGGCTTTGGGAGCTATGTGGTCTCAAACTGCTTGATGCCTTTTCAGATTGATTTTAGGCCAGGACATCTGCAGAACCAACTAGAATACTAAATATATTTAAAATGTCTCTTCAGAGTAAGGACCACTGGCCTGTTTCAAAGTTATCCTCAAATGGCATATAGTACTTTTTCTTTGTAGTAAATTATCTATCAATTTACTTTAATCATGTTAAGTTAACGGCACTAAAAACCACGTGTACTGCATGTTGCTATGTGCCTCCAAGTCGGAACTGACTCATAGCTGACCCACCAGGGGGTTTTCAGGGGTAGCAACTTGCACAGGAGCAGTGTGCCCATCCATCTCCCACAGAGCAGCTAGCAAATTTGGACTGCATACCTTTGGGATTGCAGTGCAGCTGCTTATCACTAGGCCCTAAGAGCTCCCTGTACTACACAGGAGTCGTAAAGCTCTAAGGGAATCTCATCATCTCATACCACCTTTAAGCTGAACCTCCAGTGAGTTTTCAGAGGCTGTAAATCACATGGGAGGAGATGGCCTTTCTCCCCTGTAGCCGGTGGTGGATTTGAACCACCAAAGATGCACCACCTTTGGGTGAGCAGTGTCACTCTCTTACAGAGGCCACTGGACCTGTCTATAAAGGAATTGGTGATGGTGGTGGTGTGTGCCGACTAGTTGGAACCAATTCATACAACAAATTCATGTCAATAAAATTGATACTTCAGATGAACGGGACACAATTCTTAGATTATCCCTTGTCATAAAATGGGGGGGGGGAGGGGATATTTACACGGGTTTAGAGCATTCTGGTGATATAGTCTACAGGGTGTTAAATCACTACTACAAAGGCGGGCCTCTGGCAGTTCAAACCCTCCAGTGACTATTTGGGAGAGAGAAGGGCCATCTGCTCCCATGCAATTACAGCCTTAGACCAATGGAGGGTCAGCTATGAGTTGGTTCCGACTGGACAGAAATAGGTTTGAGTTTCCGAGTTTAAACAGGTTTAGTCATATATTTTTACTAACCCAACAACTAAAACTATTACTCAAAATATTCTTAAAAAGGGAACCAGAACATGTTTTAGCAAAATTACAGACTGGCATCCAAATTAAAGGACACTGCCCATGAGTACCCACCACTGTGGACATGGTCCATCTTTTCTCCAAAGAGCTGCTTGTAGATTCAAACTGTTGACCTTCTGGCCAAAAGGCTAATACGTTATGCACTTTAAAAAATCATCTAATGGTTTCCAGCTACTACGAATGCCTGCTCTGAACAGGACAGTACTGAGCAAAGTGGGAAATAAATGTGGAATAAAACTTAAAATTACAATAATGCCTTTCTGGTCTGATAGCGTGGAGGAATCCCTGACACTCTGGGCCTTTACCACCCTATGAGGCTGGTTGGACCTGGGTACCTGAAAAGATGGGGTGATAGTAGGCATAGATCAATGGTGGTTAATTTTATAAGACACAATGTATGGGAATGACTGTATGAAACACATTGTGAATAAAGGAAAGTGTGAAACACAATGTATATGAATGAAACAGTGTATATGAATTTTGTATGCAATTTAAAATTAAAAAAAATTAAAGTTTTCATTGGAAAATTCTATCAAATATTTAAAGAATAACTGATACCTTAAAACTCTTTTTAATTTTAAATGGATTGAAGGTACTAATATTTTTACTATATGTGACATCATTTTCTACAAAAAAAGTATTTCATGTATTCTTCAACAGTGAAAATGAGTCAGTAAATCTAGTTGTTTCAACTAAGATGACAATTCTGTTGACTTTGTACTATGAAAAATTTACTTTTGTCAGTTTTGTTTTAAACCACTCATACTTCAATTTTTATATCTGATCCATAATAAATGCTAAATTATAAATAAAAAACCCCCCTCTTTTTAAAAATAACGGAACTCATGTCACTCTCTTAGCCACGGTTCAAAGATGTGACAAGAATGATTGAAAAAATAAAAACTAACATGTCATGAGCACACTTGAAAAATTCTTACAAATACACAAAATCACATGGAGCAACAACATATAAAAATAATAATGCTTCATGTTTATGTGAGGCTTGAAGTAAAAAAAAAAGAAAGAAAATCAATGAATGTGATTCACCCCACCAATTGGCAGCATCGTGATAAATGATGAAGAGATTGAGATTGTTAACAACTTTCGTTTGCTTGGCTCCATAATCAACACTCTTGGTACCAGCAGCCAGGAAATCAAATGATGTATTGCACTGGGAAAGTCTGCTGTCAGAGACCTCTCCATAGTATTGAAGAGCAATGATGCCAGTCTAGAAGCTAATGTGCACCGGATCCAGGCCATAGTCTTCACAATTACTTGCTATGTGTCAGAAAGCTGGAGAATGACTAGGGATGATAAAAAGAGAATTGATGTCGTTGAGATGTGGTTCTGGAGAAGAGTACTGAATGGACTGCTAAGAGACCAAACAGGTTTGTCCTGGAGAGGGTGAAACCAGACTGCTCCTTGGAGGCAAGAATTCTGAGGCTTCGTCTGACATACTTTGGTCATGCTGCAAGGAAGGACCAGTCCCTGGAGGGGTACATCACACTTGGAAGGATAGAGGGACAGCACAGGAGAGGAAGACCCTTGATGAGATAGATTAACTCAGTGACTGGGGTAGTGGGGGTAGGTGTGTCAGACAATAAGGTTGGCACAGGATAGAGAAGGTTTCAGGGCTTTTTACATAGGGTCACTATGAGTCGCAATGATGGCACAGTACTCCTTAAAAAAAACCAAGTCCAACACATAGAAACTTTTAGGGTTGAAAGTGGAATTTTATTTAGATGTTACTTGTACATAATCTATAGTAAGATATACAAACAGATAAAAATTGTTTTAACAGGAGCTGAGTTTGAGTTGTTAATACCACTTTAAGTTCCATTTACAACAGCAATGGTAATACTGCAAGATAACAGAGAACTCTGATTGAGAAAACAACATGGATTTGCTACTCCGGCTGATACAGTCCCACTAGTCTCCAGTGGGTTAAAGTCTATCTTGGTATCTCAGTTGCATATTACTACAAAACTTCCACAAACTAGCCACCTGGTGCTCATAAAAGAGCTGATGTTCTATAATGAGGGGGAAAAATCTGATACTCTATACAATGTTACAGAAATTTTAAAAAAATGTTAATTTTCTAGCACTCTTACTAAAGGAAAAAAAATTAAGTATTCCAAGTCTTAGGGGTTCGGGGAAAAACAATGCAAAATCATTTGCCTTACACAGCCACGCCACATCTGCATACCAAGTGCACAGTATGGAATTCCCTTTGCCTAGATGAAGTTTCAAAAATGGCTCACAAGAGATATTAAATATGTTGCTGTTGTGTGCTGCCAATCAATTCCAACTTGGAGCAACACTGCAGACCAGAGAAGACCTGACCACAGAGGGCTTCCAAAACCGTAACCTTCAAGGGGAGTAAGCGTCACGTCTTTCTCCCATGGAGCCACCAGTGAGTCTGAACTGCCACCCTAAGCACTGTAAGCACTGTGCCAAAAGGGCTCCTCACTACTGAAACGGGGTCAATTAAACTGGGGACAACTTAAAACAACCTGGCTATTCTTAATTGTATTTTTTTTTTAAAAATAGCAAAATTTCTAGATACACGATATATCTTTTTTTAATGTTTTCTCCATGCAAATACTTCCTAAAAATGAAAGCAAAAAGAGAAAAGACAAAATCTGCATTTTTAAGGTTTACAGGAATAGCCAGGATTTAGAAAAGATCTGTGTTTCAATATTAGAAGAAATCTAATTTACTGAAAATAAACAAATAAAAACCTCCAAAAATCACTTCTACCAGATTTCATCCTTCCTCCATTATTTTAAAGGAAGTGTACTCTCAAAAACCCTAGGATGCTAAAAATGCTCACTCAGATCAACAGGTCTGAGGAAAACTTTGCAATTCGGTCCCAAAGTCTGTGAGGCTGAACCCCACGGCCAGGCTCAATGAAATGAATGCCTAGTAGCCTAGCAAGAGTCCCCTCAAGACATGTGGATGATGACCAGGTGGCCAGGCAACTGTGAATAAACGTAAATCCTGTTTACATCCCTGCCATCAACTCAAAGAACCCATTTCTAATGGAAGATTCTCTGCTCTGTGTATTAAGTGACAGTCACTAATGGTTGTGACCTGTGTGATAAGCCATTAGGGAGCCATGACTTCCTGACCTCAGTGTGTGTGTGAAGTCATACCTATGATCAGAGCCTGGGGCATTTATTAATTCTAAACAAGCAATTATCTTTTATCCAGAAGTACAAAATAGACGCTCTCATTCTTGGGTTTCCCGAGGGTTTGTCTTAGGAAAATAAGCCCCACCGGTCTCTAGCGTGACCACATTGGGGGTGGCGAGGAAGGGACAAGGTGGTGGGGAGTGGCATTGCTACAGCTAAGGGTCTAAGGTGAAGCTGTGAGGTACTCTGGGAGAGTTAATGTGCCCGAGATGACATGTGAAAATAGAACCATGTGCTTCTAGGACAGAGCAAAAGCCCTAAGCATGTGCCTCACCCCAGATTGGGGTTAGTGAGTTGCCTACCCTAACCCTGTCACTAGATGCCCGTAGTCGATTCCAACTCCCAGCGACCCCGTGTGACAGAGCAGAACTGCCCCACAGGGCTTCCCAGACGGTCATCTTTCAGGGAGCGGGTCGCCAGGTCTTTCCCCAGTGGAGCAGCTGGCTGGCTTTGCAAATCACCCAGATGGGAGGAGCCATCTGAAATATACTCTGCAGAAGTGCACACGGACTCCCTGCACCGCTTCCAGAAAACCAATGCAGCAAGTCTGTGTGACCCAGGGTGCCATTCTAGTGCTAATGGTGGTCACCACTTGGGGAACCACCCCTAAAGCTCAGAAGGAAAAGGACCCTGCACTTGTCTGTCCTATCTCCTGAGCTGCAAAGGCGCCTGCAATATTGATCCCCTGTGTTCACTTCAGGGACTCAAGGGTGAAGGAGCGAGCATGACTCTGGCTGCCTGGGCCCCTTCTGATTTCACTAAAGCGTGCACAGGAAGAGAAAGCAGCTGCGGACCATCCATGCTCACTCAGCCACTACCGAGTCGGAAAGCAAAATTACTCCATTCTCCTCGCTCGCTAGCACTTTCATTCTAGAACCAACTTTGTTTGAAACATATCAGAAAAAACAAAACACACACCATAAAGAAAGCAAAATGCTATCACGTACTGATCGGAAGACATCACTGACTCATGGGAGTGAATCTTGGAAAGACCTATAGACTGGGCAGCTGCATGAACACAGAGCAAGCCTGCGGGACTGAAGGCCCATGGAGAAAGGGCCCAGACCGCATGAAACACTGTCATGGCCAAGAAGAAAGCACAACGCCATGCCCCTGACGACACGGGGACCACAGCCAGCATCCCGGGTGCAGCACGATTTGCTAAGTCAGTGGCACTTAAGTATTGCACAGTAAATACTGAAAGAAACCCAGAATTTTTGGAGGTGCAGAAGCAACATCACATTATTAATACAAAAAGTTGCTAAGCTACGGGATTATAATACCACTATTTGAGTGCTGGGACCAGGCAACATTAACAATGCACCAACAGCACTGGGTCTGCAGAGGGCAGCCGGGCGCTCAGCTGGTGGCTGCTCTGGACGCGGCCTCAATCAGACCAGTCATTGTCGTCGAACTCCGAGTCGTCATCCGAGTCGCTGTACTCCACAGCAATGCGCCTGGACAGGATGGTGGCCACGTCGTCCCCCACGGGCTCCCGCTTCGCCTCCTGCTCTCGCTGTTCCTGCACCTTTTTCAGCTGGATTCCTAAAGACACGAGATGCAGCTGAGAGCCAGTCCCGCAAGCCCACCCGAGTCAGCAAGGCTATCTCTCTTTTTTCCCTAGTATTGAAGTTGAGGATGGGAATTTTTAGAAACTCAAGGTAAGCGGAAGCTGGAAAGAAATTAGAAATTTCATGAAGAAAATAATACATGAACTCAAAGTCTTTCTTTTGAAAACAAAAGTATTCAAGTGACCAAGTAGATAACCAAGTATTTGGTAACAAAATACTGACAAGTTCCCTGTAAGGTTGGTGCACAGAAACGTCATGTAGGAAAGCCCCGGAGCTGTGGTTGGAGCACAGTAACCGCAGCATGGGGCGCTCTGGAGGCACAGTGCGCAGGGAACTAATCCTGAGGTCACACCTCTAGCTGTTCAATCCACCACTGGCTCCTCAGGAGAAAGATGGGCAATCTCTACCCATGTGATTTACCACCTCTGAAAACTTCACACACAGTCAGCTCTGAGGTGATTCAGCACAATGGCAATGAATAGGTTTTAAGCGCCACACTGGCCATTCAAATTTAAAATTCTAAATGGAAACCCATTGCCACTGAGTTGATCCCAACTCACAGAGACAGTAGGGTGAGGAACAGATGCTCCACGGAGTTCCCAAGGCTATGAACGCTAACAGGAGCAGACTGCTAGATATGTCTCCCAGGAGCAGACGGGGCTTGAAGCATCAATCTTACGGTTGGTGGCTGAGCTTACTTAACCACTACGGCACCAGCAAACCTACTGCTATTGGGACAATTCCAATTCATGGCGGCTCTTCAGGACAGAGGGGTGGCAAGGCTGTGAATCTTTAAGGGACAAAGTCTCATCTTTATCCAGAGGAGGGTCTGGTGGGTTTAGACTACGGCCCTTCTGTGGGCAGCCCAGACCTTCCACATGGGACTGCACAGACACAGGATGTGTCTTTTCTAAGAGGACATTCCACTGGACAGTGGCACATGCTCTTCAATGACTGGACCCCAGACACTGTCCAATGGAACGTCCTGTGACAAACATATGGTACCTGAATTTCATCTGTCCACAAGGATCTGCTGCTAAACATCCAGAAACTACTGATACGAGCTCTGTAAGCAAACCAATACAAAATAAAAAATAAAAAAAATTAAGTAACTACTGGTTTAGCATGATCGAAAGCAGAAAGGTCCAAAACGATGAAGGGTGCACAGAAAACAGCCACTATGGCCTTCCCACGACTTGCACAAAACGGATAATGTGTGTATTATTTGCGCTAAAATGTGGTTGTTGATCACTTCTGCGATCCAGTTTCTAGACCTGTGAAGTTTTCTGAACTCCCAATTCTTTTACTATATGCAACGTATACTGACAAGAAAGAAACAGAGCATTGTGCTTCCCCTGTTCTAAAAGACCACCTTCATAGGGCAGTCCTGGAGACCTGGTCTGTCCACATCCCTGGACTTAAGACAGCGCAGGGGGCCAGGGCACTTACCCATTCGAATAGCAGCCAGGAGATCGCTCCGCGCGTCGCTGATGGGGGGCTGCGAGGGGTCTTGCCGCTTGGCCTCGGCCACTGGGGCGGCGTGCATGGGGGAGGAAGAGAGCGAGGAGCCGGCTCCTGGGGGCCCGGGCGGGGGTGGTGGGGGCCCCGGTGGGGGTGGGGCAGTGACGACGAGCCCACCAGGCGGTGGGTGTGGTGGGGCCATGGGAAAGGCCTGCGTGGGCACCTGCAGAGGGCTAACGAAGGCAGTCTGTGCAGATGGGATCATGGGGGGTGGGGGCGGCGGTGGGGGTCCCGATGGGTTGTAATACTCAATGATCTGTGTTGGCAGCATCCTAATAAGACAGAAAGACAGACAAACTCTGAGTATCATCAAAAAACGACGGGAGGGGCACATCTTCGGAGGTTCTGACATGCCTAATGGGAATCCCAAACACACTGCCCTCCCATTTGTTCTGACTCGTGTTCCCTCTGGGAGGAGGCTGCCCATCCTTCTCCCACTGAGTGGATTTGACCTGCCAACCTTCTAGTCAGCACTACATCACAGAGTTCCTTTCTACAGAGAAGAGTGCTTCTCGGTTTTATGTCAGCAAGGGTCTCCCAAGGCACCTGGCGTGGACCCAGGAACCCAGAACCTCAGGACAGTCACTCACTGGTGCTGACATGTGCCCCACCCCAAAGTGGCTCTACGTGGAGGACATGATACAAGTAAATATTCCAATGTGCTTGGGCACTGAAGGGCCCTCTACTAAGAGCAGGGTGAGCCTGGACTCAGAGCTAAAGGTAGCCTGTCAGACTAAGGACGCAGGCTCAAAATTGATAAATCAGCACTTGAAAGTGAGGGGCTCCATCAGGTGTCTGGATACTGCCTGTGTGACCTTGTGAAACAATGACAGCTAGGACCCCAAAGGTCAAGGAATGCTGTTAAAATCGAGGACAAAAAGTGATGGACAGGGTGTCCAGTTCTAGTCTTCTCACGAGTGGTAAAAAGTCTCCGTAGGGGCCCAGGGCTTGTGAGAAACTTGAAGGCTTGGGACAGCTCACAAGGTAGGCACTTCCTCCTTATTGATGCCTCAACGATGCACTAAATATGTGCAAATAACTATAGAAATAGAATGTGTAAAAAGGAATACAGAGTGCTTCAGTGGCACAGCTGTTAGTGAGCTGTGTTGCTTACCCAAAGGCAGCATCAACTCCAGTGGTTCAAATCTATTAGCTGCTCTTTGGGAGGAAGATGGGCAGCCCTTCTCAATTGCTATTTACAGCCTCAGAAACCCAATGGAGTGTCGCTATGAGTTAGAATCCACTCAAAGGCATGGGTTTGAATTAGAAAAAAGAGTATAGCTGCAAACCTGAGTGTTATCTTTAAAAAGAGAGGCGGCAGAAGTGTGCAGCATCTACTTGGCTCAGCGTGGACTTTGTTATAAATACTTGTATCTCTAGCTGCGAATTCTAGGCTGCATTCTGACTTCCAAAGCGTCAAATGATTGTGAACATTCTCACACACACCCCCCTCTTTAGGGGGAAAACACAACAACTGCCTCCAGTACACTGATGTGGCCCACAGTGCTTCTAATAGCTAACTTGTGGGATGTGGCTTGCCAGGCCTTTCTTTAAAGATGCGTTTGGGTGGCCTTGAACCTCCAACCTTTCAGCTAGCGGCTGAGCTGCAGAACCATTTGGAGTATGTGGGAACTCAAAGCCACACCAAAGCCACACACAGTGGGTGCAGTTGGGGTTCCCATTGCATGGACTCACCCATAGTCCGCAGGGGCCCCGGGGATCGAGGCCTGAGAGCCATCTGCAGCCTGTGGGGGTGGCGGTGGGGGTGGCTGCTGCGGTCTATTGAGGGTCATGTGCCTGGCTGAGCCGGAGGGAGGTCTGAACTCATGCTCAGTTGCCTGACCGCCTGCTCCATGAGGTGGCCCATCGCCGGCCACATAAGAGGGTGTCCCAGGCTGCGGGTGCAGCGAGTGGTTTGGGGTGGCCGGGTACGAGTAATCCGTGACATCCGAGGCATGGGACCTAAAACAAAAGCAAAATGACAGAGAGGGAGAAACACAAAGCAAGCTTAAAATAAAACAAATCCAACGCCCCTAGTACTGTACATTCATTTGAGTATCAAAGGCACAGAACACATATTTATATCACTGTATTATCAACTACGTAAAGCCCCATGAGAGCCCCAGAGCAATGCGGTCATTCTGAATTTAGCATCAGCCCAGTGTTACATGGATTCGGATTCAGAGCTTTAGAATGAAGAAGTCAGGCTGGCAAGGGAGTGCACGGGGCACTGCTTGCACCACATTCCCACAGACGTTCTCTCCATGATCCCAAATAATAAGGCAAATTCTGATTAATTTAAACACAGAAGCCGCGACAGAGAGACCTGAGACTTCAGCAGTGAGGAAACTGACAGAAATGGCACATGAGTGAGGTAAGTGTTAACAGTGGGGATAGAAAAGGAAACCAGGAATGCAACACAGCAAGGTGCACGCTTCTCAACAGGAGGAAGGCATTAACCTAGAGAGAGAGAAGCCCCGGGCAGTTGGAGGCGAAGTTCTTCCCGCTTTCCTTGTACACTCGGCTGGGTACTGGAATCTGGAAGGAGTGAAGACTGTGCATTAGCTAAGCGCGTTATTCAAGGTTCTGGAGCCCAGGTGCAGGGGAGACCCCTGAGGCATTAGTAACATCACAGCAAGCAGTGGGCCTGGTGCCAGGTTACAGGGCACAGGTGTGAGGAAAGGGGACCCATGTCCTCTTGTGATGACTGAAGCAGGAGCACAGCCTGAGATCGGGGGTTCCCCAGGAAGCGAAAGGACAAACCCTCTGGCCAGTCTATCCTCTCCGGCTGCTGGCTCTAGCGTCCGGGCGTCGCTCATGAATTCAATGCCCATCTTCCTCCTCTCCCACTCTTCCCTTCTTGTCCTCACTTTTCTCACATGGATCTGCTGGCTCCTGTTGGGATTCAGCTTGTGCTTCTCTCTCTGGTGGAAACAGGCAGAAACACGCTGGGGAACCGAGAAGGCATGGGCTGGATTTCTGGGGATGAAACTCGGGCACCAGGAGGCTTCGTCACCAGAAGAGCCTGCATTACTATTTCCTTCCCTAATTCCCTAAGTATCAGCACTAGACAATGAGTGCATGTGATCACAGCTTTCAAGCTACATACTATTAGCAAAAGAGTTACAAATCGTTTTCATCTGGAAAGAACTTCACCTTCACTGAGGGGTGGTTGTTGGGTGCTATGGGGCTGTCTGATTTGCAGTGACCACAAGTGGCAGAGCAGAACTCCCCCAGGGTCTCCCTGGCTGTGACTTTTATAGGAGCAGACCGCCCAGTCTTTCCCCCACATAGCTGCTGCTGGGTTCAAAGTGCTACATCCTGGTCACAGCCAACTGCTTAGCTGTTGGACCACCAGGGCTCGTGTGCTTGCAGTTAAGGCACGTGAAAAAATTGTCAATACTCAAAACCTGATGCCACTGTGTGTCACTAGTCTCTTCAGTGTACCATGCTCAGTGGCTTGTGACTGCGATGCTGGAAGCTGTGCCACCAGTAATTCACACGCCAGCAGAGTCACTCCCGGACTGTGACAGAACAGGAAGCAGGACTGGCCATCTCTGCTGCAATCCCTGGCTAGTGGACATGGTGTGACAGCAGTGCCCACTGGCTTAGACAGGCCCAGAAGAACACCCCCTCGGACTGGCATCAGAGCAGAGCCAAGACTGTGAGGGTGGTGCCGGGGCAGGCAAGCTCCGTGGTCTGCTGAACACAGGGGTCACTACCCGCGGGAGCTGAGCTGACAGCACTTAGCCTCACCTCACGACTGACCACCTACACAACTTTTTAGTTTCCTGTTTACAGAGCAAAATATGGGAAGTCTCCGATGAAATGAGAAGCTGGAAATTATAAACAGCATGGCTCAATAGAGAATGTCACCCCTACAAAACGACTTAGTGATACAGGGCAAAGGAACAAAGGAAAAGGGAATAATTATATGGAAAAGAAACATGAAAAAAGGAATGAGCTTTTTTAAAAAAGAAAAATTAGTAAAAGCAGTAAAACAGTGTAGTTTCTAGAGGTAGAATTGTCACAAGGGGTGGCTCTCAAAGGACAAGGGTGCAGGGTTGTGAGAGATAGAGGCCAGCCAAGGAGTGGACGACTATGAAGGGAATGAGGGCAGGGGCAGGCAGAGGCAGGAAGTGCCACAGAGGAGCAGCAATCAGCATGGAGTTACTCAGCATGGAGGTCAGTGGGTGGGTCCCGAAGGAGTACGCTACAATCACCCTGTGCTGGACAAGAGATTGGTGTGGGTGGGATGAGACTGGAAGGAGCAGTGGAAAGCTGCGCGTGAACCAGAGAATCAAATAAATTCTGGAAGCAGCAAATAAACCCTGGGGGAGTCAAATAAATCCCAGGTGCAGGGAGTTCTGGGTAGAAAGGCAGCGCGAGCTGAGAGCAGCACCATGTGGCTTGGATGAAGGTAAGTAGATCTACAAAGACAGGTCATACCTGATTGACAGTGCAAGAATCTCGGGCTTTTTCTTCTGCACATTAATGGGCAGCCACTGCCCCTTGCTTACTATATTTTGAAAAACATTTTATTGTGTTTAAGGTTTATATTTACAAAGCAAATTGGGTTTGGAAGTTTTGAAGTAAAAAAATCCATATATATTTAGTTTTGAGATATTACAATCTTCGCTTAACAGCACTCCCTGTTTCCCAATATTGTGTGTGAGAGAGTATATGTGAGTGAAAGAGAGAGTGAGAGAGAGGGAGAGAATGAGTGAAAGAGTGTGAAAACAGGGTGTCTGTGTGTGTGTGTGTGGGGGGGGGGGGAGCGCCGGGACGAGCATGGCCTCAATTCTCATTTTAAATTCACCACCCGTTCCTGACAAGAGAGCAGAACGTTAGGGTTAATTTACATGGATGGTGGTAAAACAGAAGCAAAGCTATAAAACTGGGCATTTCAATTTCCCTAAGAGTTACCTTTAAGTATATGGAGATGAGAGGAGGCAACCATTCAAAACTGTATTTCTGAGTGATACTTCAGATGTGAGATACAAGAAACAAAGTCACAAGATAGAACAAAGTGTGATTCTGATTTCATAAAAAAACAAAACATACACATCTATGTACAAAGAAGGCTCAAAAAATTTACTTTAACTTCAAAAGCTGGAACCTGTATAAGGTAAGCCTGTCAGAAAAAGAATTCTAGTATTTTCCACTAAAGGGAGCAATAGAGACTTGGTTAATTAAGATTGTGCCCTGTCCAACATGAATAGCATGCAAGTCCTAGAAAAGCAAGGTCCTGTGAGTTCCAACTCTGAGCCAGTTCTGCGCTAAAATGCAAACTCAACTTCCCTTTCAGGCAGGATTAGGGTTGATATTCTTCCCTGTAATTTCCAAATATAATTTAAAAAAACAAAAACAAAACCCCAAAACAACCAGCCACTAAGTTCATTGGCATCAGGCTGGCGCTCACAGCTGTACAGAGCAGCTAGTGGATAAGAACCACCAGAGAGGTGGCCTTCAGCCTTCAGGTTAGCACAATTCCCTACGGACTAGTCACGGAGGATCCCGGTGTGTCAGAATTTGCACTCTCTCTATGTCAGAGTTTGTGCTAAATGCTGACGTTACAAAGGTTTAAAAAGGTACAGATATAGGGAGACTTGGTGCATAATGCGGTTTGGTTCCAGAGCACATTAAGAAAGAGACTACTACTAACTTAATGGTAAGAAGCTGTCCTGTAATTTCAAAGTCACCTGGTTCAAATCCCCCAGTTGCTCTGAGGGAGGCAGACAGGCAATTTCCTCCCAGGCAATATACTACCTCTGACAACCAGAACCTACAGGTGGGTTCCAACTTGACAGTACACAACAACAACTGCATTAAAGAGAGTCACATAATTTTGTTTTGTTTCCCAGTGCACAGAATATGTAACACTATAGTTTAAAGTAGGGAGCACTGGTGGCCCAGTGTCAAGAAACTGCACTGCAATCCCAAAGGCACATGGTTCCGCTCCTTGGAAGAAAGATGGGCAATCTCCTCCCATGCAATTGTCTCTGAAAATCCACAGGGGAGTCAGCTATGGGTCAGTTCTGACTTGATGATACACAATAACATAGTTTAATGTAAACATAATTACTTGCTATGCATCTGAAAGAAAGCTGGGCAATGAATAAGCATGACAGAAGCTTTGATGCCTTTGAGTTGTGTTGGAGAAGAGCACTGAATATCCTACGGATGGCCAAAAGAACAAACAAATTGGTCTTGAAGACAGTGAAGCCAGAGTGTCCCTTGGAGGCAAGGATGGTGAAAAACCTTCTCACATACTTTGGGCATATGTTATTAGGAGAGGCCAGTCCTTGGAAAAAGACATCATGCTTGGAAAGGACCTTCAATAAAATGGAATGACACAGAGGACTCAACAGACGCCAGTATATAGGATATGAGGATGGCACAGGCTAGGGAAGGGTTCGGATCTGTTCTCCACAGGATCCCTGTGAGTCGTCTTCGACTTGACAGCACCTAACAACAACACAGTCTATGAAGGGAGCTCTGGTACTAAGGACCCAGGAAATTACACTGCCAAAACAAAGACAGTGCTTCAATGGTGGATCGAATCCACTAGCAACACTTCAATGGTGGTTCAAATCCACCAGTAGCACTTCAGGGGAAACATGGGTTATTTCCTCCCATGTGATTTATAGCCTCCAGAAAAACTGGAGTGTCAGTTGGGAGTCCGTTATGCCAGCAATGAGTTTTTGAGATAATCTCTTATATTTTCAAAAGCATTATGACAAGTGAAATATTTTAAGAATTACCAAAACGTAGCACAGAAATACAAAGTGAGCGCATGCTTTTGGAAAAATGTTACTGACAGACTTGCAGGACTCAGGGTGGCCACAAGCCCATAAAAGCCCCATTATCTTTGAAGCACAATATAACAAAATGCAATAAAATGAGGCATGCCAGCATAACTCCAATGCAAGCTCTTGCTGTTTTTCAAACATCACATATTGTAAAAAGTCTCTATTTGAGGTTTTATGTGCTGATGAAAACTGAAAATATATATAAATGGAAGGCTACAGCTTTCTAAAAGAAATAAGAAACAAAATAAAAACTTGAAAATCGATGACTCAGTTCCTGTTGTCCAACAAAAACCTTCTGTGACAATACAGATTGAGAGGTTACATCATTCACACCTGCAAGAAATCATCTTACTCAATTGCTAAAAAAACCCCCACATTTTTAGTAAACCTCTACATAATTATTCTCTTTAAGTTACTATACACAGCATTCATTCTCTAAATAAGTATCTTTTGTTCATGCTTTTTAAAAAGAGTTACAATCAAAAAGAACAAATCAGTTATTTTTTCATCACATTATCACCCAACCACATTATCATGCTTTAATACTGAGTGGCAAGGAAAATTCAACCTTTCAAGCATAAGATATAAGGAAAGGACTATATTATTAGTAAAACACAGAAGTAATTCACTGGCTCAAATTTACACTTGACTACATTAGCCAAGCAATGCATCCAAGTCAGATTAGAAATCACACAAAGTCAGTCAATGCAAAATGAAACCATTTTAAAGTATTCCTTCTAATTTCAAATGTACAAAGTTAACTTGTGAGGAACCTTCTGGAACACTGGGAGCCACAGAGACGCCAGAGCGAGCCTGTGTTTCCGGTGTGTAACAGAACTGAGGAGCACGCGGCCTGGGCGTGGGGGGGAAGGAGCAGAGATGCACACACACCTAGTATCGGGGGACAGGGATCCCTCGGAAGACGCGCCGTGGCACACACTCTGAGACAACCTGTTGTCGGGTCTAAGCTCCTTGTCATATGCCATCATATTCCACTCCTGGCGCCTGTTCCTGGCTTTTCTAACCTTTTTCACCTCGCGGGTTGTGCCATCTATACGCTTTTGCTCCTGATGTCCAGGAAAAAAGAGAGAGCATGCGAGACAGAAGGGAAGGGAAAGAGCAGGTTAGATGCCATGACAATGTCTGGGGGTGAGCTGATGTGTATACAGAGACACTCCCATCACCGGGCCCCAAGTGTGACCCAACTCTCAGTTCTCTTACCCAACGTACCCAATATTGAGTGAGCCTGAACCACTCCACCTGCCCAAATAAAATGTACCATTCTCTTAGTACTAAATAGCTGGTGCCTGTCATTTTTAGTGACCATGTCTCACTCACTAGACTTTAAGTTTGTGTTAAATCTACTTCATCAACCTCTTTCAAGTATAGAGGTCAGACAGGGAATTCATTCCTGCCACTTCCCACTCCTGAATGGCTTTTTAACAAGTAATCATCTTCAAAGGAATGAGGCAAACATTTCACTCTTGGTTTCTAAAAGACCGTACAGAATGTTTAAGCTAAGCCTGCAAATGGCTTAATACAAACAAAAACAAGATCAAAACTTACCTGCCCATACAAGGTCACTCTTGTGTCAACCCTAGGTGGTCAGGAGCATGCCAGTAAAAATGTATTCCCTAAATACTTAAGGGAGCTCTGGTGGCCTAGTGGGTATGGAGGAACACTGCCAACCCAAGCCCAAAGTGGTTCAAATCCACAAGTTGCTTCAGGGGAGAAAGACAATCTCTTACCATGCAATTTCCTGTCTCTGATAACTCACTGGAGGGTCAGCCATGAGTCTGTTCCAGCTTAATAGCAAAGAACTGACAAATGCATGTTCTAGCAGTGAGGCTAATGTCTACATGTGGCAGTGAAACCTGCAAAAGCTGTAAGTCAAAAGGGACTGCTGTGGTTTTCTGGGTGTTGAAAGTTTGCCACCTTTGATGAGGTGATGTCCCCTCGTTTTTCCATGGTCATTACTAGAAACCACAGGTGTACCCCTTCACAGACAGATGTCCACCTCACCCAGCTTCGAGGTCTTGCAGGTTTTCCCATACATGTTTCTCCTTTAATAGCCGATAATCTTTAAGAGATGTGTGCCTTTACTTCTTCTGCCCTTATTAATATACCCTGACACACAGTTTTACACACAGGACATCTTTGAACTGTACTGCTAACAAATATCCCATGGACTGCCAAAAGACTAAGAAACCTGCTGAGGAGGAGGTGCCACTAGAGTGCTCGTCAGAAGCAAGGATGATGAGCCTTCCGTCTCGCAAAATTTGGACATAATATCAGGTGGGGCCAGTGCCTGGAGAAGGACATCATGCTGGGTAAAGTAGATGAAGACTCTTAACAAGATGGACTGACACAGTGACTTCAGCAATGGGCTTAAGTACATCATAGATGGTGAGGATGGCCGAGGAGCAGGCAGGGTTCTGTTGCACCTAGGGTCACTACAAGTCAGGGCTGACTTGACAGCACCTAACAACACTCGACAGTCTGTGACGATCAAGCGTGCAATGGGAACATGCCCTGGCTGTCAGTGCTCACAGCCTCTACGCCCTGCATTTAGGCCCAATGACACCAACTGCAAGGAAAGACTGCCTGCTATACTCTTTACACTCTCAGTCCCAAGAGGAACAAACAAAATCACAGAGAAAAACATGATGATTTGGTAAAAGTGAATGTGTAAACATGAATCACAGCAAGTGCACATGGAGCTGCACTGGTAGCCCAAAGGCAGTGCCTCTGCGAGTTCCAATCCACTAGATGCTCTGTGGGAGAAAGGTGGGCAATGATATACAGCCTCAGAAACCCACTAGAAGGGTGAGCTATGAGTCAGTTACAGCATGAAAACTGGAAATACTTGCTGTGGAAGGTTCAGGTCTGGCTCAGAGTCCCAAGTCCATGGCACTTCTTGGTGTGGCTTGGACATCTGTGGAGTTCTTTCTGGCCAGCTCCTGCTATGTGGCTTTGCCCTAAGCAAGTGCAGTTAGAGCGCAGACCACAGCTGCCACAGGAGCACGTGGAGCAGTAATTTGCTGGGCATGCCCTTAATGGTCCCCCGAGCCAATCCTGTAAGCTCAGAATTTGAAAGGGTGTTCTTGTGCAGTCACAGTCTACTCACTGAGGCAGCCCAGACCACGAAGGTGCTCAGAATCTCATTAATGAAAGCAGTGGGATGAATCCATGGAATATCTTCACAACCACTGTTGACAGGTTTCCCTGTTCCAGAATGTCCTTTGTGCTGTTAAGAGTCTTAATAAAAGATGCTCTATAGAGCCCTCGCACATTGGGATGCTAAGCAAAAGGTCAAAGGTTCAAATCCAACAGCAACACCATGTAAGAAAGATTTGCAGTCCCTCCTGTGAGGATTTACATACAGCCTCCAAAACCTGATAGAAGGTCGCTGTGAATCAGAATGGGAGCAACAGCAGTGGGTTTGTGATGGTACCCGCCCAGAACGTTGTTCTGGAAGCTGGGGGAGGCTGTCCAGATCTGGGGCGAGTCAGCATCATTCTGAAAAGGAGCCTGGGTTAGATGTGTGCCAAGGAAATCAAGAATGTGTATGACTCTGAGGAGGAGTTGTGAAAGCAGGTCAGGACCCAAGAAGAATGAGGGCCCAAGAGAAGCTAGAGAGGCAGGTTAGGCTTGAAGGCTAAAAATGTTCTTTTATAGAAACCACAGAAAAATGTTTTAAGAAGATGGAAAAGCAGAGGCTGACATTATGAAAAATCACCTGAAAACGATTACTCTGTGTTGTGCAATGTCATGTCGGAACCGACCCACAGCCGGCCCTCCAGAGCACTTTCAGAGGCGGTTTAATTGCACGGGAGGAGATTGCTCATCCTTCCCCTGCAGAGCCCTGATGGATTCAAACAACATGTCACACAAATTCTCTGTTAGGGACAATCCTTTAATAGGGGAGAAACAGGAAGTTCCGCTGGAGAGCAACTATGGTAACAAGAAGGCAGAGGTTTGAGGGACAGGAAGAGAGAAGTGGACTGTTTTCTGAGGTGTTCAGGAGGATCTGAGAAGGGACTGGCAGAAGATCAAACCAAACCACTAAACCCACCACCACTGAGCTAATTCCAACTCATAGGGACAAGGTGGGACAGAGCAGGACTGCCTTGAACAGGGTCGCCAAGGAGTTAATATTACATCATGGAAGCAAACTAAGATTTTCTCCCTCAGAGCAGCTGGGTGGATCTTAACCGTGGATTTTTCAGTTAGCAGTTCAACACCTAATACACTGCACCACCAGGAGCAAAAGATGTAACTTTGAGACCCACAGATGTACCCATGCTTAACAAAGGCAGAAAAGGATGTGTAATGTAAACTGCCTGTTTTTGCTCATCAAAATAAGTATCAAGGAAGGTATATCAAGTGTATTAACTGGTTCAGTGTTTTAAGAGAGGGAGGCAATAAAATTCCCTCTCCTCCTAATCAGCAGCAGAGCATACTATGGACACCACCACCAGAGCTCCTTAAAGTCCCCCTCCTCTGATGGGTAATTCTCGTGTAGGATTAACCTGGAGAAGTGTCTGCACGTGAGCACGGAAGCCCGCTGCAGGACGCCCGCTGCAGTACCATCATAGCCAGTACTGGGAAGCAATGGCAGTGTTCAATATTGCTGTTATTACATATCATCAGGTCATAAGTGACTCACAGCTGACCCTCTAGCAGGTTTTCAGAGGCAGTAAACTGAGAAAAGACTGCCCATCCTTCTCCCCTGGAGCAGCTGGTAAATTAGAACAAGGAGCCTTTGGGTTGGCAGCGTAACTCCTTACTAAGATACCAGAGCTTCTTAGTCATTATTAGGTAAATGGATGGAACATGCACAAGGCTGCTTGGGAATACTACCCAACTAAAAGAAAAAAGAAATCTTTACTGAGACATGCAGAGAGATATACTCAAAGAGGCATGTAGGATTCTATCAAAATCCTTTGTAAAAGCTGTGTGTACTCATGAACACACACACTTCTTTCCTGCTCAATCTCAGAGTCAACAGGTCAGAACCCCCTGGGAGGAGGTCACCCATCTTTTACCTTCAGAGCCACTGGTGGATTTAAACTGCCAGACAGCATGGCTTTGGGGTTAGCAGCACAACAGACTAAGCGGCAAACGTTTGAATCCATCAGGATCTCCTCAGGAAAAAGACTGGCAGTCTCCCTTCATTAAGATTCACAGCCCTGGTGATTACGATTCACAAGCCTAATGGCAGGACTCAACTCCATGGCACTGGATTTGAAAGCTGTTTTTGTTACCATGTCAGCTACGAATTGGTTCCAATTCCACAGCACATAACAATGACATTAACAGTTTTTAGGAGAAAAGATCTGGTTGATCCACTCTCGTAAAGATGACTATAAACCCTAAAACTATACTGGTCAATTCTGCTCTTGTCACTCGGGGCCACTCTGTGTAGTAACAGACTCGATGGCACTGGTCAACACTAAGTCGTACCCTGGAGGTGGGAAAAAGCCTTCTATGTCACTTGGACTTTTCACAACCAGCATGGATTATCTGTATAGTTTTGAAAACCAAAAGGAACAAAAGGGGTGGTGGAAGTGATTTCAGTGTGACAACAGTATGCAGCCTGATAAAGATCATCTCTATTACGTTAACAGTTCTCACTCTTCCTTTCAAGGGATATATGTGACATATTTAAGAATTAAGTATTAGAAAAGCTACAACTTTTGTTATAATGCTCAGCCCTCAAATCTATCCAACCACACCAGCCTATGTTAAAATCTTAGACTATCCAACTGTTTCCAACTGCTGAATGACTGCATATAATCCTTTCTAGCATGAAGCATCCCCTCATCTGCCCTCCATCCCTCCAGCACCCCTTCCCATGTGCACTTGCATGCATACATGACATGTATACACACATGCACACGTACATGCATGCACAGTACATACACACATGGAAACATCCACACACCTGTACACGCACACATCTATGTGTGAGCATGCACACACAGTTTAACTTGTACTGGTGGCCTAGTGGTAAGAAGCTGTACTGCAATTCCAAAAGCCTACAGTTTGAATCTACCAGATGTTCTGCGGGACAAAGTTGGGCATTTTCCTCCTGTGTGATTTATTGCCTCTGAAAAACCTGCTGGAGGGCCAGCTATTAATTGGTTCTGACTCAATGGCACACAACAACATTCATCCTAAAGGTCTCTCAGTTTAAAAAGCAATGTAAATGATAACTTCTTATAGGTCGTCTTTGCTGCCCACTTCACTTGCATGAAGTTGCCTACCCTTGTAGTCTCGCTCGCTGCACTCTGCTTTTCTCTGACCACTATGATTACTGATGTGGTCACTCATATTCAATCTGCATCTGGGTCATGATTGTGTCTTTGTGCACAGTGGGTATATACATGCTCAAAGAAAGGCTATTTCCTCCACTCACCTGCTGTTGTACATAGGGTCGCTATGAGTTGCAAACGACTCGATGGCACATAACAAAAACAACGTGCCTATTCCAGGACACTGAGGATCCACTGTTTTGTACCACTGTGTACCCAGCATCCGTAAGACACTCAAGTAAGAATTCTTAAACAAATGCCTAAGAGAGTGAATAGGGAATTCTGGGGATAGTAAAACAGCTGAGGAAATGGTCAGTCTTAAATACATGACAACTACAGGTAAATGCTTGGTTCCACTGTCAACACTCTTGGCACCAGTTGTCAGGAAATCAAAAGACAAACTGCACTGGGAAAATCTGCTATCAGGGACCTCTTTAGAGTACTGAAGAGCAATGATGTATGTCTGGGGACTAAGGTGCACTGGATACAGGCCATGGTCTTTGCATTTACTTGCTACATGTCAGAGAGCTAGACAATGACTAAGGACAAAAGAAGAAGACTCAACACCATTGAGTTGTGTTGCTAGAGAAGAGTGTTGAACATACCAAGGACAGCCAGAAGAACAAACAGGTCTGTTCTGGAGAAGGTGAAACCAGACTGGTCCCCAGAGGCAAGGATTTTGAAGCTCTGTCTCACAAACTTTGGGCACATGGCCAAAAGGGTCCAGTCCTTGGAGAAGGACATCATGCTTGGAAAGGTGGAGGAACAGCACAGGAGGGGGAAGATGCAGAATGAGAAGGATTGACTTAGTGACAAAAAAAAATGGGACTGGATCTGACAGGATGAAGAGCTTGGCTCAGGACAGAACAGTATTCAGAGCTATTGTACATAAAGTAGCTATGAGTCACAGATGACTCGACAACATATAACAACAACAGTTGCATTCAGGCTGTTTTTCCCTCAAGGACAATGGCAAAAATTAAGTATGTCTGCAAAAAAAGTAACACCTAGAGGGCCATTTCAGTTTGAAAACAAGAACATTTTAAAAGGAAGTACTTGGAAAAGCTATGCTTTTATTTTGTTTCTGTTAAGGTATGGGTGGGGCTGAGACAAACGGGGCTTTGAAGAGTTTTTTCTTTTCCATTCAAGGTATTAATTAATAACTTTCTTTTCTTCACACTGATATTCTCCCCAGTGTTCTTAAATCTGTTCAGAACAAGGAGAATACAAATAAGTCAAAGCCTTGGGAACCCACAATCCAGGAGTAAAACTGTTGATGTGTTCAACCTGAAAGTTGTCTTGTTGCTTTTTGATAAATGGAAAAATGGTGATTCTAAGGGTCCCAATGAAGAACAAACAAATCTCTCTTGGAAGAAGCACAGCAAGAATGTTCCAGAAATGTAAGATGGTAAGACTGGCCATGTTGTTATGAGGGGCCAGTCCCTGGGAAATAACATCATGTTTGGTAAAGCAGAAGATCAGAGAAAAAGGGAAGATCCTCAAAAAGAGGGACTGACACAGCGGCTGCAGCAATGGGCTTGAGCCCCGCTGTGACTGTGAAGACGGCCCCGGATCAGACCATGTTTCCTCAGCTGCGACTGTGAAGACGGCCCCGGATCAGACCATGTTTCCTCTGCTGGGCTCAGGGTCGCTAGGTGTCAGACTTGACTCCATGGCACCTAACAACACAACCACAATAGCACTCCAGTGTGTGGCACAGAAAGGAAGCCATCACTTTTACACCAAGCTCAGAGAGAAAAACCTTGGTGCATACGAGCCTTTAAAGGACTAGCTCTTCTCAGGGGCTGTTTAAACTGCATGCTACAAAGGGGATATTTTAAGCAGAAGTCAATCTACAGAGATTCGGCTTGTCCTTCCCAAAGTTCCTGGAACGTGATGCTGTGTGATGTTTAAACTTCCAGTTCTTCATCCCACCACTCTCCTACCAAAGTGATTCCCCACTTCAGTATATAGTATCGCCTAGCCAGCGGCTCTCACTGGCTTCTCAGCCCAATTCTATGGTCTCAACTACAGCTAGGAGGTTCTTAACTCACCCAGGTCTTAAATACAGTTGACGTCTTAAATCTCCCAGGTCTTAACTGCAGTTATGATGTCTTAAATCACAAAGTCTTAACTACTGCGACGAGGTCTGAACTCTCCCAGTGCTCAACTATAGCCAGAAGATCTTAATTCACCCTGGTTTTTTCAACTGCCAGGTATATAGGTGGTTATACAGATGACGTCTTAAATCACAATGTCTCAACTACAGAGAGGAGGTCTTAACTCACTCACTCTCAAGTCCAACTATGAGGCAACCCACCAACTAAACTTGAGAAGGAGGCAGGCAGGGCATCTGGTATGCAGGTAGTGAGGGCCTGAAGGGGGAAATTCAAAAACATAGAAAGAAAAATAACACAAATGCTTACAAACAAAAATTATCTCTTCAATTATTATTTTTGTTAAAGCAAAGCATGTGTTAAGAAAGAAAATTTATTGAAAAATAGCATTACTGTGTTAAATAGGATTGTCAGGATTTCGCATATGAAACGTAACCTCTGGAAAATCTTCATCACTGAGTCTAACTTCTCCACCACTTAACTAGTCCACCAGCTGAGTTTTAGGTCTACCTCTCCACCATTTAACTAGTTCATTGACTGTGTTTTAGGCTTCTCTCTCTGCCATTTAACTGGTCACTGACAGGTTTGGAGCCCATATCCCATGTGCACACTGCCATGCACAGCTTCCTATCAAAACAATTTACCTTCTGTCGCCGTTTCTCCTTCCTTTTGTCTTCAGTGTCCTGAAGCATTTTTTCTTTCCAGAGGTCAAAGAAATAGGAAGGATCGGTGTAGAACTTCAGACCATCCTTCTTGTCATCTCTAAGAATCAACAGATTGCAAGTCAGAACAAGGTCTTCTCAAGTGCCAGGTTATTTAGAAGGTTTAACATTAACTTAATTTTAGCACAATGGCAAACTCATTCCTTGGTGCAGATTGAGCATCTCCATGGGCCTTTTAAGAATCTTCCACACTTGACTAACCCCGGAACAACTCAGATCTGTGCTGCATAAGTCAACCTCCACGTGGACCTTTCTCCCTTGCCACTACCACAGTGAGCTCAGGTATTCTAAGTATCTGCTTAAAATGCCATGTCACGCTGATGCTGACCTCGTGATCCATTTGTCTTACCAAAATACCAACAGGTGAAAAAATTCAAGTACAAGTCAGTCTGTGCATTCAAACCCATGCTGTTCAAGGTTCAACTGTAAACTGTATTCAGATTCTTGACTGCATTGATTGTAGCATCCTTAACAACCTTGATGTTCAAGGGTAGATCATTTGTACATTATTAAATCTCTCAAATCTCCTTATTTGAAAAAAAAGTAGAACTATAGGACAGTAAATTGTTCTAAAATATTAAGTGATCTGCATTCTAGCTAACTCAGAACTAAATACCAAATATAGCTATGAAATCTATCACATGGCTGGCTCATCAGAAACAATTCTGAGTTGGTGATTATTTCAGGAAATGTTTTGTCAATGCCAACAGAAGCCTGTGCATAGAAGTGGATGGATTCTGAGTACACGCACACACTCCTCCTCACGAGCACTGACGTTATTAGGATAAAAATTTAAAAATGCCTTGACTTTTTTCTCAATCAGGTTTGTCCAGTGTCTATAAACTCAATTAGAAAAAGAGTGTAACATTCATGGGTGTAAGAATGTAACTGGGGGGGAACCACAACAAAATAAAAATCCAAGTTCAACAATGATTCTTAAAGTGGAAGTAAACTACCTTTTAAGGTCAAAAGAGCAGCATCTGCCAAAGGATAAAGCCCAGAAGACACAAAGGGGTAGGACAGAAGGATGAATGGAAATGAGACTCACAGGAGGAAGGGGGGAGAGTGGTTACAGTGTGGGTACTAGAATTAATGTTACAAAACAAAATGTGTGTGAACAGTTGACTGGGAAAGCAGCTTGCTTTGTAAACTTGCACTTGAATCACAATTTAAAGAATCAAATATGAGTCCTTGAATATGAGTGAAAGTCCAGAAAAAAATGTTGACCAAGAAGGATGTTGCTACAAAATGTTAAGATGCATAAAATGTACATTTATTTTACTGAGTTAATAGCTCCAATGAAGGCAGAAAATGGCCTACAGAAACAAATGGTTAACTGTGACAATATATACAGAAGAAAGATAACAACTAAAAATTTAAGTTTCAGTCATGTTTATACTTCTCATACTGAGAGTGTGCAGTCTTAGATTTATGTTCTAATACATTACTACATTATATTCTAGAATTACTGGATTAATAAAAAGTAGATGTGAGATGGCAGGCCTACTTGTAAAGACATTATTAAGAATCAAAGTTACTTTCATTTTACCTAAGCTTGAATACACACACTTGTCAATTCATTTCTATGTGGTTGTAACTTCTGAATCATCAACACGAATACAAACATTCAATCAGGATCTCCATTAATCCAAGTAAGTGGTCCACTGGGCTTTCTGTTTTGTTTGAGGTTTCTTTTCCTTTTACAAAAGAGCTTCTAGTGTTGTCTGTTCTGTTAGTAACTCCACAGAGAAATATTTCAATAAGTCAGCCTTCGTGGCTCACAGTGCAAAGTAGAACAGAAATTACTTTGGAAAAATATTGACGGAACAGAAGCAGAATCCCAGGTGGAAGCTCTGGAGATGCCATACCACAATTCATGTACATCACTGATCTGTGAATTCATATACGAGACCTCCAGCCCCCTAGAAGTGCACCTGCTTCCTATGAAGCTACATCCTGGCCCTCTCCTAAGGCAAGTACCAAGGGAGAGCAGATTCCATTTTACTAGAATCTCTCCATCCCCAAAGAAAGGAAGGGATGCAGCTCCCCCTACTGCTTTCCTAGCCTAAGGAAGCTCTAGAGGAATGGTCCTTAGTGAGCTGCGATGCTAACTAAAAGGCCGCATCTCTCTGCTGCTTCAAATCCAACAGTGGCTCCAGAGGAAAAAGAAGGGGAGTCTTCTCCCACTGCAGTTTACAGTCTTGGGATCTCAACAGAGGTTTGCTATGAGTCAGAGCCAAATGGCAGACAATGAGAATGAAAGAATGAGAATGAAAGAATGAGAATTCCTGGCACAGACGCAGTAAAGGCTAGATCCCCGTCATCTCCTGCTGGCCCTGAGAAGGGGCGGGAAATCAAGCTGAGGCAAACACAGATGCCCTCTGAAGGTCCAGAGCCTGCAAATGAAGCCCTCACTGGATCCTAAACAGCACCCCGAATACCACCAGGCCCTGAAGGAAGAGCATCAGTAAAGCTAATAAGCCTTGCAGGGTTTGGGGGGATGATGACGACGGCGTCCCTCCGTAGGAGTACCCATCATGGCAAAAGAAGCAAGATGTATAAGGAAGGACAGTGAAAAGTGCATGGAGAAGGAAGACTGGGAACAGGGGTAGACATTATGGAAACGAAGTATTAATGTGGCAGGAGAGATTTTTTTTTTAAAGGATTTATTTTCAGGTTGGTTCCTATTAATTTATTGCACTATTTCATCTCCATTCCTCTGAAGTGTAGTCCTGACAGTGTAGTTACAGTAGCAGACTCTATTTCACCCCTAAAGCTGCAAAGCACAATTTTTCCCCCCTGAATTAAGTAACAAATGCCTTTGTAGGGCAAGATGCTGAGATGGGCTTTTTGCTGCATTCCAAATGAATCGTGTGGAACTTACTGTATAGAAGTAACAGCAGCGTCACCACATGCTCCATTACGCAATGCAGCATGGTTTCCACTTACACTGTCTTCATTCAAAAGCTCACTGTAATTAATTACACTAATCAATTGCAATTAATGTTATAAGGCAAAATGTCTGAATGAGTGACTGAAAGAAAATCAGTATGATTTGTAAACTTTCATTCAAATTACAAACAAAACAAAGCAAAATCAAACCACTAACCACAATCGCAAACTGGAGCTCATGTACTTCTCTGGCGAGTTTTCCCTACTCAGACGGACTAGAACTCTCATAATTCTGCACACTGACTCACTTCATTGAGGTCCTCCCTCCTACCCACAAGTTGGGAAAAATATCTTTTCTTGAAAACAAATGAGCACCTGAGGATGTTTCTCTGCTCCACGTCCTGACAGCTCCGCCCGCCTCCCTCAACCCCTCTCTGGACGGGCAAGACCCAGGGCCCCTACCTGTACGGTGTGAGGATGTTAAGAGGGGGCGGCTTGTCACTCTGATTGTAAATGTCAGCCACGGGGTTGGGAATGCTGTTCTTGGACACCACCTGTTGGTCCTGGATCGTGGAGCTTTTGAAGGCTTTCTTCATGTTGATATCCTGCAGTGACACTTTATAGAGAGAAGCCCCAAGCCCCACAGTGAGTTGCACAGAAATATTTGCAACTGTTTACAAGTGGAGTGTACTTTCAATCACCATCATAAACACCTCCTGGTTGAACTGGACTGCTGCTTCTGTTGTTCATTTAAAGTCATGCAGTTCACTTCTTCTCAGCGATAAGTAACAGCTATCTCTCTGAAAGAAGTCCCATCTTTCTTTCATGGGGATCTAATGATTTCACTGAACCTAAGATTAGAGAAGCATTCTTTATTTAAATTCTGCTTCCCAGAAACCATACAGGAATATATCGTGTAGCAGGCATACAAATTCAGCAATGGGGCAGTGAAAGTGTATAAGAATAAAAACAGTATCCTAGCAGAGGGAACCATCCAAACAGCTAATATTCATTTCATTCTAATGTATGTGGAAAATACTTGTGCTAAGAGCACACAAGGGTAAATAACGCACTGAGTTTTCTTGGGGGGAAAAATTACAGAATGACAGTGAAATTTCACAAAAACTCCTGTAGCAAAGTTCCTCTAGAATTCAGTAGTAGTGTCTATGTTACAAAAAAGTCTAAAGAGAGCGGCTAGTTATTCTTTTCAGTAGTATAATACCTTACATTTCATGTATTAATTAAAATTCATGTAATGATTTTTAAACACACTTACAGAGGCAGCATATTGGCACTATTATAGCCCACTAGACCCCTAGTGACTAAAGAGACCTATCCACAGCCATCAGGCAAAAAAGCAGCAGGCCCAGTGTATTTTTTTAACTTCTGACCACTATAACATCCATGACAAGAAAGAAGTAACTGAGTGAAATCTCAACTGAGGAAGACACTTAAGGATTTGAGATACTGAAGATGCCCCATTTCAGAAAACTTCGTCTACAGATTAACCTCATCCAGAGTAAAGTGTATCACAGCGCTCCAACCACAGGACGATGAACAGTTAAAAAAAATCACCGTGACAATTTGACAAGTTTAAGATCTTGAGCTTCTTTTTTATCCCCCCTCCTTTTTCTTATCTTGAGCTTCTTATCTGAATAGAGCGGGTGGTTATCCAAATTTTTAAAAAATACGATTCAAATCTTGAAAGTCAGATTAAAAAGAAAATGTTTCTAGCTTCTACTTCTTGTTATAAAATTGGCAAGAGTTCAAAATGGTTGACATCTTCAATGCTCTCCATTTTTCTTAAATTTTGAATTCTAATTTTACTCTGACCTTTGCAAACATACTTTTTTAAAATGAAAACTGGTGAATTAAATTAATAATTCCTGTTTTAAAAAGAGGATCTTTTTCTAAAGCCAATACTATTAGAGGCGACACCGCAGCTCCCAACAGCAGCAATACTACCTAAATGTAGCAGAAAATCAGCTGTCTTTTTAAAGCAACAAGGGAAAATTTAACCAACAGTATATGAAGGAAAAATAGTTCATAATCTAAGTATTTTTCTTCAGGCACCATATTTTCTCATATAATACACACAGGGAAATAAGCATTCACACATACAGCATGCACAGGAAACCACCGTGCAACTATATGCCCTTGGTTATAAAGTACCATACAAAATGCACATTATTTCTTTGCAAGTGTGGTAGATGTGCATACATTTTTTAAACAGATGTGTTTTTCAATTTAATCTCAGTCCTTCATTTAAAAGACACAAAAAAATGAAAAGTTTAAAAAAGAATTATTGACAGTGTTCAATTTTGTTTAATGTACAGCTACGATTTCAAGATTTAACTATAAAATGACTATCAGTTTAACAATGCAACACTTGGGGAGTATTAGTATATTTAAAATCCCTAAAGGACTTCAGAAAAATGCCACTTCTGCCAAATTTAATAAAATGTGAGAATTGGCAGCTTCATGAATATTATTTGTAGGACATGAGCCATATCAAGAGTACTGAGGACAGATCTTCACCCCAAAGCCCAACAGAAGGACAGCATTCCTGCGTGTTAGGCCATACTGTAAAGAGATTAAAAATTTTTAGGTAAACACTATTTACAATAACTACCAGTGACCTAAATGAATACTTTGGTATGGAAAGCATTTGAAGAATCTTTTAAAACAAATCTTTCATTTGTAACTTTTAAAATTAAGATGTGTGTAATAGAGCAGACAGTGCTGGAACATTTGACTCACTAATGAATCCAATGTTGGGGGTCTTTTCCCTCGCTATTCTTAGAAAAGACAAGAAATGCCAGTATACTACCTCAAGGAAGGAAAAAAAGAAACAGTAATTACACAGCAATTAATAAGTACAGTCCTGCCAGCATCACTTCCGGCCCACTGCTCTCATGCAATTACCTACCCTCTTCCACCGTTGAATCCAGCTGCGTAACTTTGACAGCAAGGCGATCAATCCTGTCTTGAAGGGAATTGGCTCTGATGTAGAAGTTGTTGGCCTCATTAAACAACTCACCAAATATGTCTTCAGCATGTTTGCCTGTAGAAGAGAACAAGCTGAGAAAACCATCGGCTGAGGAGCTGCTGAAGGAGCCTTCACACTCAGGCCCCATTACTGTCAGCATGTGGGACACCGTGCAAATGACTACACGAAGGAAACATCACAGGCAAAGGCCCTGTGAACATCCTAAAATGTGTGAGGGGTCTGCACAGACATCTGAAGTTACAGACTTTTAAAATGCCCAAGGAACACCAAAAAAAGGGAAAGAAAGCCCCAAACCCATTTCCTCAAGTCCGTTTCAACTCTAGATGAGTCTCTATTGCGCTTTCAGGCTATAAATCTTTATGGGAGGCAACTGTCTCATCTTTCTCCTGTGGAGCAGCTGGTAGGTTCAAACTACCAACCTTCAGGTACATCCTGTGTGCTGTCAGGTCAGAAAGAACCCATAGCTGACCCTTCAGCAGGTTTTCAAAGGCTGTGAATCACATAGGGAGAGATTACTCAGCTCCTTTCCATGGAGCAGCTGGTAGCTTTGGGATTGCAGCACAACTCAACACATATGCCACCAGGGTTACTTTAACTGAATTGCTTTATTTTTTTTTATTTGCTACCAGAGAGGTTTTCTTTAATGCTATTAAGTTTTTACTTTACGCTAGTGTTTTACCTATGGTTATCACCCAAGGCTTTTTTCCTCATTACATGCAACTTCTCTTGTAGGGGGAAAAAAATAATTTACTCTTAATAATGCATGATTTATGTAAAAACACAATCTCAGGAGAACGTTCCTTATATTTCCAAGATAATTAAAAAATAATGATAGCTTCTGAATTTACAGATGTATCAATATATTCATAATCAAAGACATTATACAATTCATACTGTAATTGCTATATCCTGTCAAGTCAGAACTGACCCACCGCTGACCCCCTTGAAAGGTTTCTAGGGGCAGTAAATACCATGGGAGGAGATTGCCCATCTTTTTCCCATGGAGTAACTGGTGGATTTGAACCACATACTTCTGCACTAGCAGCACATTTCTTTATCACTAGGAAGCTATGGTGGTCTAGGAGTAGGAATCTGTATATGCTGCAATCCCAAAAGCACATGGTTCCAATCTGCCAGGTGCTCTGCAGGGGAAGGATGGACCATCTCCTATGTGATTAACTGCCTCCGAAACCCCAGTGGACAGTCAGCTATGGGTCAGTGCTTACTCGATGGTAAGTAATAACTCTTAGACTTCTACAAGGGAAGTAATTTTTAAAGTCATACTTAAATTTTTTAAATTTTTTTTTTTTTAAAAAGCTGTGAAAAACAGAGAAACAAAAGTTAGCTGGTTTCCTTTTGCCTGTGTCAGATATTCAGAAATAGGTTAACAGTTTAGTTTGGATATGGAACATTGGGAATACTGCTGCTGTTGTGAGGTACTGCAAATCACAGCACCACTGTGTACAGAGAGGAATCCTGCCCTGTCTTGCGGCACCTCACAGCCTCTGTTCTGCTTGAGTTCACTGCTGTAGCCACTGCATCAGTCTTGTCCTAACACCATGATTATGTTTTGATTCTCAGTCGGGTGCCTAAGTACAGCAGACCCTACTCATTGGAAAACGTGTCCTGCCCAATTCCCGCCCTACAATTATTAAGTACATTAGCATCCAGAAGATTTTAAGCTGCTCAAGGACTAGGAAGACATTTAGTCTCTCAGCTTTGCACATCCGACTCCCTTGTGCAAGGAGCATTTGTCAACTGAATATTTGCTAACAGGAAAATGCTGGTTTTGTATTCCTCATGCCTTTTACTCACCAGATGCTCCTTGAGCACAGGCACAGATCACACTCTCAGAGAACTTACATAGAGAAAAAGGATGAACTTACATGGAGAGAGAGGATGCAAGGGTCGGAGCAGGGGTCCTGTGACTGAATCAAGTTCAACTGTTAGAGCACAAGAGGGGGCATCTGAGTGTATACACTAATCTCCACCCTGAAGGACTGATTGTAGGTTAATCAGTTGACTCTGTTCATGCATTTTTATTTATTTATTCATTTAAAACTCTTCCCTAAACTCATCTGTACACTAAACAACAGTTTCAAGTTCAGGCTCACGGCTTTTGAATTGGTTCCAATTCACAGTGACCCTCCAGTGATTTCCAAGCTATAAATGCTAATGGGAGGAAACTGCCTATCTTCCTACCAAGGAGCTGCTGGCGAATTTGAACCTCCAGCAGCACAGTGTTCTATGGACTATGTCACCAGAGCTTCCTAACAACAGACAGCAGAATTAATGAAGAAGGTTCATCTTGTACCTTACACTCTCTTAAAGAATTTCCTGTCTCAGGTAAGGGTGACAACAGTAACACTAAACACAGAACAGAAGCTCATGGGGCAGAGAATCGAAGTTAATGGGCTTGAGACAGTTGAGAGAAGACAGAGAATGGTGACAGGGTATGACCATTGTCACTGACTATGCAGAAATTGTTGAAGGGGAGTGTGATCTGTTCTGTATATTTTCACCCAAAATAAAATAAACACTAAAATAAACACTTCATGGAGCACCTCCTATGACCAGGCATGCACCTCCTGTGCCCAGGCATGCACCTCCTGTATCGAGGCTTGCACCTTCTATGCCCAGGGATGTGCCTCCTGTGCCCAGGCTTGTACCTCCTATGTCCAGGCACGCACCTCCTATGACCACACAAGCACTTCCTATGTCCAGGCTTATACCTCTTATGTCCAGGCATGCACCTTCTATATCAAGGCTTGCACCTCCTATGTCCAGAGATGTGCCTCCTGTGTCCAGGCTTGCACCTCCTATGTCCAGGTATGCACATCCAATGCCCAGGCATGTACTTCCTGTGCCCAGGCATGTACTTCCTGTGCCCAGGCATGTACCACCTATGTCCAGGCATGCACAGGTCAATACTACAAGGATCAGAACTGAGGGAAACCCTGTCCCATGACTGTATATCCTACTGGATGAAGACCAGAAACAGGTAAGTAAAACAAGAATGTATAATCTGTTAGATTCTGGTGGGTGCTAAGGAGAAAAGGCTGTCGGGAGGAACAGCAAGTGTACATGTGTTCATGTGTGCAGAGGCATGGCGCTGATTTAGTTAAGAGTTGTTATATTTTGAAATGATGTTTGTGTCAACTGTATTTTGCATATAACTCTCTATAAATATATATATAAATATATATATAAATATATATATATAACTGGAATAGGCAAACAGGAAATAGCAGCTTTGGGACTGTGTGATGTGTAAGACCTTATAATACTAACACACACACCCACACACACACACTATTTGTGTGAAAATGTGAGTGTGTGAGTGAAGTGAGGGAGCAAACTGTGTGGGTCTCAGCAGCAGAGATGAGCCAGGAGAAGGAATGGAAGTGCAGAGCCTATAGGAGAGGATGTATGGATGGCATGTCTGAGAAACAAACAGAATGGAAGTCAGGGTTATGGATGGGGCTATGTGGGGGAGAGGAGCCAGAGATGAGGTGGGAAGGTGGGTGGAGCTGGACCATGTGAAAGCTATTGTGCAGACTTGGGAGTTTTATTCTGAATGAAGTGACAAGGTCAGGAAGGGTTCTGCACAGAGTAACAGGATGAGCATTCCCTGCTATGTCTGCTCTGGCCGGGCTGCTCTGCTGAGGATATACTGAGGGGCACAGGCAAGGCGGCTCGTCTGGTGAAAGAAGAAGCCCAAGAGCTGCCTGCCTGGGTCCCATGGGCGGCAGGGAGGTAAGGAGAAGAGGTGGGTTTGAGATAATGAAAATCTATGTGCAGATGATGGGTGGGATTTTGCTGGCAGGTCCAGCTGCAGTATAAGGAAGGAAGGTATCCAGGATGGCCTAGAGTTTTGGGATTAAGCGGCAGGAAGGATGGATTTGGCACTTCTTGAGAGGGAAGGCAGTGGGAGGCAGAGGCTTAAGAGAGGAAATGAGAGTTCTGTTTGTGGCAGGTTAAGACAGGAGTTATTTATTAGTTGAGAATTTAGAAGATGTCCTTCTGGAGATAAAAACTTAGGAGTCATCAGCATTGGAAAAAATTCAGTTGCCTACAATACTTAGTAGCTTGGTAAATATTTCCTGAATAAACAGACTCCAAAAACAACAACAGCAACAACAACAAAAAAATCAGTTGCCACTGAATTGACTCCAAGTCACTGACAACCCCAGCTGGCAGTCAGAGCAGAATCATGATCCATGGGGATTTCACCGACAATTTTTTTAGACTGCATATTAATAACACTAGATTTTTACGTAAGCTCCCTTATATACACAAAACACTGCATCTGCCAAGTTAGCCCTTTTTTTCAGGTGTATAATTTAATGGTATCAGTTACTATGATCATGTTCCACTGTCACTGCATCATCTGATCAGCATAACCTCACTGCCCACAATAGCAGGTCATTTGAAATCTAGTCACCAGGCCTTTTTTCTGAGGCACCTGTGTGGACTCGATCTACCAACCATTCTGTTAGTGGCCAATTGCTTTAATCATTGGCATCAACCACAGATGCCTGTTTTAAGGCAAATGCCTGTAGTTTGTGTGAAAACAATTTTATTTGGTACCACTGTGTTGATTATTGAAGTGGAAACAGTCAACAATTTTACATAAAAGTCAAAAGAGAAACAACTTGCTGCCAAACTAAAATCAATAGCCTGAGTTTTTCCTTTTCTCCTCAGTTTGGTGGTAGGAAAGGTTTGGGGTTTTTTAATTTGTTGTTGTATACCGCTGAGCTGGAACCGACACACTGCTGACCCTCCAGAAAGTTTAACTCCAGAGACAGTTAATTGTGCGGAAGGAGACTGCCCATCACTCTCGCACGGAGCAGCTAGTAGCCTTGAACCATGTCTTTGGGATCGCAGCACAGCTTCTTACTGCTAGGCCACCAGAACTCCCCTTTTTATTACATAGTTCTTTGTTATTTGTAAGTAGCCCTAATAGTACAGTACATAACGTGTTGTGAAATAATACAAAATTCTATTAATTACATTTAAGACAAGTGGTAGTGGGGTGGATGGTTCGGATCCACCCACCACTCTGTAGGTGGAGGAAGGGCAGCATGGTTCTGAGCAGATCTGCGCCTCAGAAACCCGGGGAGCATCATCACCACTACAGTGGGTTTTGTGTTTTGTTATCTTTGTTTTCTTTTTGTTAAGAGTTTCTCTTGTTTCACATGCTAACACTTCCACAGTTAGAATTTATGAAAGTACTAATTTTACATCCACACAAAATACTTACCAAGTGTCTGGGAGCAAAAATTTATGCAGTGAAATCTTTTCATTCACTTTGTTAAGTCGATAGGAACTCACCAAGTGTTTATTGACCTAAAATAAGCCAGGAAGGTTGCTAACTTCCAGTCAAGATACTTCAGTGAAGTATGTAATGAAAAACAAGGAGCTAAAAGTGAGAAGGGAACATTTTGGTTCCATTCATGTCTGCACTTGGAGCCACTTGATGCAGACAGCTCACCTTTTGGATGTTCTAGTGAGTTCTCCAGTGCTGTTCACAGTTTCTACCCCATGACCTCCTGGATTCACTCACTGATGGCGTGTGCACAGAGGCACAGTTTTGGGGCTGGGCTGTAGCACTGAATAGGACAGTCCTGGTTCTTACTGAACCTTGCAGTTCAGTGGATCGTGACAAACAGCAAAGTGAAGCCGATGACCTGCCTGTACCATCTCAAATCCAAACCCACCCACTGCGGTTGTGTTGGCTCCAACTCATGGCGACCCTCCATCCAGCTGCTGAGGTAAATCTTAACATGAGTAGACCACTCATCTTTCTCCAAAGGGAGGCTGGTACATTGAAAAGCCTACCTTTTAGTTAGTAGCACATACTTCATCTCTCAAAGACTAGGGAAACAGTGTTATTTGTACTACAATTGTGGTTTTACAAGAAGAACAGGGCCTCTTGCTCATTTGAGTGATGATTGACTGTTGTTGTTAGGTGTCATCGAGTTGGGTACAACCCTTAGTAACCCTCTGAACAACAAATCTGAACCCTGTGCCACCTCCACAATCTCAGACAAACTTAAGTCTGCTGCTGCAGTCATGGTGTCAGTGCATCTGGTTGAGGGTCTTCCTTTCTCTCACTGTCTCTCCACCCTTCCTACCATGAATAGCCTCTCCTAGCAACCTGCCCAGAGTATGTGAGATGAATCTTTATCATCTTTGTCTTCAAGGAGCATTCTGGCTGCACCTTCTCCAAGACATATCTATTTGTTCTTTTGGTAGTCCAGTACTCTTTTCCAACACCACAGCTCAAAGACATCCATTTTTCTTCTGTCATCTAGCTCTCAGATGCACAGCAAATGACAGGAAAGACCATGGCCTGAATCAGGCGCACTTTAAACCTCAAACTGACGTAAATGTTCCTCAGTAATTTGGAAAGGTTCTTGACTTTAGACTTTCCCAATGCAATACATCTCCTAGTCTCCTCACTGCTGTTACCAAGGGTGTTGATTGTGGATACAAGTAAAATGAAGTTGCTGACTGTTTCAATTGTTTCTCCATCTATCATGATGTTACCTCTTGTGCCAGTGATGAGAATTTTTGTTTTCTTAATGTTGAGATGCAATCCATATCGAAGACTGTAGTTTTGATCTTCCACAGAAAGTGCTTCAAGTCTTCCTCTTTTTCAGCAAGCAAGGTTGTGTCATCTGTATAATGTAGGTTACGAAGATGACTCTATAAAGAATAATGTAGTTTCAGGATAAAGCAATAGGAAATTCAATATATAGAAGGGATACCTTCCTCTGTCATAGACGTCTGAGTCCATGCATGCTCTGTACACACAGAACAGGCAGTTGGGAAATACTCATTGGCTGAATAAAGGAATGACATGGAGATGTAGAAATTTAATGTATGTAGAGACTGGTTCTTACGTTTCTTGTTAAGGAAACTTGGCAGCATATAGACTAAGTGTTGGGCAGTTAGCCAACATGTCAGTAGTTTGAACCCACCAGCCACTCCATGGGAGAACGACGGCCCAGCATGCTTCCCAAGAGAGTGACAGCATCGGAGACCCCAGGAGGCTCTCCTACTTTGTCCTATGAGTCTGTCCTACGGATGCTGAGTTAAAATTCAACTTAACAATAGTGGATGAGTGGTGGTGAGGTGGTAAGCTATTGTTAAATAATCTGATGCTCTATTCATTCCATTTTAAGAAAGTTACGAGTTGTATCTAGCACTTACACGAACATAGAGAAGATCCATGTAGAAAGACCACTCAAACGAAACTGTTGGGTTATATGAGAGTGACAAAAGCAACCTATACACCTAGATTTCAAATATTTGGTGTTGCCATGTACCATCAAGTTGGAACCAATTCATAGCTGACACTCAAGTTTTCCGAGGCAATAAATCACATGGGAGGAGACTGCCTAACTTTCTCTCATTATGCAGCTGGCAGACTGAGCACAACTCCTTACCATTAAATCACCTTCAAATAGTAATTATGATCATTTAATTAACTGGAAAGTGGTAGTTACAACGATTGTTGTTATGTACCAACAAGTTGAAACTGACCTGGAGTTGATCCTCCAATTCTCTGAGAAGCTCCTGGTAGATCTGAACTGTATGCTTCAGGTTGGCAGTGCAACCCAAAATATGACATGTATAGTAAGGATTACTAAAGTTGTTAACAATTTCAGCTGGCTCAGCTTCACAATCAACACTCTTGGTACCATCAAAAGATGAACTGCACTGGGAAAATCTGTGGTTAGGGACCTCTCCAGAGTACTGAGATGCAACAATGTCTGTCTAGAGACGACAATGAGCCTGATCCAGGCCATGTTGTTTGTTTTGCTATCTGTCGAGTCGAGCACGACTCATAGCGACCCTATGAACAGAAAGTCTGAAGCCTGTCTGTAACTATTGTCATTTATCAAAGTTCACAGAGGTTCCAGAGACATGTTGTTTAGGAAGTGGATATCACTCCTTACTATGCATCAAAGAGCTGGACAATGACTAAGGATGACAGATGAATCAATGCCTTTGAGTTGTGGCGCTGGAGAAGAGTACTGAATATACCATGAATTGCCAGGAGAACAAACAGGTCTGTCTTGGAGAGACTGAACCCAAGTTTCTCTTTGGAAGCTAGGATTTTGAAGCTCCATCTCACATACTTTGGGCACATGGACAAAAGGGACCAGTTTCTTGCTATGCATCAAAGAACTGTATAATGACTAAGGATGGCAGAAGAAGAAGTGATGTCTTTAAGTTGTGGTGCACAAAAAGAGTAATGAACAACCAGATCTGTCCAGGAGAGGGCATGTTTCTCCTTGGAGGCTGGGATTTTGAAGTTCCATCACACATAATTTGGGCACACAGCCAGGAGGGTCTGGTCCTTGGAGAAGGGCATCATGCTTGGAAGCATGGAGGGACGTGCCAGAGAGGAAAAACCCCAGATGAGATGGAGGGATACAGTAACTGGGGTAATGGGGGAAGGTATGTCAGAGTCAGTGTAACTCGCTCAGGACTGGGCAGGCTTCAGAGCTGTTATACACAAGGTCACTATGAGTCACAGGCAACTCGATGGCATGTAAAAACAACATATATCACCAAGGAGTTCAGGTGGCAGAAAGACTCTGTTAACTCTAAGGCTTTTATGGATTGAAAAATCACCCCATATCTCCAAAGAAGAAAGAATGCACCCAAATATGACAGTCTAGGAAACCATCTGGGACAGTTCTACTCTGTCACGTAGGGTCACCGTGAGTTGCAATCCACTCAAAAGCAACTAACAAGAAGAACATAAACATCACTAAGAATAAGGAAGGGTCCTTAGTGGCACAGGACTAATTCCTAGTGAGACTGCTAAGCCACAGGTCAACAGTTTGACTGCACCAGCTATTCCTGGTGAGAAAAATGGGTAGTCCCTTCTTATAAAGCCTTCAGCCTTGGAAAACTAATGGAGAGTTACCATGAATCAGAATCAACTCGACAGCAATGGTGGGAAGAATGATGGGATTCCACAGCACTCTTGTGCAAAAGGTATACCAGTTCTGGGCACACGACAACTATGGCTGAGCACAGAACTCTCCACTCTGCTAAATGCACAGTAATTGAAATTCCAGGATGAGCAGCTAGGGCCTCATCCCCAACTCTTAGGCCTACTCAAAACAAAACAAAAAAAAACCAACGCACCCTTGATACTATGTTCTCTCTTAGAAGTTCTCAATTCTTAAAAAGCAAGAGTGAGGAAAATATATTGCCTAATTAATCTTCTGCCAGCTGCTGAAAGCTGACAAGGGACTAAAATAAGACAATGGAAAGAACTTTATTTTCTAAAAAAAACATAAATAAAATGCTACAATTACAGTAGTCAGTTTTGGCAACAGAAGTATCTCTAAAAGGCTGAACCTCACAGGCTCTTTCAATAGGAAGGCCATTAATAGACAAACTAATTCTGAATTGAATTAGAGACCATATTGAGGTTAAATGTGATTTATTTATTCTTCACTGTCAAAGATTCCACTTCTGTATTAGTGCCATTATGAACTGTGCCCAAATACATCAGGCTAAGAAGTATGCCACCAAACTGCCAAGGCATCAAAATAATGTATGGCTTTTCAACGGAATTTAAAAGTGCAGATGAAAAAAAAAAAAGGAAGGAAAAAACCTCTGAAAATGTAGACAAAAACTCAGGAATACACCCTAAAGAAACCAGAGCTGCCACTCAAGACAGATGCATGCACATCCATGTTTATTGCTGTGTTATTCACAATAGCAAAGAGATGAAAGCAACCCAAGTGCCCATCAACAAATGAGTGGACAAAAAGAGCATGGCATGTTCATGCAATGGAATACTATGCAGCACTGAAAAGACAAGAAACTAATAAAATATTGCACAACATGGGTGGCCCTGGAGGACATTATGCTGAGTGAAGCATCTCCATCACAAAATGACAAAATTTAACGCATAATCCCAAGTTATAAAACAGAACTGACATGGGGGTTGGAGAGAACTAAGAAAAGGGGATAAACACGAATATGGCATTGGAACAGTTGAAGGAAAGAACTGTTTAAAAGGAATATAGAATTAGGCATTATTTGTATGATAACAGTCCAGTATAAGATTTGTATAGTAAAGTGTATGGGGGGGATTATGCAACAATAAATGAATATTTTTTTATGTGAACTTAGGGGGTAGGGAGGAAAATGTGCAACAACAAATTAATGAAAAAAATCCAATTTTTCTGTATACTTCCGTTAAAATCACAATTTAAAAAAAAAACACATAAAACTTGGATTCATAACAAGACCACATTAAGGGGCCAGCGAGACTACAGAACACACTAAGAACAACACCCAGAAGTAATGATGATAGGTACAAATGAGTGGGTTCCAATTCATAAAGACTCAGTTCTTCTTTGGTCTTTGTATTCATTTCTGCCTTCCCAATTGGATTCCAGTCACTCTGTATGACTTAACTTGGTCACATTTGCAAAGGTGTCATTACCCACAAATAAGATCCTATACATAGGTATTTGGGGTTACAACATTAACATAACTTTTAGGCGGTTGCACAATTCAATGCACAACAGATCCTTCCCCCCTCCTTTTAAGGGTAGGTTGGTTTTCTAATATGAAAGTGACTCATGATTCAAGGACCTACAGCAAAGAACAAAAAAGGAAAAAGCAGTCTAAGGTTTGATCAAAGACACATGGTGCTAGGATTCCAATTTTAATAATTTTTCTGATTTTCAGTCAAATTGTGTAAAAGTCACAGGATTCTATGCTTTGATTCTGTGAAATGTCACTGTAATTGTAAAAGTGATGCATGTTTCTGGAAGAAAATGTGAAAAATCCAGAAAACCAAAAAAGTTAAAAAGATAGATAGATAGATAACTAGGTAACTAGCTAGCTTATATTGTAAGAACTTTTGTGAGTGCGCAACATACGGTACAGTAAAGACCTCAAAATGGGGCACTCTACCCTGAAACAAAAGACAGTGGTTCAAACCCACCAGGTACCCCAATGAGAGACAGATGTCACAGTTGGCTTACATAAAGATTAGAACTCTGGAAATTCTGTGAGGCAGTTCAGCCCTGTCCTTATGGAGTTGCTGTGATATGCACTACACAGCAGTTCATTCTCTTGGTCTGGCACCTTACAACACTGATTTTATAATGGATTGGGTAGTTTGTGGATCCTAAGCCCTGTGGATGTAATCCTACTTGAAAGCAGGGCTTTCTCTGCCCTATTAATAAAACTCTATCAGTGTAAGATTGATCCCAAGCCTAATTACTTGTGAATAATAAACAGCAGCACACACACAGAGTCAGGGAAATAGGACAGAAGAAAAAGATGCCATGGGGAGCTCACCAAGGAGAATCAAGGGATGCCGGGAGGAAGGACCAAATTTTCTGAACTGTGAGGAAACAAATTTCTGTTCTTCAAAGCCACCGATTTGTGGTCTTTTTGTTACAGCAGTATGAAGAAACTTCTAAGCATTTTATGAAAACCAAGCTGGACGTTGATTATTAAGCATAGTCACTTCATTCAGCAATTATCTACCAAGTACATCAGGCACTGCTCTAGTCGCCCACAGAGACACAAGAGTACATACAACCAAAGTTTCTGTTCTCATGAAGCTTTAGTTCTGGGACTTCAACTATACAAGTGTTTAAGCAATTGCATAACAATGAAAGAGTTTTTCTTTTCAAGAAAAGAGTGAATTGGGGATACGGGGTGGGCAGGGAGAAAAGTGCAACAATGAATGATTGGAAACCTTAAGTCTCTGTAAACTTTCATTAAAATTAATAAATAAAAAAAATTTTAGGAAAAAAACCAAAACAAAACAACAAGTGTTTGAGCATTTGACCCAAGTTTTGGATGATTGCTTCCGTTTTTAGGGATCTTGGGTGGCCTAGTGGGTAAGGAGTTTCACTGCTAACGCAAAAGAAGGTGGGTCAAATGCACCAGCATCTCCAAGAAAAAAGGGCAAACCTTTCCTATATAATTTACAGCCTCTGAAAACCTACTGGAGGGTCAGCTATGACTTATATTGGACTCACTCAACAACAACTTGAGTTCAAGTTTTAACTTCAGCCGTTTATAGTTCATTTCTTTTTATTCTTGATGCTTCAGTCTAGATAATATCTACTGACTCCTTCCCATGCTCAATGATCACTTTTTCTGTTGTGTTTAGTCTTGTTTATCATGTGAATTCCTCCTTTTTCAATCCTACTCTATCTATATTTTTTTAAAAAATACTTTTCATTCCTCTGATGATAGTCCTCATCTGTTTGCACTGCTTTACATATGCATACTTCAATCTGTAATAAACACCCATGTGATCATCAGTCAAGATACATAAAAAAAAAAAAACAAACACAAAACCAACAACAACAAAAAAAACCAAACCCTTATTACACTGGACAAATCTGCTGTCAAGAACCTCTCCAAAGTTCTAAAGAGCAATCAGTTAATTAAGACATCAGTTTAAAGATTAAGATGTGCCTTAACCAAGCCACTGTCTTCTCAGGCACTAAATATTCATCTGAAAATTGGACAGTGAACAAGGAAGGCCAAAGAAATATGCCTTTGAATTTGTGATGGTGGCAAAGAGTACTGAATATACAAACATTTCTTGGAGGAAGTACAAGTAGAACAAACAAATCTATCCTGGGTGCTCCTTAGAGGTAGACATGGTGAAATTATGTCTAATATACTTTGGGTACATTGTCAGGAGGAATCAGTCTTTGGAGAGAGACATGATGCTGGGAAAGGTCGCAAATAAAAGGCAACCCTCATCAAGATGAACGGACAGAATGGCAACAACAGTGGGACTGAGCACGGCAGAAACGACGAAGACGGGACAGGACAGAGCAGGGATCAGGACTGTTGGTTAGAAAGGTACCTAGAGTCTTAGTGGAGTCAGCAGCACCAAACAACAAAAATGTAAAGTGTTTCTCAGTCAATTTAAAAATCTGCGGTATCTATAATTCTGCTTTTACTGATTTGCTTTGTTTCTTGATTATGGGACACATTTTCCCCATTTCCACTTGTTCCACTCTAAAAAATCCTTTTATACTGAATAATAGATATAGAATAATAATTAAAACAGTAATGGTGAATGTTTGCTTTCCTAAAAGGGAATGCTCTGAGAATGAATATTACACTGGGACATGCTCAAAGGGCAAGCGCCAGATCGGGGCACACTCAGAGGACGAGTACCATGTCGGGGCACGCTCGGAGAATTAGTTCCATGTCAGGCTCTGAGGGTGAGTACTTTGTTCAGGCCCACTCAGAGGGTGAGCGCCACATGGGGGCACGTTAGGAAAGTGAATTCTATGTCAGGTAGGTGGTGACCAGGTACTCAATATGAGCATGAGCACAGTAAAAACTTAGGGAAAAGTGCTTAATTCCTTAACATCTTCCCTCCAAGTTTTTAGATGAGAAGTCAAAATCCAAACAACCAGAAAAATACCTGTAACTTACTTTACTGTAAGACTAAAAAGTAATAAAAGAAGAATACACATAATTATCACTAAACTACTCAAGTTTACTGACAGAGAGGAATGGAGATTTCAATTTCACTCACTCTAACTCTGTTGTTGGAATTACGCTGCATTTAAATCATGCAACACTGGAATTCAAACAGGCAAGGCTTTAAAAAACAATTCATAATTAGGTCTACACTTGAAGACATACTTCTCATAATCCAAGGTAAATTATGCTTGTCAAAGAACTTGAATTTTCAGTGACTCTGCCATCTGGGAGATCTTCTCAAACTTGTTTTCAATGAACTTGTACAATTTCCTAATTATACATTAATTTTTAACTTTCTTGATGGATTTCCTTTCACTGTGAGAATGTCTGTGTTTGTATTTTTCTTTAGATGTGTCAAAGCTTTTAAATGCTGTTGTGGGTTTGTTTTGGTTCCCCCCACCCCAAAATTAACCACAGTTCACATATACCAGTATCTCTTACCTTAAATGATATTTAACCACAATCTGAGTGTGCATGGAAATGGACTTATGACTTGTTTTTGATGCATATTATGTTTTATCCATCACTTCTCAAAGCCATCCTGTTTGGCTAAAATGTTTTCTATTTGAAACATTCAAAAAAATGTACTGAGTGTATGCCTTAAAAATACTTAAATTTCTATTGGGAGTAGAACTTTCCAGCTCCCAATTTCTGATCCATTACATAAAGTGAGTGCATTAGTGTGCATACCAGAGTCCATTCAGCGTCAATCCAGCATTCAGTCTGACGTGATCCACAGTCTGTAGCAGAGCATTAGTAAAAAGCCTTTGAGAAGAAACCCATTCCAAATTCACTGCCGTGGAGTGAAATCTGACTTATCCCAAGCTGTTATCAGGATTTTAAGGCTATACATTTTAAGAGGAGAAGAGTGCCCATCTTTCTCCCACAGTGCCAGAGGTGGATCTGAACAGTTAACCTTTCACTTAGCACTTTAATACCTTATATACTACACCATCAACAATAATTAGTCTATATTTGAACATAAAGAAAAAAATGAAAGCTTTCTACATGATTAAAACAAAGACATACAATGATTAAACTAAGGTACACTGACAGGAAAGAATATTACTCAGCTATTTTAAAATGTTTGTTAGAAGAATTAAAATTAAAAGAAGGATATTTACTACATGTTAGTTGAGCACAGCCTGCAAATACTATTACAAAGACATATGCAAATGTTACCCAATACTTATCTAATTAATGGACTTTCAAAGTCTCCCCCCCACTTGTAGTTTCCTACACTCTCTAATTGATTATGTTGGTTGCTGGGTGCTCCAGAGTTGACCATGACTCATAGCAAGCCTGTGAACAACAGATTGTAACCATGTCCTGTCCTGAGGATTTCCACCATCCTCATGATGCCCAAGGCCACTGCTGCAGTCACGGGTGTCAATCCATCTCGTCACAGGTCTTCTTCTCTTTCACTGATCCTCTACTTTCTCAGGCCTGTTTATGTTGAAACATGTCTTCAAGTCAGAATGGACCCACAGCTGACCCTCCAGCAGGTTTTCAGAGGCAGCAAATCAGGAGGAGACTGGCTATCTTCTTCCCTTGAAACAGTAAGTGAATTCGAACCATATGCCTTTGGATTGGAAGGAAGCGCAGCTCCTTACAATTTGGCCACCAAAGCTCCACTGTAATTGCTTATATTATCCTGTTAGTATCAAATGGAGAACTGGTATATAGTCATCTCAGTATAAAGATTTACAAACTTGGAAACTCAAAGGAGCTTTGCTATGAACCAGAATCAGCTTGACAGCAGTGGGTTTAGGTTTAGGTTTAGTTATTACCATCAAATGGAACCCAACACCTCAGAGAAAAAAGTGATTTGCTAAAACTCCGGCATCCTTCCAACATCTTTGGAGCTTTTTTAAAAGGAAATGGAAAGACAGCAATTAGCACAAGAACCAAAAGAAAATCAGCAAAAACTAGACTACAAGGTATTCAAGTGAACCTGCGTTATCCTCAGCACAAAATTCTGCCATCTCCTTTTTGCAGCAATTTTTATTAAAGTTATATTATGGTATCAGGAGGAACCTGATTGCAAGATACTGCCATTTTAATTAAGCAGCTAGCTGATAAGAACAAGAGCACTCAAATTATTAATCAAGGGTAATGATGAGAAAGCACCCCTGACTGAATGGTAATTGTAATATTAAACTGTTATTTTAAAAAAAAAAAAAACCAAACAAACCCAACCAACCCATATTCCCCACCTGGGACACCAAACAACACATTATTAACTGGAACTACTTTAGCAAGTGGCTTTACCTCCCTAAATCCTTCACATTAGAAGTTAGCAGAATTTAATGTTAAAGGTGGGGGTGGTTCTTGGAATAGAGCATTGCACGTTGTGTTTCTAGCCAACAGGAAAGAAGATGAGCAATCTCTTCTGGTAAAGATTTACAGCCTTTGAAAAATGATGGAGGGTCTCCACAAAGAGGAATTCACTTGATAGAAGTAAATTAAGGGAGGAGAGAGAAACAAATTAAAAAGCTATGAAGTGACTGAAATATTACACTGGATTAAGCTTTTAAACATCTTAGACCCTTTTTCTTTAAGGCCATTCATGTTAGAAATTTCCCTGGTTTCATTTCTATGACAGTTTCTTTTATTTCTTATTTTTGTATTTATTTTACAGGGTAATGCAGGAACATGGTCCCCACTACCATAAATTATGCAGTCGAATTTCCCACATTTGGGGAAATTGCAGGGGCCAGCACATCCACAGTACAATGGATGAGTCTCACCCTGGGAAAACCACCTTTGTGATCATGGTACCTCTCTGCCAGGAAGTATCTCCATGGTAGTTCAACACTAGTGATTAATAAATCTCTGTACAAAGCTTTTAGTTCTCTAAAATGTCTCATTAAAATCTAACTCAACAAAAATTATGGCACTTGAAGTCAAGTATCTAATTTGAGGTGGTATGTAGCTCTGAGGGCTGAGTAGTAAAGAGCTGCACTCCCAACCTAGAGGCAGAAGGTTTGAATCTACCAGCTGTTCTGAGGGAGAAAGACTGTAAATCCTTCCATGGGATTCACAGCCTCTGAAAAGTCGCTGGAGGGTCAGCTAGGAGTCGGTTCCAACTTGATGGCACGTGACAACATCAACAGGAGAGTGACTGCTGGGAAAAAAACATGACACTATAAAGGCCACCACTGTCAAGTAGGTTCTGACTCAGAGTCGCCCTCTGTTGGCTTTCTGAAGTTGGCCGACTGTTCTCTCAAAGAGCTGCTGATGGATTTGAACCTCATGCCTGTGGGTTGACAGGTCAATTCTTCACTTATTAGGCTACCAGAACTCCTTCCTTCAACCTAGAGATTTCCCAAAAGCAATACAGAATGAGGCCTCCTGGGTAGCACAACAGTTACGTGGTCAGCTGTTAACCAAAGGTTGATGGTTCAAGTACACACAGAAATACATCAAAAATAAAGGCATGGTGCTCTACTTTCTAAAGGTGACAACTCCTGCAGAACCATGGAACACAGGTCTACTCTCACACTCGTGGTCGTCATGGGTCTTGGTCAGCTCTGCGGCAACCAGTTACTTGCTTTAAAAAAATAAAGAATTGCAGGGATGGTCAGAGGTGAAATAAGTAGCTAGGAGTAGATTATCTTGCTGGATTATGCAAAATCATTCTCAAGACCTGGATTTGGCCAATCAGGGCCTTTCTGGCTGGTCCCCTTCCTGGAAGCTGCTTCTAGTCTGCTGACTGATTTTCCTTCCTTTACCATACTTAGGAGTTGGTGCCAATTATGTATTAGACACATAGAAAAGATGGTAGTTCAAATCCACTGGTCATTCTAAGGAAGAAGGATGAGACAATTTCCTCCCATTAAGATTTACAACCCTAGACACTGGATGAAAGGACTCCATGAGTCAGAACGGATTCAATGACTGGGTTTGCCTTCTGTGAGAACTGGGCATCCTGGATTATCTCAGCAAATCCCCCAGGCCAGGTCTCTAGTACTCAGGTTGTAGTTAGACTAGAGTCAATGCTGATACCAATCCAGCCTATTTTCTTTGAGATTTCTCTAAGATGCTATTTGTAGACAATGTCTAGCCTCTCTCTGGCTCATTTACAGGAAGTTAAGATAACTCTGTACCATGAATCTGCTTCTGTATCTGAAAATAAGTTTCAGCTGCAGAGACTGGGGTATAAAGGAGTCACAGGAGTGAAGGAGGATGGGCAGGAACTATGGACTAATTGCATCCTCCCCTAATCTATGTAGCAATTCAGGCTATGATTCTCAATATTTTGTAATTACTCTTCATTTTATGATCTAAATAATTATACTGTGTTCTGAAGCAGGATTAAAGAGAGGTATGCTAATGAGGCAAGATACACTCTAAAAGTTTGGCTGAATTCTGAATCAATTTCTTGTGAACTGTAAAAGAGATTTAACAGGGAGCCAAGACTAAGAAAGAAGAGTTGGGATCAGAGGGCATCCTTTGGACCCAGGGTCCCTGTGCTGGAAAGCAACCCAGGGAAAGACTGATGCCAAGACACGTGGAAAGCCTCATCTCCAGGACCGAGAATCCCACAGATTCTTAGATAAGTACCTTCCTGAGACCACAGAGAGCACTTCCTCTCTTAGCTAGTGCCATGAATTTGGAAATCTAGCCTCCTAGAATGTGAGAGAATATACTTTTCTTTGTGATATCTCTGTTACAGCAGCACAAGAGAACTAAGACAGCAAGTAATAGAATGGATTGAGAGGGATCATTCTAGTCTGTGTTGCTGCCTGGTGCCGTCATGTTGACTATGACTCATTCTGACTCTATGAACAGAACTGTACCTTGTCCTATCTTGTACCTTCCTCCTCACCCCTCATATATTCAAGCCCATTCTTACAGTCACAGTGTCAATCATCTTTTTGACGGCCTTCTCCTCTTTCACTGAACCTAGACCTTTCCAAGTATGATGTCCTTTTACAAAGACTGGCTTCTCCTAACAACATACTCCAAGTATGTATAAAGAAGTTTCACCATCCTTGCCTCTAAGGAGCCCCCTTAGAAGTATTTGTTCACTTGGCATTCTATGGGATATTCAGTATAAGTCTCCAACACGACAACTGAAAGGCATCAATGATTCTTCTGTCATTCTTACTCATCCTTAGTCACTGTTTGAGTCAGTCATTGTCAATTTTACACAGTAAGTAACTTAAAGGCAATGACTTGAATCAGGTGCACATTAGCTTTGAAACTGACATCTTTGCTCCTTAATACCTTAGGGATATCCTTGACAGCAGATCTTTCCAGCGCAACACATCTTTCAATTTCCTGACTGCCGGTACAAAGGGTATTAACTGTGGATCCAAGTGAGATGAAATCATTGACAACTTCAATCTTTTCTCCATCTATCATGATGTTGCCTACAGGCCCTGTGGTGAGATTTCTGTATTCTTGATGTTGAGATGTAATGTATATTGAAGTTTGTAGTCATTGATTTTCTGCAGCAAGTGTTTCAAGTCATCTTCAGTCATAGCAAGCAAGGCTGTGTCATCTGTACAAAACAGTGTTATTGTTGTTAGGTGCTGTCAAGTTAAGTACGACTCATAGTGAGCCTTTGAAAAGCTACCTTAACCATGCCGCCCTATGCTGTGCTACCCTCACCATCTCTGAAACACTCAAGCCCATTGTTCAAGTCACTGTGTTAATCCATCTCATTAGGGGTCTGTCTGCCTCTCCTTCTCTTGACCCCAAGCATGATATCCCTCTCCAATGAATAGCCTTCCCTAGCTACATGTCTGAAGCATGAAAGAAGCTTCACTGTTTTTGCCTCTAAAAAGCACTCTAGCTGTACTTCCCTCAAGACATAATTGTTCTTTCGGCAATCCATGAGATATTCAGTACTCACCACAACTCAAAGGTTACTGATAAGATGTCTTCAAATCCTGATGCCACATTCTTCTTCATAAAAAGTCCAACTTCTTGAATTATTTTCTCAGCATACAGAATGAACAGGTACAAAGAAAGGATACATCCCTCATGTATATCTCTTGATTTTAAACTATGCAGTGATCCCTTGCTCTGTTCAGACAATAAGTTGTTGTTGTTATTGTTATGTGCTGTTGATAGCGACCCCATGTACAACTACCCTAACCCCTGCTCTATCCTGTGCCCATCTTATTGTCTCTGAAATACCTACAGCCATTACCCCAATCACTGAGCCAATCCATCTCATCGAGGGTCTTCCTCTCTTGTACTGTTCCTCTACCCTCCCAAGTAGTATGACATCCCCCTCCAAGGACTGGTCCCTCCTTGCAACATGTCCAAAACATGTCAGACAAAGCTTCAGAATTTTGCCTCCAAGGAGCAGGCTGGTTTCACCCTCTCTACGATGAACCTGTTTGTTTTCCTAGCAGCCGATGGTATACTCAATACTCTTCTCTAGCACCACAGCTCAAAGGCATCATTTCTCCTTCTTTTATCCCTAGTCATTGTGTGTGTTCAGCTTTCTGATGCATAGCAAGTGACTGCAAGGACTAGGGCCTGGATCAGGTGCACCTTAGTTTCCAAACTGACATTGCTGCTCTTCAGTATGTTGGAGAGGTCTCCAACAGCCGACTTTTCCAATGCAATTAGTCTTTTTATTTCCTGCTGCTGGTACCAAGAGTGTTGTCTAGATACAAATTTTGCTTGAACACAATTAAGTGTTCTTGAATTTCCATTCCTCTCAATATTAGCCATAACTTATTGAGATCTACAAAGTCAAATGCAGATGACACAACTTTGCTTGCTGAAAGTGAGGAGGACATGAAGCACTTGTTGTAGAAGATCAAATAATACAGCTTTTTGATATGGATTGCATCTTAACATCAAGAAAACAAAGATTCTTACCAATGGACCTATAGGCAGCATCATGATAAATCGAGAAAACTCTGAAACTATCAACAACTTCAACTTACTAAGATCCACCATCAATACCTTTGGTACCAGCAATCAGTAAATCAGGAGATATATTGCATTGGGAAAGTCTACATTAGGGATGTCTCCAAATTACTGAGGAGTAATCATGTCACTTTGAGGATCAAGGTGCATCTGATTCAGGCCATGGTCTTTCCAATCACTTGCTAAGCAGATGAGAGCTGGACTATGAAGAAAGATGACAAAAGATTTAATGTCTTTAAGCTGTGGTGTTGGAGAAGAGTACTGAACAGCCTATGAATGGCCTAAAGATCAAAAAAAATAGGTCTTGGAGAAGATGCAGCCAGAGTGCTCTTTGGAATCAAAGATGATGAGGCTTTGCCTCACATACTTTGGGTATGTTGCTAGCAGGGGCTATTCCTTGAAGAAAGATATGATGCTTGGAAAAGTGGTGAGCTGATGAAGGAGAGAAAGACTCAACCAAGTGGACTGACACAGTGACTGTCGCATGAGCTCTAGTGTGTCAGGAAGGGTGAGGACGGCGCAGGACAGGACAGGATTCAGGTATGTTGTTCATAAGGTCGCTATGGATCGTACTTGATTCGACAGCACCTGACGATAACAACAACAACAACAACAACATGTTGGCAAAGAATATTATATATACAACGGACTGTCAAACAAACAAGCAGTTCAGTCTCAGAAGTGCAGCCAGAGTGCTTCTTAGAAGAAAGAATGGTGAAATTTCACCTCACATACTTGGGCATGTTATCCAGAGGGGCCAGCCCGTGAAGAAAGACATTATGCTTGGAAAATTTTAAGGTCAGCAACAGAGAAGAAGATCCTTAAGGCGATAATCACAGGCAAAGGACCACTGTGCTCCATGTGTTTCACTGGTTGCTTTTTAGAAGAAGACTGTCAAGTTTCTGTCAATATTTTTTTTGTCACAAATTACAGTAACGTGTGTGTCTGGCTTCCTTTATATATTATGCTAAAGTCAATTTATACATACCTTAATGTCCAAGTAGGTTCATGAAAAGGTTTTATTTACCATACATGGTAGCAAATAGGGAAGTGAGTGGTGGTGGTGGTGTTAGATGCCATCAAGTCAACTACAACTCACAGCAACCCTATGTACAACAGATCGGAAATCTCACCCTAGAGTCACTGTGCCGACTCATCTTGTTGGGGGTCCTCCCTTCTCTCTCTCTGTCCCTCTACCTGACCCCTCCTGACAGCATGGCCAAAGTGAGTGAGACAAAGTTTTGCCATCTTTGCTTGCCTCTGAGGAGGACTCTGGCTGCACTTTTCCTCCAAGACAGACGTGTTTGTTCTTTTGTTAGTCCATGGGATGTTCAGTACTCTTCTCCAACATCTCAACTCAAAGGTATCTATTCTTTTTCTGTAATTTTTATTCACTACCCAACTTTCGGTTCACTTTTGGTTGCTGTGAGGCTGAACACCGTGACACTGGTGTGTCAAATGTGTTAATGGTTGGCTACCCAATGTGGACAGAGAGTGGGGTGGAGCTCCCCGATTAAAACAAGCTTGGAAGGAGGAGTGGCATCCACTTCCATAATAGCTTGCCTCCGGAAACCCTATGAACCTGGAGAGAGGATGAAAGGCACCCAAGCATCGAGGACTCTCCTTCGTAGGGTCGCTATGAGTCGCCTACAACTCAAAAGCACTTAACAACAACCCAACTTTCAGATACATAAGTAGTAACTAAAAAGAACTTGGCTGCAATGGATGCACCTTAGTCTTTAAACCAACATCGTTGCTCTTTAAACCTTTGGAGCAGTCCTAGATAGCAGGTTTCTCCAATCTAGCTTTTTTTTTTTAAGTTCTTGACTTCTGTTAGCCACAAGTGTTGATTTTGACTCCAAGTAAAATGAAATTGTTGACAATTCAATCTTTCCCCATCTATCATGATGCTGCCTACTGATCCAGTGGTGAGAATTTTTGCTTTCCAGATGCTGAGATACAACAGCATATTACTGTCTGTAGTCTTTGATCTTTTGCATCAAGTGTTTAAGTCCTCTGCACTTTCAGCAAACAAGGCTGTATCATCTGCATAATTTTAGGCTGCTGATGACTCTTCCTTGAATCCTGATGCCATATTATTCTTCATAAAGTCCAGCTTCTCAAATTATTTGTTCAGTGTACAGATATACAGATTATGTATGGCGAAAGGATACAGTCCTAATACACGCCTTTCCCGACTTTAAATCATGCAATGTTCACTTGTTCTTATTTGAATAATAGTTTCTTGGTCAAGATACAAGTTACATATTAGCAAACTAAGTGTTCTGGGATTCCCATTCTTTTCAGTATTAGTCATAATTTGTGATGGTCCACACAGTCAAATGCCTCTGCATAGCCAATAAAACATAAGAAAACATCCTTGTGGTATTCTGTTTTCAGTAAAGATCCATCTGACATCAGCACAGATATCCCTGTTGCTACAGCCTCTTCTAAATTCAGCTTGAATTTCTGGCGGTTCCATGCCAACATTACCCTCCTACAAGTTTTCTGAATCATTTTCAGCAAGATTTTACTTGCAAGTGATATTAATGACAGTGTTTGGTAATTTCCACCTTCACTAATAAACAAATTGCTGACAATCAATTAACTGTTATTCCAACATCAGTAAATAGTCCTAGTTTTCTAAAATGATAGCTCTTAAGATATCTATCACTGTGCTTCTCCACTGCTAAAGCTTTTGAGATGTGTGGGGATACCATGCACACTCAAGGAACTGAAGAAGAGGAGATGACACGGAGGACATCCAGGGGCTGTCTTGGGCTGGAGTTGGAAAATGAAGGCATACCTTGACAACGCTGCCAATTCAGTTCAATGACTACCACACTGAATTGAGCTTCCGGGCTAGTTTGGCTTTCCAGAGCATAGAAAAGCTGCATTAATACCTCTACTATAGTCTTTCTGTGGGGTGTGCAATCAAACTCAAACTCAATGCTAGTAAGTGCTTTGACCCACTGTTGTTGTTGTGCACTGTGGAGTCGAAACCAACCCATAGCCAACCCTCTGGTGGGTTTTCAGAGGCAGTTAATGGCGGGAGGAGATTGCCCAGCCTCTTCCTGCAAAGCAGCTGGTGGATTCAAATAGCATGCTTCCCTGCAGCGCAGCTTCCTGCCACTAAGCTACCAGAGCTCCCGGGTTTCCAGGGCTATAAATTCCAAGAGGACGAGACTGCCTATCTTTCTTTCTCAGAGTGGCTGGTGGATTCAAACTGATGGAGATACATAGCCTTCGGGCTGGTAGCCTCCCAGAGCACCTCAGATGTGTTACAGCATTTCAAAGAGTTCAAAATTCTAAGTAATTACCAAATGTTACAGATACAAAGTGTGTAAACAGATCTGCTTGAAGCAGAGTTTACACAAACCTTTCTTTTGTGATAAAGGCCATGAAGCACAGTGAAGTCACACGAAGCTCATAAAATGTGGCCTGCCTGTGTTTCGTGCCATCTGGCCAGCTGCTTGTGCCATCTGGCTGTCCCCTACCCCCTCCTGCCCTGCACACCTCCTTATTTTGCCTTTTGCCAGCACAGGCTTCCTGTATTTCTTCCTGAGTGCCACCCCTCCAGGGCCTGAGCCTGAAGGTGGCTATCTGGTTTCATGTGTCCTGGATGACATTTCAGCAAGAGATGCCACAATATGCTATCCAATCCACTATCTCAGGGAAAAATCTCACTGGGCTAGGCCCTCTGCTCAGCCCAGGTGCACTGAATCTATCACAGTGTTTTTCCCGGCCAGTGAGCAGTACCGCACTACTTTAAAGCTTCCCAGAGTGACGGCTGATTTAACTGTCAACCTGGTGTGGTCAGGGTTCTCAGTAGTGAGGTCCACACTATGCCATCATCCTTCTCTTTGTGATCAGATGTGAGCAGTCAATCCACTGAAAGAGCAGTCTCCTTGGAGTTGAATCTGCACCCAATATATATGGAAGTTCTCGCCAAGATGGTTCCTTCCAATCCTTGTTCTCCTGAATTCATTTGGTCATCTCACCTGCAGTTCTTGGGATATAAGCCAGCAACCGGCCACCTGAAGACCCTGGACTTTTCTGTCCCTTTAGCCAGGTGTGTCAGACAACACCCCTAGTCTGCTACCTGATCATGGGGGTTTAGGAGTTATCAGTCTCCTTAAGCAACTGTGTTGGTTCTATTTCCTTGAAAATATATACATACACACTTCACTGCTATTCCTCCTCTCCAGGATGGACAGTCATTGGGGCTGCCTTGCTGTGGACTGACAGCTCTTTAGTGAAGCTCTTTAGTCATGAGGCTAGAATGGATTAGGCAGCATACTAGCTCAGGCCTGATAGTGTGCATTCCTTTCCCATTTCAATTGTAACAAACTACCACACACTCAGTGGCTCCACTGGTGGCCTCCCCTCCCAACACCTTCACCATCTCCAGCAGACATTGCTGCTTCTGCCTCTTTCCTCCACAGTGAAAGGCTGCTCTGACTTCACTGGGCCCTCCTAATAATCCACAACCTCCTCCTTCTGTTAAGGTCAGCAAACTATTGCTGCTGGGTGCCAGTGAGCTAATTCTGACTCAGGGTGACACACGTGACACAGTAAAACTGACCCATGGGCTTTCTAGGCCATGATCTTTATGGGAGCTAAGCACCAGCTCTTCCATAGAGCTGCTAGGTGGACTTGAACTACCAACTTTTAGTTAGTTAGTAGCTAAGGCCTTCACTGTTAACACCTCTGGGGCTCCTTAGTTAGCTGATTACCAATCTTGAACCCATCTTAGCTTATAAGAGAGCACAGCCAGAGGATCTGACCATCAGGACGTGGGCGTGTTTCAGTGGGGGAGTTATTCTGTCAGCCACAAGTGGAGACCATGGTATGAAACTGCGTGGGCAGTTTTATTTAGAAGAGGCTGTAGACAGCAGGCACCATAAACACATCTGATACGTTACGATAAAAATCATAGCACAACATACAGCTTGATTACTGGAGTTTTAACAGTTTATGTTGGTTTTCATCACTTATACTTCATGCCAATAGACCCTTCAGGCAGGGAAATAAGAGACTAAGGTATGAACAGAAATCAACTTGACAGCCCACAACAACAGCAGCAAAGCATTCTAGCAGAAGTATAAGGAAACAAGCAGAAATGCTGCATCCTTTGATAGCCTACAAGTGATCTTCTGGTAATTACAGTCAGTCAACAACCACCAACAAAAATCAATAGTAACTAGTTTAGATCCAAGAAGTAATCCTTTAAAAACACACTTTTCAAGACAGTTTCAACTAGCTAATACTTTTGCCAATGACTATAATTATAATTTATTAAAAATCAATCAATATAATACAAAGAAGGTACTTCTTGATAGTCTTTGCTTTATAAGATAAAGTATTTGAGCTTTATTTGAGGGGATGGGAACAACAAAAAGCATTATTCCAGGCTGAGGCTACCAGTATATGAAATTTCATGGAGGATTTTCTAGTTATTATGAACGTCTGAAAATTTCAACTGTGAAAATCTGTCACCCAAACGCAACTTAAGCTGCCCAAACTCAGGAGTGGGATGGAGTGAGAAGAGAAGAACCTAGTGGAAATTAAAAAATTCGGGGGTAAATAATCCAACTTCAAAAAGCTTTAAAGAAGAAAGCATTTCTATGCACATTTAGGTCTTTTAAAAAAATGACATATTCCTTGGATGTTTTGTTTAAATGTTGTAGATTACAATAATAGAAAGCTTTCTTCCTTCTGTCCACAAACCCACTGCTATCGAGACAGTCCTGATTCACAGCCGCCCAGCAGGACAGAAGACACCCCACAGGGTTTCCAACACTGTCATCTTCACAGAAGTAGGCTGCCTCATCTTTCTCCTGAGCAGTAAAGAGTGGGTTCGAACCACTAACCTTTTGGTTAGTAGCTGAATGCTTTATATACAAAGCTACAAGAGCTCCTGTGCTCTCCATGAGTCTATTTACACAGACATGATGCTATGTATGTTTTTGTTATGTGCCTCAAGTTGACTACAACTCATAGTAACCCTATGTTGGCTCTGAACTTTGCCTTGTTCTGAGCCAACCTCTCCCCCTCTGACATAGCTGGCCCCATTGTCACAGTCACTGTGTCAATCCATTTTATCTAGGCCCTTTCCTCGCCTGCACTATCCCTTCATCCTTCTGAGCATGATGTCCCTCTCCAAGGCCTAGACCCTCCCGACAACATGCCAAAATATGGAGTTTCATAATTCTTGCCTCCAAGGAACAATGTGGGTCATTTCTGGTCCCACTCACAGTGACTCTAAGAACAACAGGGGGATCTGCACTTTAGTAAGCTTTTCTTTTTCTTCAAATTAGCAACTCTTTCAAAATATAATGTCTCACCCTGTCGGATTATTTCAGAACTGATCAATTTTAAGAGTAAATTTTAACCTACACAACTAGGTCTCAAAAAGCCCAGGGAGAATGTGACAATGAATTTCACACTGGCTAACAAGGAGAGGGACTCTTTTCTTTAAAGCTGTCTTATTTGGACAAGTGCATAATGGATGAATTTAAGTCTGTTTTCTAATAATAAAAGGAATGAAAAGTCATCAAACCAAAAAACCAAGTCCATTAAAGACAGATCTGTTCAGACTCATGGTGCTCCCCCTCCTCGATCCCCTGAGACTGTAAATCTTTGTGGGAGGGGACCACTCTCTGAAAAGAAGAGCTGAACAAGTCCATTAAAAATAGGTCTGTTCAGATTCATGGTGACCCTCCCCTGAAAAAAAGAGCTGAATAAATCCCAGAATGAGAAGACTCACTCAGGCTGCTGAGCTGCCGTATGATGGCGGCCAGTGTGCTGTTGGTGACACACTCCAGCTCACTGGTGATCCCCTCAGGCAGCGCTCCCCGGCACAGGTGCCGGGGCTCAATACTCCTCTTCACCAAAGGCATGACTCCCCCTGCAGACAGAAAAGTCAGAGTGAATGCTCATCGGCACATCTCAGCTTGTGTGCAGACTTAGTTTCCTTATTTGATAAAAACAGTGCAAGTGCCACAGTTTTAGTCAATGAGATTCACCCTTGGAATCTTCACTTACCAGGAATCTTCGTGATCTTATCATTCAAAATACCTAAACCTACTGCTGTTGACTCAATTGCAACTCAAAGTGACATTCCACTGGGTTTCTGAGGCTTGTTGATCTTTCCAGAATAAGTTTGAGCTTATTTGTCCGAGGATGTGTGATTACAACATATTCCAATTCACCCATCAAGTTTTCAAGGCTCTAATTTTTTAAATTCATTAATATTTTTAATATTCATAAACACGTTTTATGCATGTAATACTATGTTTTATATTTACACTCTATTTCATTCATGTATATTTTGGGGTTTTACCCCTTACCATCATCTTACTAGTAGTCATCTACAACTCAACAGTACTTAATAAAAACAACAATCATCTTACTATTAACTCCATTTGTGAAAGCATACCTCATGTTAATATCCCCCTTATAGATAGCCAATTTCTGATTTGCCCATCCCTATCAAATCATCACTCTGAGGGAACATGGATGGCCCTTTACTGAAAAATTCCCTGATCAATTTGGAAACTTTGAATGCCTTCATCCATAAGCAAAGTCCAGTCCAGATCAAGTCGTCAGGGTTTAGCTATCACCCCTAGCTCACAGCATGGATGATTCTATAAAATACTATCTGTGAGCAGGCAGACTAAATAAAAGTCTGTAAAGAAGCTCTGGTGCTCCAGAGAGTAACATGCCAGGCTAGAAAGCAAAATGTCACCAATTTGTAAACTTGTTTTTCTCTTTGGATAATGGCAGTTTTCTATAATATTGCCCTGTGGCTGCCTTGTTTTATTCAGTATAATGTCCTCTAGACTTATCTACGTATCCCCTGCTTCACAAATTCTTTATTCTTTTTTAAATTACACAAACTCACAGTGACCAGAGATGGGAAGGGCAGTCTCCTCCCGTGCAATGAACAGCATATGCAAATTCTCTGGTGGGTCATCTATGAGTCAGTTCCAACTCAATAGCACAGAACAACAACAGACGTGGGAAGAGAATCAAGATAGTGGCAGCAGAGGAAACAGCATAAGGAGCTGGAGGATTGGCAAGCTGCATAGAAACAGGCAACCAGAAAGACCGACGTGGTGCACAGAGACCGATATGGTGCTACATGGACAGTAGGGATTTGTATCAGAACTTTTATTAAAATAATTAGTTTGGGAGCCACAGGAGCAGTGAGCTGCAGGCCCCGGTGTAAGCCACCAGGTGCTATGGGACCCACCTGCCAGAAGCAAGCAGGTCAGTGGGAAAATGTCTGTTTTCTTAAGGCCCACCAACCCAGCAAGAGAGAGCAGGTCAGTGGAATCTGAATGAGTTTTCTTAAGCCCCATCAACCCTTCAGGAGTAAGCAGGTCAGTAGGAATTTGAGTTTTCTTGGGCTCCGCCAAACTGCCAGGAACGAGCATGTCAGTGGGAACTGGATTGAATTTTCTTAAACCCTGACGACCTGCCAGAAGCAAGCAGGTTGGTAGAAGTTTCACTGAGTTTTCTTGTGCCCTGCCAAGCCACCAGGAGCAAGCAGATCAGAGGGAATTTGAATGAGTTTTCTGAAGCCCCTATGAACCAAGGGCCCCACCCCAGAGGGGCCCGCTGGGCAAGGGCCGCTGAGTGAGAGCCTCTAGAGGAAAGACAGACAGCTGGAATTTGAGTAGGGATCCCGAGCGAGCACACCCGGACAGCTGGAATCTGAGTGAGGTCCTCACATGTGGCTGCCCCACCCACCCGTGCCTGCCCTGCCCCCCCATTCAGCTGCATACCCCTGATATCCAGTCAATCAACTGGCCTTTAATCTAGAGCACCTTAATCTGACTTAGCTACAAGAGGCTGCTCTCACAGGCCCTAAATGGAAACTTGCATTGAATCAGAAGTTCAGAGAGAAACACAAGTAGGATAGCTGCCACAATGATTTTTAGACCAGTGTCTTCAGATCAAGAATCTATCTTCACCTCAGGCATGAAAAACTCTACAACAGCAATGTCACAAAAGAAGCAGGCTAGCCCACATCCCTAAATAAGTGCAAAGCAGATGTCACCCCAAAAAGGTTATATAGTATCAATGGATATCCTGAACCCACAAAGTCTGATAGAACTTTCTGACACAGAATTTAAAAGAACAATGATTGAATATTCTCAATATGTAAAAGAGAAACTTGAAGAATTACAGGACACTGCAACCAAAAACCAGGAAGAGCTTAAAAAAACAATCCAGAACAATGCAGATAAAACAAACAAGGCATTAGTGGCATGGGGAAAACAAGAAACCACAATCTAAAATGTGAGGTCCAATGTTTCAGATGCTGTCAATATGATGGAGAGGCTTATGAGCAAAGTTGAAGAGACACAACACAGAACCAGCAAAACAGAAGATAAAATTGTCATCACAGGAACAAGCAAGTAAATGTACCAAAAAGTTGTGGAAGAATTAATAGAGAAAAATTTCGCAGGCATAATGAAGAATAAGAATATATAGAAGCTGAGCAAGCACCATACAGAATAGACCCCAAAACAATAATACCAAGGCATATTATAGTCAAACTTGCCAAAAGCAAAGATAAGGAGAGAACTCTGAAAGCAGTGAGGGAGAAACAAAGAGTAACCTATAATCGAGAGCAGAAAAGATTAAGTGCTGATTTCTCAGGAGAAACCATGTGAGCAAGAAGATAGTAGAATGAAATATATCAAAAACTCAAGGAACACAACAGTCAATCAAGGATATTGTACCCAGTGAAACTGTCCATCAAATATGAAGGAGAGATCAAGATATTCCCAGAAAAACAGAACCTAAGGAAGTTTGTATAAACAAGATCAGCAATGCAGGAAACACTGAGAGATGTCATTCTCACAGAGGTGCCACAGAAAGCAGGATAGACTAAAGTAACTTGCAACACCACCAAAAAGAACTCAACAAAATGATAGCAATAAAACTTGCCCCTCAATAATCACACTGAATGTGAACTGTTTGAATGCACCACTGAAGAGAAAAACAGTGGCAAATTGGATGAAAAAACAAAATCCTTCAATATGCTGTCTATAAGAGACACTGAAAAATTAAGATAAAGAAAAACTAAAAATAAAAGGGTGAGGGGAAAATACCAAGCAAATGGCAACCAGCAAAAAGCAAGAGTAGTGATATTAATCAATGATAAAATAAACTTCAGTGGAATAGCATCACAACAAACAAGGAAGGTCACTACATAATGCTTAAAAAAAAAAAGTAAAAAAAAAAAGACTGGAAGGAAATACATCAAACTATTAACTGGGTTCATCTCTGAGAGGTAAAAGTATGGCTGATTTTGATTTTTTCCCCTTTATATTTTTCATCGTCTCATTTTTCACAAGAAATGAGGTCCCCGTTTTGTAACTGGATTTAAAAACTACATATGCATAGTCAAAAGTTATATAACTTGGGGCTCTCTCCATCTTTCTGTCATTTGTTCAGTTTGATGATGTTCAATAAAACTATAAATCATTAAAAAAAGAACAATAAATATCGGTGCATGAAATGAAAGACCTACAAAATATATAAAACAAACATAAAACTGAAAAAGGAAGTAGACAACACTATTATAATACCAACTGATGTTGACAGATGCCGCCCTGGATGTGCTCACCAAGTTGTGCCAAGAAACCTGGAGAACAACCACCCAGCCAACTGACTGGAAGAGATCTGTATTAGTTCCCATTCCAAAGAAGGGGAACTCAACAGAGTGTAGAAATTATAGAGCAATAGCATTGATTTCATATGCAAGCAAGGTTCTGCCGAAGATTATCCAAAAACGACTAGAAAAGCACATCAGCAGAAAACTACCAGAAGTCCAGGTTGGGTTTAGAAGGGGTCGTGGTAACTAGGAATATTATAGCTAATGTTAGATGGATCTTACTGGAAGCAGGAAATACCAGGGGAATGTCTATCTGTGTTTCACTGATTATGCAAAGGGGTTTGACTGTGTGGTTCATAACAAACTGTGGCTGACTCTGAGAAGAATGGGAATCCTCCCAGAACACTTGATAGTGCTAATGTGAAACCTATACTTGCACCAAAAGGCAGTTGTCACAACACAGCAAGGAAACACTGCTTGGTTCAAAATTGGGAAGAGTGTATACAAGGGATGTATCTTATCTCCATACCTTTTCAACCTATATGCAGAACAAATTATCCAGGAGGAAAAGTGTGACATCAGGATTATCTATGAGGAGAAGTGTGGCATCAGGATTAGTGGAAGATCCATCAACAATCTGTGTTATGCAGATGATACAACCCTGCTTGCTGAAACTGAGGAGGCTCTGAAATGCTTACTGCAGAGGGTCAAGGATTGCAGCCTTTAATATGGATTGAGGCTCAATATCAAGAAGACAAAGATTCTCACCATTGGACCAATTGGCAGCATCTGGATGGATGGTGAAGAGATTGAGATTGTTCACGGCTTTAGTTTGTTTGGCTCCACCATCAACAGTCTTAGCACCAACAGCCAGGAAATTAAAAGACATATTGTGATGGGAAAGTCTGCTGACAGGGACCTCGTCAAAGTGCTAAAGAGCAATGGTGTCACTGTGGAGACTAAGGTGCACTTGATAGAGGCCATGGTCTCTGCAATAGTTATTATGCGTCAGAGAATTGGACAATGACTAGGGAGGACAGAAGGAGAGTTGATGCCTTTGAGCTGTGGTGCTGGAGAAGAGTATTGAATGTACATGGACTGCTAAGAAAACAAACAGGTTCATCCCAGAGAGGGTTAAACCGGGCTGCTCCTGGAGGCAAGGATTCTGAGGCTTTGTTTGACATACTGTGGACATGTTGCAAGAAGGGACCAGCCCTTGGAGAGGGACATCATGCTTGAGAGTGCTGAGGGACAGCACAGGAGGGGAAGACCCTCTATGAGGTGGACTGATTCAGTGACTGGGGTAATCAGGGTAGGTGTGTCGGAGACAGTGAAACTGGTATAGAACAGAGCAGGGTTTAGGGCTGTTGTACATAGGATCACAATGAGTGACAAGTGACTCGAGAGAACATAACAACAGCTATCTAATTGTTGGAGACTTCAATGCACCCCTCTCAAGAAAAGACAGAATTCCCAGAAAAAAAAACTCAACAAAGATGCTCAAGAATTAAACCACACAAAAACCAACTTGATCTCATAGATATTTATGGGTTAATGTACCAAAAAAAAGACATCTTCTCCAATGTGCATAGAACATTCTCCAGAACAGACCCATTTTAGGTCACAAGGCAAGCATTAATAAATTAAGAAACATAGAAATAATACAAAGCATCTTCTCAGACCACTATGCTACAAAATTAGAAATTAATAACAAGAAGATAGAGGAGAAGAAAACCCATTCATTTGGAAGCTGAACAACATCTTGGTTCAACGTGACTGGGTACTAGAAGAAATAAAAAATGAAATTAAATAGTTCCTTGAAATAAATGAAAAGGAAAATACCACTTACCAAAACATTTGGTAAACAGCCAAAATAGTAATCAGAGGTCAATTTATAGCAACAAGCAAACAATCAAAAGTTGGGGGAAAATGACCATTGACTCTCTGACGCAGTATCTCAAAAAAATTGAAAAAGAACATCAAGAAAACCCAGCACCCTCTAAAAACCCTAAAATTATAAAAATTAGAGCAGAAATAAATAAAATAGAAAACAGAAAAACTATTGAACCCGCAACAAAACCAGGAGTGGATCTCTGAAAAGGTCAATAAAATCAACGAACTACTAGCAAAACAAAGGAAAATGCACAAATAATTTGAATAAAAAGATAAAATGGGCAACATCATAACAGAACCAATTAAAATAAAAAGGCAAAAATTGAAAT